>NC_138181.1:20168900-20476400 GCF_964165515.1 Mesoplodon bidens | reverse complement strand
TCCCCCCATGAGATGTCTGTCTCCATCATGGAGCCCCGGGTGGTCCGTGATACGGCAGGTAAGAAGATCGATTTTTTAAGTGACACCAGAGCCACTTACTCTGTCCTGATTTCTCATGCTGGGCCTCTCCTCCAAAAGCTGTACTGTGACTGGTGTCCAAGGAAAGCCTCGCACCCATTACTTTACTGGGCCTCTCACTTGCCAGTTTGAGCGGCGTTTGATTTCACATACCTTTTTAGTTGTCCCTGAGTGTCTTACCCCACCACCGGGGAGAGACCTTCTGGGCTCCCTCAGGGCCATATTAGTTAGGAGGAAAGCAGCCCCTTATCTTGACCCTGACTAAAGTAGATGAAGGGCCTGTTCCCAGCTATATTCTCCAACCAGTGAACCCTGCAGTTTGGGACAAAGGAGTCCCTGGGAGGGCCATAAACGCCCAACCTGTAAAATTAGCTTTAAGCCAGAAGCTTCCTACCCTAACAAGCCACAACTACTGAGCCCACGTGCCATAACTACTGAAGCCTGCGTGCCTAGAGCCCATGCTCTGCAACAAGAGAAGCCACGGCAATAAGAAGCCCACGTGCCGCAACGACGAGTAGCCCCCGCTCGCCGCAACTAGAGAAAGCCCACGGGCAGCAACAAAGACCCAAAGCAGCCAAAAATAAATAAATAAAATTTTAAAAAAAGAGACAATACCCCATAAAGTTGGAAGCAAAGAAGGGTTTACAACCCCCTGTAGATAAATTCTTAAAACATGGCCTCTTGGTGTCCTGCCAGTCTCCACGCAATACTATTTTTCCAGATGTTAAGCCAAATGGGGAATATAGAATGGTACAAGATCTTAAAGCAGTAAATGATGCTGTGGTCCCTATTCACCCCCTCGTGGCCAATCCTTATAACACATTAGCCCAAATCCCTGAGGATGCTGAATGGTTTACTGTGCTCAAAAGGATGCCTTTTAGGATGCCTTTTGTGCATCCCAGTTCACCCCTCCTCACAGCATCTGTTTGCCTTCAAGGGGACTGATGCCCTCTCAGGCCAAATGCAACAATACACCCGGACAGTATTGCCTCAGGGGTTTCGGGACAGCCCACACTTGTTCGCCCAGGCCCTAGGAAAGGAACTAAGGGAGATAACACCTAAATGGGGCTATTCTGCAGTATGTAGATATTGATATATTAATAGGTAGCCCCTCCATGAAGGCCTCAAATCAGAATACAAGTGAAGTCTTTAATCTCCTTGGGGCCCGAGGTTAGAGTCTCTCGGACAAAGGCACAAATCTCAAAGCAACAAGTTAAACATCTGCACTATATTATAAACCTCGGAAGTAGACAGTTATCTCCAGATAGAAAACAGGCTATATTAGGCCTAAGCACTCTGAAAACAAACACCTTTTCTGGGCGTGGCAGGATTCTGCAGAATTTGGATCCCAGGATTTGGGATAATGGCTTAAGCCCCTGTATGAAGCCACTAAAGGCCCAGATACAAAACCATTACTTTGGACTGGGGAACAGGAAAAGGCTTTTAATAATATCAAGCAGGCCCTCACCAGAGCCCCTGCTCTGGGTCTCCCCAATTTGAAAAAGCCATTCATCTTATACGTGACTGAAAAGCAAGGGACAGCTCGGGGCGGGGGCGGTGGGTCCTAGCACAGAAGCTAGGGCAAGTTCCTCAGCCTATAGGCTATTTTTCCAAACAACTAGACTCGTGGCCCAAGGGTGGCCTGGCTGCCTTCGTGTAGTAGCTGCCACCACTTTAATTAGTGGAAAAAGCTAACAAGCTTACCTTTGGAGAGCCACTGGAAGTCCAGACCTCCCATCAAGTACAAGGGATCCTGGAGCTCAAAGGCCACCATTGGCTAACTGGAGGCTGCCTTACTAAGTACCAGGCTTTGTTCCTCGACTCCCCAGAGGTAACCCTTAAAACTTGCTGCACCCTCAACCCAGCTGCACGGATGCCTGCTGACAGCCCAGAACTAATGTACTCCTGCCTTGAAACCCTTGACCAGGTCTGTGCCTGTAGGTTTAATCTAACAGATCAAGCCATAGAAAACCCTGAGGAAGAATGGCTTACTGACGGCAGTAGCTTTATTAAGGACGGGGTCAGGAGGGCAGGGTATGCTATCATGAGCGCTCATAGTGTCACAGAAGTGAAACCTTTGCCACCCAACACTTCAGCCCAGAAGGCTGAACTGGTAGCTCTAACCCGAGCCTTAACCCCAGGGGAAGGAAAAACTGTAAATTTATACACAGACTCAAAATATGCCTTCCCTGTTCTACATGCCCACATAGCTATCTGGAAGGAAAGAGGACTTTTAAATACAAGAAATTCCCCTAAAAAAATGAGGCTGACATTTTACATCTCATAGAAGTAGTTCAAAAACCGTAAAACAGGTAGCACTCATTCACTGCTGCGGGCACCAAAAGGGAACTCCTCAAATTACCCAAAGGAACAACAGGGCAGATCAGGAAGCCAAGAAAGCAGCCCTGATACCCACAACAGAAACGGCATTGATCCCATCCCTTGCCCCTTCTAACGTTATACCAGATACTCAACTTCCGAAGAGACCTGGCCACGAGACCAAGGGGGAACTAAGGGAATAGATGGCTGGTGGCACATAGATCAAAAATTGCTCATACCTCTTTCTGACCAATGGAAAATTATTAAAGGGCCACATGATTCCTCCATCTGGGGAGGGATGCCATGTCTGCAGTGGTTTTCCAGCTTTTTACAGGAAAGGGCTCCCAGGGACAATCAGAAGGGTTGCTCGAGCCTGTGCCCTCTGCACCACCCATAATCCGGAGGCAGCCTCAAGCCGCACCCCCAACCCCTCTTGTTAGCCCAGCCCAGTGACGTGGGACTTACCCAGGAGAGGACTGGCAAATGGGTTTCGGTCAGGTGCCCTCTTTCCAAGGCTTCAAATACTTATTAGTATTTAAAGACACTTTCACCGGATGGGCAGAGGCCTTCCCCAGTAGGATGGAAAAGGCAACCAAGGTGGCTAGAACACTTCTATCAATAAAAGAAATCGTTTTTTCACTGACCCGGTGAGGCGGGGGGGCGAGCCCCGAAAAAAGAAAAAAATAAAAAAATAAAAATAAATAAATAAATAAATAAAAGAAATCACTCCTGGGTTCAGGTTACCCCGCCACCTCCAGAGTGACAGTGGACCCTCATTCAAAGCCAGGGTCGCCCAACAGCTCTCGCAGGCCTTAGGAATCAGATACCACCTGCATTCGTCCAGGAGACCTCTGTCCTCATGAAAAGTAGAACAGGCTAATCATACCCTAAAGAAAACCGTGGGCAAACTGTCAGGAAACCAGAACCGTGGTACCGCCTGCTGCCAATAGCTCCCTTAAGGGTCAGGGCGGCCCCTAAAACAACCACTAAGTTAAGCCTCTTTGAAATGACACGTGGAAGGCCATTCCTTACCCTGGACATGCTAACTGGCCCAGAAACCCAAGCCCATCTTAAATACATTATAAACCTAGGCCAGGTCCAGAGGTCTATACAAGAATACGGCAACAGAACCCAGCCCTCCCCAGGTAAGAGCGCTCATAGTGTCACAGAAGTGAAACCTTTGCCACCCAACACTCCATTGTAAATCCTGGGGACTGGGTGCTCTTAGAGACCTGGAAAAATGAGTCCCCCGGCACGCAGCTACTCCCAAAGTGGAAGGGTCCTTAACAAGTTCCGCTGAGCACCCCTACAGCAGTTAAGCTCCAGGGAATCACGAGTTGGGTCCGTCTGTCCAGGATTAAACCTGCCTCCACTGAGGTTACAGGAACCCGAAGACCCACATGCCAGCCATTCCTACGAATCCACCCCTTCCCCCAAGTCTCCATAGGACACAGAGGACCCTGGACAGCCTGAAAAATCCAGGTGGACGAGGAAGCCTCTCCAAGACCTAAAGCTCTATGCAGGAAGGACAAAGAGACTTCTTAGACCCAAGGCTAAGTACCCACAGCCACTATCTTCCTTTCTGCCCTCCAGTACTCTAGTCCACTTACAAAATAACTGACATGCTCTGGTGGAGTTAGATAATCACTGTCCTCCTTGCTCTCACGTTTGCTTTCAGAATTTATTACGAGTGCCGCTGTAGCCCTGCGCCTACACCCGAGAGAGAACTCCTCTACCCATGCTGGGTGGTTTAGTGTGACTCACCTGAAACCTCAGGACCCACACTTAACCACTAGCTTTCAACTCCCTACAACACTTCTTTTAATGCTCCTGCTTTCCAGTTCTTTTTCAAGATCAAAACTCTGATTGGTGCAACTATGAAGGTATTAATTACTTTAGATTTTCTCTACCTCTTTCCCTTGTCCACAGGACAGACAACTCCCTGGCTCACACCGCGCAAACTCTTGCTTCCTCCCCTCAGTTGACAGAATGCTGGATTTGCTTACCCCATGAGCTAAGTCCTTCATCGACCATAGCAACCCCTTTGTCCGTCCCGTAAAGAATTTTCACCAAGTTCCTGAGGGAAAATGGACTTTCAAAGACCCAAGACTCAGTGCTGTGATATACAGAGTCAAATTGTTCATCTTCCCACAGAAAAAAATTCTCATGTCTCTTGCCTACCTCTTCCTTAGCAGCAGAAGGAGAACATGAGGTCAAAACTGGGGAATGGGGCGACCTACGCGCAGAGGCGGGGCCAGGTCCAAGGCTGAGACCCGGGAGCTGTGAGAGCAGAGGCAGGGAAATCTCTCTGTGCAGCCTCGGAGGCAGCGGATTAAAGCTCCACGGTCCATTTGATGTGCCCTGCGTCTGTGGAGTGCATGAATGGACAGCGAATCATCCCAAATTGAGGAAGTGGACTTTGAGGACAAGATTTAAGACTTTCCCCCCTTTTCCTCTTTTTACAACGAATTATTCCAAATTAAGGAGGTGGACTTAGAGAGCAAGATTTCAGACTTCTCGCCCTTTTCCTCTTTTTACAACGAATTATCCCAAATTGAGGAGGTGGACTTGGAGAGCAAGATTTTTGATTTTTCCCCCTGCTCTCTTTTTGTGAATGTGTATGTGTAATCTTCTGTGTAAGATTCTCTCTGTATAGCTTTGCTTCCACCATATGTCTCAGGGTTCTATCGGTCCGTTTTTTTTTTTTTTTTCAATAATTACTTTCTAATTTTAATAACGCTACTATATTTCATACTTTATTCTATTTTACTTTACCTGCTCTTTTTTTCCTACTCTCCCTTCCTCCCTCCCTCCCTCCGCTCCTCCTTTCCTTCTTTCTTTTTCTTTCCTCCCTCCCACCCTTCTTCTTTCCACTTTCTTTTTCTTTCCTTCCTCCCTCCCTCCTGTCTTTCTTCCTTTCCTTCCTCCCTCCCTCCCTCCTTTCTTTCCTTCTTTCTTTCCATCCTTCCTCCCTCCCTCCTTTCTTTCTTCCTTCCTTCCTTCCTTCCTTTCTTCCCTTCTTCCTTTCTTTCCCTCTCTCTTTCTTTCTTCTACTAATTCTTTCTTTCTACTTTTTCTCCCTGTTACTCTGAGCCGGGTGGATGAAAGGCTCTTGGTGCTGCAGCCAGGAGCCAGTGCTGTGCCTCTGAAGTGGGAGAGCCAACTTCAGGACACGGGTCCACAAGAGACCTCCCAGCTCCACATAATATCAAGCAGCGAAAATCTCCCAGAGATCTCCATCCCAACACCAGCACCCAGCTTCAGTCAACGACCAGCAAGCTACAGTGCAGGTCACCCTATGCCAAGCAACTAGCAAGGCAGGAACACAACCCCACCCATTAGCAGAGAGGCTACCTAAAAACATAATAAGGCCATAGGCACCCCAAAACACACCACCAGACGTGGACCTGTCCACCAGAAAGACAAGATCGAGCCTCAACCACCAGAGCACAGGAATTAGTCCCCCCCACCAGGAAGCCTACACAACCTACTGAAACAACCTTAGCCACTGGGGTCAGACACCAAAAACAACGGGAACTACGAATCTGCAGCCGGCAAAAAGGAGACCCCAAACACAGTAACATAAGCAAAATGAGAAGGCAGAAAAACACACAGCAGGTGAAGGAGCAAGATAAACACCTACCAGACCTAACAAATGAAGAGGTAATAGGCAGTCTACCTGAAAAAGAATTCAGAATAATGATAGTAAAGCTGATCCAAGATTCTATTTCCATGATCCATAATCTTGGAAATAGAATAGACAACATGCAAGAAACAGTTAACAAGGACCTAGAAGAACTAAAGATGAATCAAGCATCGATTAAAAACACAATAAATGAAATGAAAAATACTCTAGATGGGATCAATAGCAGAATAACTGAGGCAGAAGAACGGATAAGTGAGGTGGAAGATAAAATAGTGGAAATAACTGATGCAGAGCAAAATAAAGAAAAAAGAATGAAAAGAACAGAGGAGAGTCTCAGAGATCTCTGGGACAACATTAAACGCACCAACATTCGAATTATAGGGGTTCCAGAAGAAGAAGAGAAAAAGAAAGGGACTGAGAAAATATTTGAAGAGATTATAGTTGAAAATTTCCCCAATATGGGAAAGGAAATAGTTAATCAAGTCCAGGAGGCACAGAGAGTCCCATACAGAATAAATCCAAGGAGAAATACGCCAAGACACATATTAATCAAACTGTCAAAAATTAAACACAAAGAAATCATATTAAAAGCAGCAAGGCAAAAACAACAAATAACACACAAGGGAATCCCCATAAGGTTAACAGCTGATCTCTCAGCAGAAACCCTACAAGCCAGAAGGGAGTGGCAGGACATAATTAAAGTGATGAAGGAGAGAAACCTGCAACCTAGATTACTCTACCCAGCAAGGATCTCATTCAGATTTGATGGAGAAATTAAAACCTTTACAGACAAGCAAAAGCTGAGAGAGTTCAGCACCACCAAACCAGCTTTACAACAAATGCTAAAGGAACTTCTCTAGGCAAGAAACACAACAGAAGGAATATACCTACAATAACGAACCCAAAGCAATTAAGGAAATGGGAATAGGAACATACATATCAATAATTACCTTAAATGTAAATGGACTAAATGCTCCCACCAAAAGACACAGAGTGGCTGAATGGATACAAAAACAAGACCCATATATATGCTGTCTACAAGAGACACACTTCAAACCTAGAGACACATACAGATTGAAAGTAAAGGGATGGAAAAAGATATTCCATGCAAATGGAAATCAAAAGAAAGCTGGAGTAGCAATTCTTATATCAGACAAAATAGACTTTAAAATAAAGACTATTAGAAGAGACAAGGAAGGACACTACATAACGATAAAGGGATCGATCCAAGAAGAAGATATAACAATTGTAAATATTTATGCACCCAACATAGGAGCACCTCAATACATAAGGCAAATACTAACAGCCATAAAAGGGGAAATCGACAGTAACACAATCATAGTAGGGGACTTTAACACCCCACTTTCACCAATGGACAGATCATCCAAAATGAAAATAAATAAGGAAACACAAGCTTTAAATGATACATTAAACGAGATGGACTTAGTTGATATTTATAGGACATTCCATCCAAAAACAACAGAATACACATTTTTCTCAAGTGCTCATGGAACATTCTCCAGGATAGATCATATCTTGGGTCACAAATCAAGCCTCGGTAATTTTAAGAAAATTGAAATTGTATCAAGTATCTTCTCCGACCACAATGCTATGAGACTAGACATCAATTACAGGAAAAGATGTGTAAAAAATACAAACACATGGAGGCTAAACAATACACTACTCAATAACGAAGTGATCACTGAAGAAATCAAAGAGGAAATTAAAAAATACCTAGAAACAAATGACAATGGAGACACGACGACCCAAAACCTATGGGATGCAGCAAAAGCAGTTCTAAGGGGGAAGTTTATAGCAATACAATCCCACCTTAAGAAACAGGAAGCATTTCGAGTAAACAACCTGACCCTGCACCTAAAGCAATTAGAGAAAGAAGAACAAAAATACCCCAAAGCTAGCAGAAGGAAAGAAATCATAAAGATCAGATCAGAAATAAATGAAAAAGAAATGAAGGAAACGATAGCAAAGATCAACCAAACTAAAAGCTGGTTCTTTGAGAAGATAAACAAAATTGACAAACCATTAGCCAGACTCATCAAGAAAAAAAGGGAGAAGACTCAAATCAATAGAATTAGAAATGAAAAAGGAGAAGTAACAACTGACACTGCAGAAATACAAAAGATTATGAGAGATTACTATAAGCAACTCTATTCCAATAAAATGGACAACCTGGAAGAAATGGACACATTCTTAGAAATGCACAACCTGCCAAGACTGACTCAGGAAGAAATAGAAAATATGAATAGACCAATCACAAGCACTGAAATTGAAACTGTGATTAAAAATCTTCCATCAAACAAAAGCCCAGGACCAGATGGCTTCACAGGTGAATTCTATCAAACATTTAGAGAAGAGCTAACACCTATCCTTCTCAAACTCTTCCAAAATATAGCAGAGGGAGGAACACTCCCAAACTCATTCTACGAGGCCGACATCACCTTGATACCAAAACCAGGCAAGGATGTCACAAAGAAAGAAAACTACAGGCCAATATCACTGATGAACATAGATGCAAAAATCCTCAACAAAATACTAGCAAACAGAATCCAAGAGCACATTAAAAGGATCATACACCATGATCAAGTGGGGTTTATCCCAGGAATGCAAGGATTCTTCAATATACGCAAATCAATCAATGTAATACACCATATTAACAAGTTGAAGGAGAAAAACCATATGATCATCTCAATAGATGCAGAGAAAGCTTTCGACAAAATTCAACACCCATTTATGATAAAAACCCTGCAGAAAGTAGGTATAGAGGGATCTTTCCTCAACATAATAAAGGCCATATATGACAAACCCACAGCCAACATTGTCCTCAATGGTGAAAAACTGAAACCATTTCCACTAAGATCAGGAACAAGACAAGGCTGCCCACTCTCACCACTCTTATTCAACATAGTTTTGGAAGTTTTAGCCACAGCAATCAGAGAAGAAAAGGAAATAAAAGGAATCCAAATTGGAAAAGAAGAAGTAAAGCTGTCACTGTTTGCAGATGACATGATACTATACATAGAGAATCCTAAAGATGCTACCGAAAAACTACTAGAGCTAATCAATGAATTTGGTAAAGTAGCAGGATATAAAATTAATGTACAGAAATCTCTGGCATTCCTGTACACTAATGATGAAAAATCTGAAAATGAAATCAAGAAAACACTCCCATTTACCATCGCAACAAAAAGAATAAAATATCTAGGAATAAACCTACCTAAGGAGACAAAAGACCTGTATGCAGAAAACTATAAGACACTGATGAAAGAAATTAAAGATGATACAAATAGATGGAGAGATATACCATGCTCCTGGATTGGAAGAATCAATATTGTGAAAATGACTCTACTACCGAAAGCAATCTACAGATTCAATGCAATCCCTATCAAACTACCACTGGCATTTTTCACAGAACTAGAACAAAAAATTTCAAAATTTGTTTGGAAAAACAAAAGGCCCCGAATAGCTAAAGCAATCTTGAGAACGAAAAACGGAGCTGGAGGAATCAGGCTCCCTGACTTCAGACTATACTACAAAGCTACAGTAATTAAGACAGTCTGGTACTGGCATAAAAACAGAAAGATAGATCAGTGGATCAGGATAGAAAGCCCAGAGATAAACCCACGCACATATGGCCAACTTATCTTTGATAAAGGAGGCAGGAATGTACAGTGGAGAAAGGACAGCCTCTTCAATAAGTGGTGCTGGGAAAACTGGACAGGGACATGTAAAAGTTTGAGATTAGATCATTCCCTAGCACCATACACAAAAATAAGCTCAAAATGGATTAAAGACTTAAATGTAAGGCCAGAAACTATCAAACTCTTAGAGGAAAACATAGGTAGAACACTCTATGACATAAATCACAGCAAGATCCTTTTGGACCCACCTCCTAGAGAAATGGAAATAAAAACAAAGATAAACAAATGGGACCTAATGAAACTTCAAAGCTTTTGCACAGCAAAGGAAACCATAAAGAAGACCAAAAGACAACCCTCAGAATGGGAGAAAATATTTGCAAATGAAGCAACTGACAAAGGATTAATCTCCAAAATTTATAAACAGCTCATGCAGCTCAATAGCAAAAAAACAGACAACCCAATCCAAAAATGGGCAGAAGACTTAAATAGGCATTTCTCCAAAGAAGATATACAGACTGCCAACAAACACATGAAAGAATGCTCAACATCATTAATCATTAGAGAAATGCAAATCAAAACTACAATGAGATATCATCTCACACCAGTCAGAATGGCCATCATCAAGGAATCTAGAAACAATAAATGCTGGAGAGGGTGTGGAGAAAAGGGAACACTCTTGCACTGCTGGTGGGAATGTGAATTGGTACAGCCACTATGGAGAACGGTATGGAGGTTCCTTAAAAAACTACAAATAGAACTACCATATGACCCAGCAATCCCACTACTGGGCATATACCCTGAGAAAACCATAATTCAAAAAGAGACATGTACCAAAATGTTCATTGCAGCTCTATTCACAATAGCCCGGAGCTGGAAACAACCTAAGTGTCCATCATCGGATGAATGGATAAAGAAGATGTGGCACATATATACAATGGAATATTACTCAGCCATAAAAAGAAACGAAACTGAGCTATTTGTAATGAGGTGGATAGACCTAGAGTCTGTCATACAGAGTGAAGTTAGTCAGAAAGAGAAAGACAAATACCGTATGCTAACACATATATACGGAATTTAAAAAAAAATGTCATGAAGAACCTAGGGGCAAAACGGGAATGAAGACGCAGACCTACTTGAGAATGGACTTGAGGGTATGGGGAGGGGGAAGGGTGGACTGTGACAAGGCGAAAGAGAGGCATGGACGTGTATACACTACCAAACGTAAGGTAGATAGATAGTGGGAAGCAGCCGCAGAGCACAGGGAGATCAGCTCGGTGCTTTGTGACCGCCTGGAGGGGTGGGATGGGGAGGGTGGGAGGGAGGGAGATGCATGAGGGAAGGGATGTGGGAACAGATATATATGTATGACTGATTCACTTTGTTATAAAGCAGAAACTAATTAAAAAAATAAATAAATAAACTTAAAAAAAAAAAAAAAAAAAACTGGGGAATGAAAGACTGGCATTAAGACACCCCGGCGTTTTATGATGCCTCTCGCCCAAGCCAGAGGTCCAGTTGCCCGTTTGTGCTCAAACCCTAACCCACTACCTGATGGAAGAAGGATCCATACTGGTGGAGCAATTGACAGAACGGAATGGATGGAGCGCATTGGGTATATGGTTGGAAAATATTTCCACAACGACAGGATTGGATGGCTAAGCTTTAAAACCTTAGGCCAGTTAGTCTATTGTGCCCCAACAGGATACGTCTTTGGATGCCACGTAGATAAACAACTGTGGGCTACTAATTGCCTACACAATCATTCCACACCTACGCAGTGTAGGCTGGGAACCTTGATTTCCCCTTTCTCAATCCACTCCTCAAATGAATCCAAGCACTGGGTCAGTTCATTAAAACCGTTCACTGGATTGACTCGAAACTTACCCGAGAATATCCCAGATGGAAAGGCCTATTTCGTTGGGTATGCACTGTTACCATGGAGGGGGGACAGCTGCCCACCAACACGTCCTTCAAAACTTGCGTGCACTCTTACCACCACAGCCAGTGAGACTACTAAATCTCCTATTAATTTACAGAGTCTCTAGATTCCCTGGCCAAGGGGGTACTTGACAACCGACTGGCCCTGGGTTACCTATTGGCAGAACACAAGGAGTATGTGCAACCGCCAATACTTCCTGTCACACGTACGTTAACACCTCTTCCCAGGTAGAAACCAACACTGAAACAATTCAACAATAAGCCACTTGGCTTCAGCAGACAATTAACCATCAATCCTCGTTATTCAGTACGGGCGGGAAAACTGAAAACTGGTTCTCTAGTTTGTTCTCTTGGATCCCACAAGGTATTAAAAACTTTCTGACAGGTTTCCATCTTCTTATACCCCTCCTCTTTTCAGTCACACTGATTTATGTTATATTTCGCCTAGTGCTTGTTGTCTTCCGTACTGTTATAAATCTATAACTAAGAACTTTCAGCCCAAGTAGGAGGGCTGGGACCAACAGGTTCAGAACTTCCATTTTAGAAACGGAGAAACATGCTAAATTTTAACCCTGAGATTAACAAAAATACGCTGACCATGTATAACCAGATTCTTACCCCTGCTTGAGTCTCGGGATTATAATTGTCTTTCACTAGTCTTTAGCCCCTGCTACTCTAATCTACCTATTCAGTTTGTTTCCTCGAGGGCACAACAGGATAGTGGTGATGCATGGATTCCAGCTGCTCCCTGAAAAAGACCCTGCCAGAATAACAGCAGAAGTCACCCTGGGGTCCCTCAACAAGATATGGCAAGAGTTGCATGGCTCCAATTAGGTAGGGTCTGTAAGCCCCATGCCAGCCTGAAGAAGCTACAGAAGATAGACCTTCGGCCTTTATCTTCCCAGTAAAGATTTCTTGGGGTCCATGTCTCTCAGGGGGAATTTGAGGCAGGAGATGGATGGGTCCCAGGCTGAGGAGCTGGAATCCCTGTGGACAGATACTCTAGGATAAACATAATGGCAGGAACAGGGGGAGCTGAGTCCTGCTTGGAGAGAAGATAAAGAGACCACATATCTCTCATTCTTGAGGTCAAGGACACCTTCCTGACTGCACATGCAACAGAAAGGTTCCCCAGAGGTCAGAGAAGGGAGGGGGTGTCAGACCATAACATGTTCTTCTTCCCAGAAACCCCTGCACTGGAATCCACCTTGTCTAAAAGATGCACGTGCACGCAGGGGAGGGCCCTGAGTTAGACCAAATATGGACTCAGAGCCAGGCAAAGCAGGATGACTGGCCAGAGGGAACCGGGAAGAACTGCCCCATATAAGTGATGTGAACTACCCCAAGGGTGCAACTCTCTCTGAGCCTGCCTGTGTGTGTCTATCCACACGTACTTTTTTTCCTCCTAATAAACACTTTACTTGTTTCACTACCTCTGTCTCTTTGTTGAAATTCTTTTCCACAAAGCAGATGACCCAGGGCCTTGGAACTAGCCACTGGCCCTCGAGGTTGAGTGGCTAGGATTTGGCATTCTCACTGCCACGGGCTGGCTTCAATCTCTGGTCTGGGACCTGAGATCCTGCTTCAAGCCACTGCAGGCTGAGGTCACCTGAGTTCATCGCCACTTCTGTTCAACATAGGTTTGGAAGTCCTAGCCACAGCAATCAGAGAAGAAAAAGAAATAAAAGGAATCCAAATTGGAAAAGAAGTAAAACTATCACTGTTTGCAGAGCACATGATGCTACACATTAAAAAATCCTAAAGATGCTACCAGAAAACTACTAGAGCTCAATGAATTCAGTAAAGTTGCAGGATACAAAATTAATACACAGAAAGCTTTTGCATTCCTACACACTAAAAATGAAAGATCAGAAAGAGAAATTAACGAAACAATCCGATTTACCATCACGTCAAAAAGAATAAAATACTTAGAAATAAACCTACCTAAGGAGGCAAGAGACCTGTACTCAGAAAACTATGATGAAAGAAATCAAAGATGACACAAACAGATGGAAAGATATAGCATGTTCTTGGACTGGAAGAAGCAATATTGTCAAAATGACTATACTACCCAAGGCAATCTACGGATTCAGTGCAATCCCTATCAAATCACCAATGGCATTTTTCACAGAACTAGCACAAAAAAAATTTTAATTTGTATGGAAACACAAAAGACCCCGAACTGCCAAAGCAATCTTAAGAAACACAGAGCTGGAGGAATCAGATTCCCTGACTTCACACTGTACTACAAAGCTACAGTCATCGGGCTTCCCTGGTGGCGCAGTGGTTGAGAGTCCGCCTGCCGATGCAGGGGACACGGGTTCGTGCCCCGGACCGGGAAGATCCCACATGCCGCGGAGCGGCTAGGCCCATGAGCCATGGCCGCTGAGCCTGCGCGTCTGGAGCCTGTGCTCCGCAACGGGAGAGGCCACAGCAGTGAGAGGCCCACGTACCCCAAAAAAAAAAAAAAAAAAAAAAAAAGCTACAGTCATCAAAACAGTATGATACTGGCATAAAACCAGAAATATAGCTCAATGAAACAGGATAGAAAGCCCAGAAATAAACCCCACACCTATTGTCAATTAATCTACAACAAAGGAGGCAAGAATATACAATGGAGAAAAAATAGGCTCTTCAATAAATGGTGCTGGAAAAACTGGACAGCTACATGTAAAAGAATGAAATTAGAACATTCTCTAACACCATATACAAAAATAAACTCAGAACAGATTAAAGACCTAAATGTAAGGTCAGATACTATAAAATCCTTAAAGGAAAACATAGGAAGAACACTCTTTGACATAAATCACAGCAAAATCTTTTTGGATCCACCTCCTAGAGTAATGAAAATAAAAACAAAAATAAATAAATGAAACCTAATTCAACTTAAAAGCTTTTGCACAGCAAAGGAAACCATAAACAAAACGAAAAGACAACCCTTAGAGTGGGAGAAAATATTTGCAAATGAAGCAAACAACAAGGGATTAATCTCCAAAATATACAAACAGCTCATGCAGCTGAATATCAAAAAAACAAACAACCCAATCAAAAAATGGGCAGAAGATCTCAACAGATGCTTCTCCAAAGACGACATATAGATGGCCAAAAAGCTCATGAAAAGATGCTCAATATCACTAATTATTAGAGAAATGCACATCAAAACTACAATGAGGTACCACCTCACACCGTTCAGAATGGCCATCATCAAAAAGTCTACAAACAATAAATACTGGAGAGGGTGTGGAGAAAAGGGAACCCTCTTACACTGTTGGTAGGAATGTAAATTGGTACAGCCACTACGGAAAACAGTATGAAGGTTCCTTAAAAAACTAAAAACAGAATTACCATATGATCCAGCAGTCCCACTCCTGGGCATATGTCTGGAGAAAAACATAATTTGAAAAGATACATGCACCCCAATATTCACTGCAGCACTATTTACAAGAGCCAGGACATGGAAGCAACGTAAATGTCCATCAACAGAGGAATGGATAAAGAAGATGTGGCTTCCCTGGTGGCGTGGTGGTTAAGAATCCTCCTGCCATGCACGGGCTGGGCTTGCAAAAGGATCAACATGCCTTTGGCTAGAGATTTACTGCATCCTTCTTTGGAAGAAGAAAAGAAAAAACATAAAAAGAAACGGCTGGTTCAAAGTCCAAATTCTTATTTTATGGATGTAACATGTCCAGGCTGCTATGAGATTACCACAGTTTTCAGCCATACTCAGACAGTGGTGCTTTGTGTAGGTTGTTCAACCGTGTTGTGCCAGCCGACAGGAGGAAAGGCCAGACTCATAGAAGCGTGTTCATTTAGAAGAAAGCAACACTAATGATCCACACAACTGCCTGAATTTGTGTTCTATCTCAGAAAGCCTTATCAGTTCAGTAATTCCAGTTAATCTACCAAGATAATGTAATTATGTTTAATTTTGTAAGGTATACAACAGCACTCTCCTATTTTGGTGTCACTATTTCAATAAAGTTTTGATTATGGGCAAAAAAAAAAAAAAAGAATCCTCCTGCCAATGCAGGAGACACTGGTTTCAGCCCTGGTCTGGGAAGATCCCACATGCCGCAGAGCAGCTAAGCCCGCATGACACAACTACTGAGCCCGCATGACTACTGAAGCCTGTGCACCTAGAGACCGTGCTCTGCAACAACCCACCACAATGAGAAGCCCATGCACTGCAATGAAGAGGAGCCCCCGCTCAGCAACAAAGACCCAATGCAGCCATAAATAAATAAATAAATAAATAAATAAATAAATAAATAAATAAATAAATAAATAAATAAATAAATAAATAAATAAATAAATAAATAAATAAATAAATAAATAAAAGATGTGGTACATATATACAATGGAATATGACTCAACCATAAAAAAGAACGAAATAATGCCATTTGCAGCAACATGGATGAACCTACAGATTGTCATACTGAGTGAAGTAAGTCAGAGAGAGAAAGACAAATATCATATGATATCACTTATACATGGAATCTAGAAAAAAGGGTACAAATGAACTTACCTACCAAACAGACTTACAGATGTAGAAAATAAACTTATGGTTACCAAGGGGTAAGGGAGGGGGGAGGAATAAATTAGAAGACTGGGATTGACATATACACACTACTATATACAAAATAGGTAACTAATAAGGACCTACTGGATAGCACAGGGACTCAATACTCTGGAATGGCCTACTTGGGAAAAGAATCTAAAAAAGAGTGGATACATGTATATGTATAACTGCTTCACTTTGCTGTACACTTGAAACTAACATGACACTGTAAATCAACTATACTCCAATAAAAATTTTTTAAAAACAAACAAACATAACAAAACAGAAACAAGCTCATAAATACAGAGAACAAACTGGTGGTTGCCAGAGGGAGGTGGGTAGGGGGGGATTAGGAAAATAGGTGAGGCAGGTTAAGAGGTACAAACTTCCAGTTACAAAATAAATGAGTCACAGGTATAAAATGTACAGTGTGGGGAATATAGTCAATAACTATGTAATATCTTTGTATTGTGACATATCATAACTAGACTTATTATGGTGATCATTTTATAATGTATAAAAATATCGAATCACTACGTTATATACTTGAAATTAATAAAATATTGTAAGTCAATTATACTTCAATAAAAAAAATTATACAAATGAACTTACTTACAAAACAGAAACAATCACAGACTTAGAAAACAAACCTATGATAACCAAAAGGGAAAGGTGGCAGGGGAAGGGATAAATTGGGAGTTTGGGATTGACATATATACACTACTATATTTAAATTAGATAACCAACAAGGACCTACTGTATAGGACAGGGAACTCTAATCAATATTCTATAATATCCTAAATCAGAAAAGAATTTGAAAAAGAATAGATGTATATGTATAACTGAATCACTTTTCTGTACACCTGAAACTAATACATTGTAAACCAACTGTACTCCAAACTAAAATAAAAATTTAAAAAATAAAATTTTTAAAAAGAAGTTTTTTGATTTTGTAAAGCAATGACTTCTTTTTTTTTTACCTTTTTTAAAAAAGTTATTTAATTATTTATTTATTTATTTTTGGCTGTGTTGGGTCCTCTTTTCTGCGCAAGGGCCCTCTCCAGTTGCGGCGAGCCAGGGCCACTCTTCATCGCGGTGCACGGGCCTCTCACTGTTGCGGCCTCTCTCGTTGCGGAGCACAGGCTCCAGACGCGCAGGTTCAGTAGTTGTGGCTCACGGGCCCAGCTGCTCCACGGCATGTGGGATCCTCCCAGACCAGGGCTCAAACCCGTGTCCCCTGCACCGGCAGGCAGACTCTCAACCACTGCGCCATCAGGGAAGCCCCGCAATGATGTTTTTAAAAATTTGAAAATGATTATACATAAAAGTGGTCTGTGTATGTGATATATCCTATAGTCAATGATGCACTTGAACCCTTATCTCTTTGAGGAAATGGACTCAGATCCTGTGGGCTCAGTAGGTCATCTTATAGACATTTCTGAGGGTGTCTGGCCAACACGTGTGGATTTCCCCTTCCGGGGCAATTGTCTTTGATCCTCGGAGATATGTGTTTTTACTATGAGACACTGTCCCAAGGCCCAGGTAGTCTTCTTTGAGTTCCATTAGAAACCATAGTATCCTTACAATAAATTCCTAAGCCAGCTTACCTTAGCTTCATTTGGATTCTATGAGTCATAATCAAATCAGCCTTAACTAGTGCAGCAAGGTGAAATAATAAATTATTTTAACAGCACCAGAATTTCCCTTAGGGGTGGAACTTTTTTTTTTAACCTGAGAAAAATACCTTGAGATATAGCTTAGAACTTATGGTGAAATTCCTAAGGCAGAACTTGGCAGGAGAGCTGAACTGCTCCAAAAGGAACGAGCAGGAATCTGAAGGTGGAGAGCAGTGCAGTGTGTGTTTGCTGCAGCTGAGGCCAAAGAACAGGTGGACACATGCAGTGCAGATACCCACAAGCTCAACAATTCAACCAAAATGGAGGGTGCTCCAGAGGTGACGCCAAAACGCTGTAAGCCAGGCTCCTCTGCACAAACCTGGCGGGAACTGGTGGGACTCTAAGCTCCCACTGCACGTGGAGTAGATTTAAACCAATTTTACTATGATTTCAAAGGTTAGGCTACTTCTGACACTCGAATTACACTACCAAGACACCCAGGACTACCAACATTTCTGAACACCCCCTAAGAGGGTGAAAACCATGAGAACTGACTGTCAACCAGGCACATAGCAATAAGGGCCAGGTGTGGGTGAGTGCATGATACACAACAGGACACAGCGGTGAGACCACTTACCACACTGCTCGTCCGCCCCATCCGGGCACTCCTGCTCTCCGTTGCAGAGCCAGGCCACAGGAATGCATCTCCCACCACATGCAGCTTGCCTTGTCATGTGACACCATATTTCATCTGCAATGAAGGACCAAGAAGCAAAGCCATCAGAGTTCCTGGATTCCTTGGGTCCAGGAGACCTTTTCATGATAAGCTGCAGTCACTGTTCTCTTTGGAAGACCTTCCCTCAACTATTATCTAGGAAAACGCTAGGGGGTTCAGTACCCTGAAAACCCATGCAGGTTTGCCATGACGAACCCTGGGGACCATTCTTTCTGATGCCGTGGAGCTGTTGCTGGAGAGCTGCCATTCGCCTCCCCGCTGTCTTGTCAGAACGGCTCAGACTTACACTTGTGCTTAAAAAGATACAACTATTCTTCTAGGCCTGATTCGGTCTTAGAGACTCAGAGTATGAAGCGTTGCAAGTTTAGAAGTCTAGGCTCAAAGCACTTGACTTTAGTTTCTTTTTTTTAGACATGGGTAGATACAGCTTCAAATGAAGTTAGGGTTTGGGGTCCTACATGCCATCTTTATAAGAATACCTCTAGGGCTTCCCTGGTGGCGCAGTGGTTGCGAGTCCGCCTGCCGAGGCAGGGGACACGGGTTCGTGCCCCAGTCCGGGAAGATCCCACATGCCGCGGAGCGGCTGGGCCTGTGAGCCATGGCCGCTAAGCCTGCGCGGCTGGAGCCTGTGCTCCGCAACGGGAGAGGCCACAACAGTGAGAGGCCCGCGTACCGCAAAAAAAAAAAAAAAAAAAAAAAGAATACCTCTAATAGCCTGGTTATAAATACTTAAGTTTTCAGTTATTTGCAGGACACTGATTTATATGATTAGCTTTATTGAAACCATGAACTTGTGTTTCTCAACCCTGAATGATTAATGGTCAAAAATAAACCTGTTGGGGCTTCCCTGGTGGCGCAGTGGTTGAGAGTCTGCCTGCCGATGCAGGGGACACGGGTTCGTGCCCCGGTCCGGGAAGATCCCACATGCCGTGGAGCGGCTGGGCCTGTGAGCCATGGCCGCTGAGCCTGCGCGTCCGGAGCCTGTGCTCCTCAACGGGAGAGGCCACAACAGTGAGAGGCCCGCATACCGGAAAAAAAATAAATAAATAAATAAAAAATAAAAAAAATAAACCTGTTATGGATGTGGTGCTCAGAGAAGGCCTGGTTGTACTTAGTTTACTATTTTGCCCTAACTTTCAAAGAGAAAAAGCCAATCCTTGGTTCCGAGAAAACATAAGCCACATGTCCCATTTGGCAGAAAACTCTGTAAGACGCAGTGAAGACCCTACCCCAGGGACAATGTAGGCACATGGGATGGAAAGTCGTGTGCAAAGCTATGTGATGGGAGTCGACAATGGAAGGCCACCACGTAGACTACACCTTCTTTGGTGAGGAACCAGACCTCAGTCTTACTTGCAACCCTCTAAGATAGTGCTTTTAGCATAGTTACTCAATGTTTGATTTTAAAAGTCTGGCTTATAATTTGCATTATAAATGAAAGACTCAGGAGGCACTGGTTAGTAATGAACAGCTAACAACTTTGCCAGCTACTCACATACCATCCGGGCAATCCCACTTGACTTGACCAAACCATTCAGTTGAGAGCAGGTGAGGTCAGCAACCCCTAAGATGGGACCCCAGGCTCAGTCGTCAGGCTACTTACTAGGCTCGAGTTTTGGTTGGACCACGTACTAACAACATCACCTCAGGAGAGTTACTGCCCCCTCTGGACCTCAGTGTTTCTTGTCTGTAAAGTGAGGCCAGTAAATAAGTGGTTCTAAGAGGAAAATGCAAGGATTAAAAGAGTACAAAGTCACTGGGCACAATACCCGCCAAATAAATGCTCCCAAAGTGTGAGCTCTTTTGCTACCTCTTCTAGCTGATCCTTCCAGAAGGGTCCCAGTTAGGGCTGCAGTCAACCCTCAGAGACTCACACTGCTAGGCGAGTCCCACCTGGAACACTATTTGCCCTGGTGATTCTCAGTCTGGAGACCCAGTGCGCACATGGATTCTGACACCATCTGTAGATGGGTCTCAAACATTACTTTTCAAATTTAGGTACATACTTGCTGTGAATAAACTAAAAATGTATTTATTCATCTATTTACATATTAAGTTCATGGTAGCTTTCTCAGAGTCTGTCAATATACAAAGTACAATGATCATGGGCCGTTCTACAACAGACATCACAAAGATGTCTTCATACCAGAAGGCCTGGGCGAACACTGCTTAGTGAAAAAGGCAAGAAACTTTAAATCCTGTTTCGGGAGTGGAGCAAACAGACCACCCAGGACAAGGAATTCCTGCCACAGAGACGCCTCACCAGGTTAGGCAAAAACCCTGAGGGTCAGAATCCCTCCTGGAGGGCAAACAGCTCAGAGACTAAGTGACATCTCCTCCAAACCAGTTAACAGTACCTTGACCAACGAAGTGTCTGCCTAAGTTAAAAAATGAGTTAAAATCTGCCTCCATCCATGAGGGCCAATTGGGAGCACCTGTCAGGAGAGATGGGCAATCCTGCAGGCCAGGTCGTTTGACAAACACTGGGCACCTCCTGCACCTGGCTCAGGCACCAGCCACCAGCCCTACGGGAACTCAGGGTGTCTCAGTCACCCTGGGACCCCGACTCAGCTCTCCTCTGCCTTGGGGTCCGCCTACACCTGAGTGGTATTAACAAGCGCCGCTGGAAGTTGCTTGCTAACCGCACCTGGGCCCAACTCCGTTTCCCCGGGGCTGTTTCTGGAGGGAAGCACGTTCCCAAGGTCCCGGGCCTCCAAGAGGCTAAATTTGCTTCCTGGTTAAACCTGGGCTGCGGGCCCATCAGAGACCAGGGCTAGAAAGCCAATTCCACTCGCTTGGATGTTGGGGAAAGGAAGAACCTAGAAGGGAGCGGGCGCACTTGCACTCAGGTGCGGAATGAGCTTCCTTTCTCTCCGGCCTGAGGGCCAGAGAGGAAGACATCCAATCCATCCGCTGAGCCCACCCACCAGGCAGGCTTGTTAAGGAGTAAAGGGCTGAGAAGCAGGGGGCCCCTCCGGACAGTCTAGCCTCACCCTCCCAGACAAAAGGTCACCACAGGACGGGGGACAAGCCGCACACACCTAGCGAGGGCGCCCCAAGCTCTCCTCCGCCCCCGCCCGGCAGCCGGGCAGCCGGGCAGCCCCGCGCCCCGCAGCCTGCAGAGCGGGATGAGGTCCCTCCCGGGGAGCCCCACCCGCGGGCCCCACTCACCGGTCGCGGAGCACCCGAGGCCGCCCAGCGCGGCCAGCAGGGCGGCAGGAGCCGAAGGAGCGACCAGAGTCCCATGGCCGCGAGGAGACAGCGCGGGAACCCGGACGTGAGGCGCGCTGCGCGAGGACGCCGCGAGCAGGCTGAGCGCACGGGCCGCCCGGGCGGCTTTAACTCGCGCTCCCGCCGCGCACGGGGAACGCCGGCGCCGGTGGGCGGGGTGGGCGGGGTGGGCGGGGTGCACTGGGAGTTGGCGCCGCCCAATCACGGGGAAGAGCCGCGGGAAGCGAGAGGGGCTGCAGATTCGGCCGTGGTGCCTCGCATCCCTCTTCCTCCGGGTTCTCACTGGGTACCAGCGCCTGGGACCCCGCGCCCCTCCTGCAGTGGGACAGCAGACGCTCAGCCGATTCAGGGCCCCTGTCACACTCAAGGTCAAATTAGGGTTGGTCAGCCATACTTAAGGCTTCTTAAACTTTTTTAATTTTAGTTGAAGTATAGTTGATTTACAATGTTGTGCCTGTCTCCGCTGTACAGCAAAGTGACTCAGTTATACACATAGAGACATTCTTTTTTAATATTCTTTTCCATTATGGTTTATCCCAGGGGATTGGATATAGTTTCCCATGCTATACAGTAGGACCTTGTTGTTTATCTGTTCTAAATGTAATAGTTTGCATCTACCAACACCGAACTCCCAGTCCATCCCTTTCCCTGCCCGCCCTCCTTGGCAACCACAAGTCTGTTCTCTATGTGAGTCTGTTTCGGTTTTGTAGATAAGTTCATTTGCGCCATATTTTGTGATATCATATGGTACAGTACTGTATGGTATCTTATGGTATTTGTCTATTTCTGACTTACTTCACTTAGTATGATAATCTCTGGTTCCATCCCTGTTGCTGCAGATGTTACCAAACTTGGGTCTGCTTGCCCATGGGCAGTAAAGCCAAGTGGTGAAGCAAAGCGTTTGTTGCAGGGCCAAGCAAGGAGTCCAGGGCAGCTAGTGCTTAAAAGACCCAAACTCCCTGAAGGCTTTCAGGGAAAGGGTTTTAAAGACAGGATGAGGGGTTTTCCTGGTGGCGCAGTGGTTGAGAGTCCGCCTGCCATTGCAGGGGACAGGTTCGTGCCCCGATCCGGTTAGATCCCACATGCCGCGGAGTGGCTGGGCCCGTGAGCCATGGCCGCTGAGCCTGCGCGTCCGGAGCCTGTGCTCCGCAACGGGAGAGGCCACAACAGTGAGAGGCCCGCATACCGCATAAATGAATAAATAAATAAATAAATAAACAAACAAACAAACAAATAAATAAATAAATAAATAAATAAGAAAGACAGGATTAGGGGAGGGGCGTTGTGGGGTGTGTGATCAGCTCCTGGACATTCTTCTGATCAGTTGGTGGTGAGGTAATCAAGATCAACATCATCAAACTGGTTCCAACTGGTCTGGGGTCTAAGTGCTTGTGGGCAGCATATAGTTAACTTCTCCCACCTGGCAGGGATTTCAGTAGCTGCAAAACAACTTAAATGGTGTGGCTCAGAATAGGATCTATAGCCCTTGAGGAGGAACTTGACTTTAATGGCTAAACTGTTATTATTTTGTCTTGCTTGACTGTTTTCCTTTCTGCATTTTTTTCATTTCTCTGATTAAATTTATTCTTTGACTAAAGTTTTTCTACAGACAAAAGGCAGGCAGAGGACATGGGGTGGGGGGCTGTTCTGGGAAGGCCCCAAAGGGTCCTTCTCAGTTACACAAACAGCATTATTTTCTTTTTTATGGCTGAGTAGTATTCCATTGTATGTATGTACCACATCTTCTTTATCCATTCATCTGTCAATGGACATTTAGGTTGTTTCCATGTCTTGGCTATTGTGAATAGTGCTGCTATGAACATTGAGGTGAATGTGTCTTTTTGAATTATAGTTTTGCCCGGATATATGCCCAGGAGTGGGATTGCTGGGTCATATGGAACTCTATTTTTGCCTTTTTGAGGGACCTTCGTACTGTTTTCTATAATGGCTGCACCAACTTACATTCCCACTGACACTGTAGGAGGGTGCCCTTTTCTCCACACCCTCTCCAGCATTTGTTATTTGTGGACTTTTTTTTTTTTTTTTTTTTTTTTTTTTGCGGTACGCGGGCCTCTCACTGCAGTGGCCTCCCCCATTGCGGAGCACAGGCTCCGGACGCGCAGGCTCAGCGGCCATGGCTCACGGGCCCAGCCGCTCCGCGGCATGTGGCATCCTCCCAGACCGGGGCACGAACCCGTGTCCCCTGCATCGGCAGGCGGACTCCCAACCACTGCGCCACCACGGAAGCCCTGTGGACTTTTTAATAATGGCCACTCTGACCGTTGTGAGATGATACCTCATTGTAGTTTTGATTTGCATTTCTCTAATAATTAGCAATGTTGAGCATCTTTTCATATGCCTGTTGGCCATCTGTATTTCTTCTTTGGAGAAATGTCTATTTAGTTCTTCTGCTACAATCCTTGATTTAGAAGGAACTCCCACAAAAGGCTATAACACACAGGAAAACCCCAATTGATATATGGTTAAAGGATAGACAATTCACAAAATAATTTCACAGATGCTTTATAAACTTTTTCTCAAATAAAGTGACTGCATGAATATTTTATGTAGAAAAAGGCTAATGTTGGTGGGATGGGTCACAGTGCATTACTCATATCTGTATTATATATAACTACCCATCATATAATTCCCTCATTTGAATAATTCCTTATATTAAGCAGCCCTTGGAATCTGCCACCAAATCTCACTTATGATGCTAATCACTGTTTTGGGTGAAGAGGTGATTTTTGGCTTCGATTTGAGAATTTGTGAGAGTTTCAGTCAAAGCGATCTAATGAGATAAGCCAGATGAGCATGTGGACCAGGCACCCAGGCACCTCCCTCAAGGTACACAAACTACCCCACCACCACCGCCCGTGACACAGGACAATTCAAATCCAGCAGTGTACCCAGTTCTTCAGGGCCAACCCCTGTCTACCTATAAAAAGTAGAATGTAGGAATTTTCTCTACAAAGTCATAAAAATAACTTCAAACTTTCAAGGGTGGTAGGCTAGTGGAACGTTATTTTTCCTGCATTCTCATAGGCTCGGTTATTCTCACTGTCTGATCTCTTTAGAGTTTTCACAGCCTAGTCCTGCGGACCTTGCTAGTCGGTATGGATTAGGTTTGGCTGTGAGTGATGGAAAACTCAAATAACATTTTCTTGAACAAGACACAAGACTCCAAGTAGGTGGTAAAGGGCTGTGTGGTTGTCCGCAATGGCTCCGTCACTCTGCAGGACCTGACAGACTCGGGGCTCTGGAGGCGAAGAAAGGGGTCCTGGATGCTTGGGAGGGTCTGCTCTAGAACATGGACAGATTCAGTGAGAATCACATGTAAAGTGTTTATTCCTGGGCTTGACTTCTACCAATAATTAATCAATATTAACTTGGTGAAAGGGCAGTGGGGGAAGCTTCTGTAGTTCTAGAGAAACAGAAAGAACCAGTGCACTCAACTCAACTCAGTGGCATTTGGTATAAAAATCCACTGTACTCGTTCCCCAGGAGTACCCCACTCCATAAGAATAAGCCTGGCCGAGGGCAGGTGCTCGGGGCGGGGCGGCAGGAGGAGCTGTGACACCCGGAAAGACCTCTGGAAAACCCTTTAGTATGCTGAGGGTCAAAGTAAGTCATAAACGGATAGCTGTCCAGCCCTAAAAGAGGACATCTCAGTGGAAGATGCCTGGGTCTCCTTCAGAATCTTCCAGACCGAACGCATCAGAAACCAGAGGTCCACTCGGGCCCTTGAAGCTTCACCCCACGGCCTCCTGTCCTCAGCTTCCATCCCGACCATGCTCCACAGATCCCTGCTGCCCCCAGCCTGCCACAAACAGCCGACCTTGAACACTCGATCCCCATAAGGGCTCCAGTAGCTAATCCACTGTGACCATGGGAACCTCCTGCCACCTTAGAAATGCAAGCTCCAGACTTCTCCAGAGCCTTCCACCAGGCAAATCTAGGGAGGCCCTGCAGGAGAAAGCCTGGGGGTCGCGGGAGGGGGTTTCATTCTGAACCATTTGAGTGCTTCTCAGTGCAGTCAGCCTGACCTCAAATCGCTGCCTCCTTGGGCCCTGCCTGATACTCCCATTCAGCTGTTCTCTCTTGTTTTGCTAGCTCATTTGGCACCTTACCTTAGCTCCCACTTGTTACTTGGCCCCCAGGCTTGCGGACCCAGCTTAGAATGTTGGTTTGGGCTCTGACTTGCATTTCTTCGGGGACTTGACTTTCAGTGTTTACCTGTGATTGCATCAGAACTTCCAGCAACAGAAAACCCTCATTCCTTTGCCCCATCCCAACCCCTGCACCAAGTGGGGCCCTTTGCCAGCCCCGCCTGACCCAGGAAGGCGATTACCGAAGAGGATTCTGGTGGAGAATCTACCTTCTCTCCTTGTGCCCTGTGCACACCACTGGTCCTGCAGGGCTCTGGAGAGGGAAGGGAAAGGGATCTGATTGAATTGATTCCACCTGCTGTGTGAATTATTAATACCCATTTAACCGTCAAACTTATATCTTAGATGTATTTCTGGTTTTTAGAAGTAAATAAATGTAATGAAACAAAGTGAAGTACTCAATATTTGGGGTACAAAGAGCCTCAGGCTGGTGTCAGCCCCATCCTCCTGGAGGTGGAATCGCCCCGAAGCTGCCCTCAGCTGCATCTTATTTTTATCTCTTTCCCTGTTCCAAGTCTGAAATCACAGATCCCATAAATACTTCCATTTTTCAAATGACTGCTATGGCTGTCACAGTGGGTACACAGATATGGGAAAGTATACATACTTTGTTTTTTGTGCGTGATTTGGGTGTTTTGGTAGCAAATCATATATTTGTTTTATATTTGATTCTTTCCTTTTTCCTTTGGGTGCTGGCATATGGAACTGTCTGCTTCCAATTCCACCTTGAACAGTGGCTCCAATGATTACCTTTGGGTTTTCTGTCCCCACTCGATGGAAGAGCTCCACAGACTGAAAGCCAAGAAGGGGATATATTTGACTTACCTTTATAAAAGCAATAAATTAGGTTTTAAAAAGTAAGATAACTGGGACTTCCCTGGTGGCGCAGTGGTTAAGAATCCGCCTGCCAATGCAGGCAACACGGGTTCGAGTCCTGGTCCGGGAAGATCCCACATGCTGCAGAGCAACTAAGCCCATGAGCCACAACTACTGGGACTGCACTCTAGAGCCCGCGAGCCACAGCTACTGAAGCCCACGCGCCTAGGGCCTGTGCTCCACAACAAGAGAAGCCACCACAATGAGAAGCCCACACACTGCAATGAAGAGTAGCCCCCGCTCACCGCAACTAGAGAAAAAGCCCGCGTGCAGCAACGAACACACAACGCAGCCAAAAATAAATAAATAAATAAATTGGGGGAAAAAAAAAGATAACTGGTGTCTTGAATTTTAGTAGATATCAAGTAAGGTTCTATTCCTTCCTTATACCTTGTTACAAAGAAGTTATGAACTGCAGGTAAACAAAATCTGCTGCTGGCTGGGCTAACATTAGGGCAGATATTTCTAATGTAGTCTAACTGATGAGGTTAGTGCAACACTGTGATATGATAATAAACGTATATTTTGGTCTTTGCCCTGGGCTCCTGGCCAGAGCTCCCCAAACCTTTGGCATCTTTTTTTTAAATTAAATTAAATTAATTAATTAAATCCTTTTTAATTAATTAATTAATGTGGCTGCGTCAGGTCTTAGTTGCTGGCACATGGGATCTTTGTTGCGGTGCACGGGCTTCTCTCTAGTTGTGACGTACGGGCTCCAGAGACACGGGCTCAGTAGTTGCAGTGCTCTGGCTCAGTTGCCCCACGGCATGTGGGATCTTAGTTCCCCAACCAGGGATCGAACCTGCGTCCCCTGCACTGGAAGGCAGACTCTTAACCACTGGACCACCAGGGAAGTCCCTAGGAGCAACTTTTATCCACATAGTTGGCCTCTGACCCCAGTTCCTGACGCAGAGCTCCTAAATCCCTTGGAATTTCCCGGGTGATAGGAGTGTCTTTTGTCCTAATAAGGTGACTCTTAGTGGCTTCCTCCAGAGGCTGGGGCTGGTCACCAGGAAGACTGAGCGATGGTTAGAAGCTTGGAATTTTCATCTGCACTCCTCATCCACCAGGGAAGGGGGAGGGGCTGGAACCTGAGTTAATAACCAATCACGTTTTCATGATGAAGCCTCTATAAAAATCCCTAAACTACAGTGTAAAAGAGCTTCTACACACCGACGTGCTAGGAGGGTGATGCACCCTAAACCCACAGGGACAGGAGCTCCTGAGCTTGGGGACCTTCTGGATCTCTCCCTGTGTATCTCTTCATCTGGCTGTTCATTTGTATCCTTTATCATATCCTTTATTAGATAATAAACTGGTAAACGTGAGTGTTTCCCTGAGTTCTGTGAGATGTTATAACAAATTATTGAACCTGAGGAGGGAGTCTTGGAACCCCCAATTTGTAGCCAAGCTGGACAGAAGTGTGACTGACCTAGGGACCCACTACTTAGGACTGGCATCTGAAGTGGGGTCTGTCTTGGGAGACGGATCCCTTAACCTGCGGCTCTGATGCTGACTTCAGGTAGACAGTGCCAGACCTGAAACTGAATTGTAGGTCACCTACCTGGCGTCAGAGAGTTGGTCAATGTGGGAAAAAACCCTGCACGTCTGGTGTCAAAAGTGTTGTGAGTAGAGAGTAGAGGAATAGAGTTTTTTCTCTCATTCAGTGAATTAAAGTCATCAGGGACTTTACCAGGTAATGTCTGGTTATATGTACAAACCACATGTGGATCCCTGAGTCAGAGATGCATATGAAATTTTGTGTAGTTTTGGAAACGCTAAGGATATGGAAATATTTGTAATTAACCATTACCTGCACTTCCCATCAAAACTTTACTGAGAAAGGCTGCCCAACCTCTAAACCCCAGAACAGGAGTCTTTGAAACTATCTGCACAGAGAGTTCTCTCGATAACTGTCAAGTCCAGGTCATTAGTTGTAATAATTCTAGACGGTTTTATAAAGCTGATTAATAAAAGGTTTAAATAATCATATATAACTTCCTACAATATATAAGATCTGTATAACTTTTATAACATAAATGGATGTGATGATGCTATGGAAGCCAGCAAAGGAAAAGACCTGCTTTGGGGTTTCATTTGGTATCCAAATGCAAGGTCACTGGAACATGACGAAACTCGGAAAATTTCCATGAGCCAATGGACAATTTTCCAGTAACAGCTCAGGACTAGTGATACTGAGTTGTATATGAGGCCAGAGGTTTATATCAATATCAAGTTGGTATTAATATCAATTTGCAAGTTTGTTTCAGTTAGATGAGCTTCAACTGTGAGAACGAGCACATGGTGGTGTAGGATGTTTATCTTCCTTCCTAGATTGATATTACTTTTGTTACCTGAAAAAAAAGGATAATTTCTGGAACATTTATCTATTTACCATGGCAAAGCCAGGAAATGTGTCTATTGACATTCAAAATAAGAAATATACTTGTAGGGCTTCCCTGGTGGCGCAGTGGTTGAGAGTCTGCCTGCCGATGCAGGGGACATGGGTTCGTGCCCCGGTCCGGGAAGATCCCACATGCCGCGGAGCGGCTGGGCCCGTGAGCCGTGGCCGCGGAGCCTGCGCGTCCGGAGCCTGTGCTCCGCAACGGGAGAGGCCACAACAGTGAGAGGCTCGCGTACCGAAAAAAAAAAAAAAAAAAAAGAAATATACTTGTAGTTCAAAAAAAAAAATAGAAAAAATGGTTTCCAAACTTGGATACCTTTCAAACATTTGTAGATTTTTGTTTAATTTGAGCCAGTGACAATAGTCAAACAACATTGCACTTTTTGTGTTTGAGAAGCATAGACAGAAAGGAGCCAAAAGACTGAGAAACTGAAAGCTACTATAAAACTGCCCTCATTTTTCCTAATTAAAGAGTAGGCTAGGGGCTTCCCTGGCGGCGCAATGGTTAAGAATCTGCCTGCCAATGCAGGGGACACGGGTTCTATTCCTGGTCCAGGAAGATCCCACATGCCGCAGAGCAACTAAGCCCATGTGCCATAACTACTGAGCCTGTGCTCTAGAGCCCACGAGCCACAACTACTGAGCCTGTGTGACACAACTACTGAAGCCCGCATGCCTAGAGCCTGTGCTCCGCAACAAGAGAAGCCACCGCAATGAGAAGCCCGTGCACCACAACGAAGAGTAGCCCTGGCTCGCTGCAGCAAGAGAAAGCCCACATGCAGCAACGAAGACCCGATGCAGCCAAAAATAAATAAATAAATAAATAAATGTCTAAAGAAAGAAAAAAAAAGAGTGGGCTAGTCTGATTCAGAAAAGAGCCTGAATCAGTGAGGACTTCCTAAAAATGTAATTTATGGCAGCCCTTGACAAGGATAGGAGAATCAAAGTTAAAGCCTTAGAAAATTTGAAAAATTGTTTTAATAAAATAAAGACTAATCATCTGTAACTCCTTGGTTTCTTCTTCTTCTGTTCTAATGCATTTGCTTTAGCACTTAATGGACTAAACACACACACCCCTTCTTTGATTACTGCTGGCAATGTGGCCTCTCTGGAATGACACAAAATTCCAGATTAATAGAGTCCAAATTAATAAACTATCTTGGCTTTGCCTTTATAATGTCAGTTAGAGATAGATCAGTTGCTGGCTTTTGGGGCGGGGGGGGGCGGTATGTTTTTTAACATTCCCAGAAAAAGAAGTTACAGTTGTATGACAAAATGACTGTACCTTTCTACTAATGGCCGCCAGAGGTCTACTCACCACTGCAAATCCTCCAGGCCTTGCTACTGAAATGTGAACCACGGACAAGCATGGTGGGCATCCCTGCTGGTAAGAAATACAGAATCTCCAGCCCTCCCCGAGACCTATTGAATCAGAACCTACACCGTAGGCGACTCGTACGTAAAGTCTGAGAAGGACTATCCCAGGTTACGGGAGGAAAACATTGTATATTCAACGTATGATCGGAATTAAGAGATCTGAAAACTCAGAGGATCTCGCCATCCAGTTCCACGCTCAATCTCCTATCTTCCGATTTGTTGGTTTTTCATAAAAGCATTACAGCTGGGCCTCCCTGGTGGCGCAGTGGTTGAGAGTCCGCCTGCCGATGCAGGGGATACGGGTTCGTGCCCCGGTCTGGGAGGATCCCACATGCCGCGGAGCGGCTGGGCCCGTGAGCTATGGCCGCTGGGCCTGCGCATCCGGAGCCTGTGCTCTGCAACGGGAGAGGCCACAACAGTGAGAGGCCCGCGTACCGCAAAAAGAAAAAAAAAAAAAAAAAAAAAAAGCATTACAGCTCAAAAACTCTTTTTTCTCAAAAACAGTCGCCTTAAAGTGTTCCTTTCATGACAATTCGAATCCCATAAATTATCACAGTCGTGAATATGTTTTATCTAATCTCTGATTTATAGATTTGGGGAGTTGAAAGAGTCCTTAAATATGATGTAACACTAGTCTAAATTTTCTCATTTTACAGAAAGAAACCATTGGGCAGGGGATTTTCAGAATGTGATCCAAGTGAGATTCCCTCTCCCTCTGCTCCCAAACCCAAGAGACTTGCCTCTTAAGAGCCAGGACCTACAGTGGGAGTATATGAGGGCTTGGGCTCTCTGTATGGATCACTCCCCACCCCCGCTTCTTCTTTGCAAAAGAAGTGGTGCTGAGCCGGGTGAGCTTGGAGAAGGGAACAGAGCTTGTCAATCAAGATGCGCAGAACCCTAGCATCTATTCTTTCCTACTTGAGTGTGCCAGGGTTCCCTAAAGGGACATAAAGGTTTGGACAAGCCCTCCCTGCCATGGGTGCCAGGAGAGCCCAGGATGATGAGAGATCAAGGATGCTTCCTCTCCATGTCTTAGAGGGGGATTGTCAGTTTCTATACCAGGACCACAGGGAGGGGATCTAGAAGAATCTTGGATCTAAAGGTGTCTAGAAGCCAAAGAGAACACATAGAAACAACATTCAGATCTTACACCCAATGGAACAGACCTACTGGAGCAGACAAATGGGTTCCTAAAAACTAAAATTAAAAAGAGCACTTAAGAACAAAACTATAGGACAACAAATAAAATTTAAAAAGACTTCCTAGAGCTTCAAAAAACCTTACCAATTCAGCATATGAATCAGGCGGGTAGATGGTAGCTAATGAGGATTGTATTCATGGCCTAGAAGGTCGAGGACCATCAACATCACAAATCCCAGAGCAAAACATGCAAAGAAATGGAAATCATGAGGGAAAAGGAGAAAGATTTGGAAAATGAATGCAGCATTCCTATCATTTGAATAATATACATTCTAAAAGAAGAAGAACAGAAAAAGTAGAAGAAATAACTTTAAATAACAGGAGAAAATTTTCCTAAGCCAAAGAAAGACCTGAGTTTTCAGAGTAAGAAGGCTTAGAATTCTTGGCGGGATTGAGGAGACAAACGCACACTTAGGCATAACCTGGTAAAACAAGTTTCCAGGATTTCCCTTTTTTGACTGTTATTGGACTTCTTACCTGCAACACCAGAAGCTAGAGGCCTGTGGATTTGTACATTTAGGCTAGTGAAAGAAACTCCCAAGAATCCTATATCAGGCATTTCAGGTGTTTACCTGTTAGGGTGAAAGAAAGATATTGAGGACATGCACTAATTCAGAGAATAAATCACTGAGTTTCCCGTCTTCGGTAAGTAATTGAGAAAAGGACCTTTCCAAAGACCAAATGTTATATACATCTAGCAATCATCTATCTATATACACATCTATGCTTATATAAATATACATCAAGCATTTTTAGGTAAGTTATACTTAAAAAGGTGTATCTGAATATCCCGTCTGCCATATTACCAGAAATGGAACTGGTCTGTGTATGCGTGTGTGTGTGTGTGTATGTGTCGACTTTTTTGCTCCAGGAAATCTAACCCTTCACAGGGCCTTACCTTACTGCATGAATGACTTCAGTGTCTGAGCTGGGCTGCCTCAGCCTCAGAGACTCTCTTCTACCCTATCCGGCTACCCTGAAAGCATTCTAAGACAGATTTTTGCTTTGACTGGACTTTTGTCATATCTGGTAGCAAGAATTCAAAGGTTGTTTTCCAGTGGAAATGTAAGATAAGAATCACATGCTTCAGTGGATTTCTGGGCTACTGAAAAATTTCATAATTATGCTAACTAATAAATGCCTGCCAAATACAGAAATAAAGGCATGAAAAGAAGAGGTAGGTACATGTCAGTAACTGAAAAAAAAAAAAAAGAAATCCCTAGGTCTTGTGGGACACTGGGATACTGATAATTGATGACTGACCATGATTGGTATTAGATAACTTTAAAATTACCCTCAGCTAAGGTCATTTGATGTAAACTTGAAATAGTGGAAAGTAGCTCCTGTCTGGATTAAGGAAACATCTTTCAACCCCTACAGACTCACACTCAATAGCAATTCCAGCATAATATCTATAGTTTGTTCGATAAAGTAATTGTTTGAGTTACACTGAAGGCTTCACTCTTAATTCCTTATTTCATTTCCTTACTGTTTGTTCTCAGTGCTCTCATGTTCACAGTCACTTTCTGTCTGAAACCACCTCAGAGTCTTCTTTTTCTCCGAATTGTGCCATCTACTTAAAAGAATGATAATTCTATGTGTACAGCTCTGTCTTAATTTCGAGGCAATATTTATTACATTTTCCCCACTTTCTTGAATCCTGTGTTGTAATGTGCTTGTCTTCAGATGACTTTTTTCCCCCGAAGACACTGAACTTTCAGTATCATTCTGCTGATTCATTTGTGTTGGTCATTCATCACATGCCTTCTATGATTAATACTCAAATCTAGGAAATTAAGGAAAGAATTTCCAGGAATTAAATTGCCTCAAATCAGATGAAGACATTATCATGGGTAGGTTTTGGTTTTCTAGCACACGTATTGGATGCATGGCAGGGTCATTCACTGAAGCATTTAAAATGGGTTTCTCCTAAGTGTCCATCGACAGATGAGTGGATAAAGAAGATGTGACACATATATACAATGGACTATTACTCAGCCATGAAAAGAAACGAAATTGAGTTATTTGTAGTGAGGTGAATGGACCTAGAGTCTGTCATACAGAGTGAAGTAAGTCAGAAAGAGAAAAACAAATACCATCCATATGCTAACACATATATATGGAATCTAAAAAAAAAAGGTTCTGAAGAACCTAGGGGCAGGACAGGAATAAAGACACAGACGTAGAGGATGGACTTGAGGACACAGGGAGGGGGAAGGGTAAGCTGGGATGAAGTGAGAGAGTGGCATGGACATATATACACTACCAAACGTAAAATAGATAGCTAGTGGGAAGCAGCCGCATAGCACACACAGGGAGATCAGCTTGGTGATTTGTGACCACCTAGAGGGGTGGGATAGGGCGGGAGGGAAACGCAAGAGGGAGAGGATATGGGGATATATGTATAGGTATAGCTGATTCACTTTGTTATACAGCAGAAACTAACACAAATTGTAAAGCAATTATACTCCAATAAAGATGTTAAAATTTTTTTTAAAATACAATGGGTTTCTTTTTTCGGTTTCCCGCTGGTGTTCCTAGCTGCTGGGTGCTGACCTTGCCTCAGGCACTTTGGACAGAGCAGAAAGCAGAAGCTGATGGAGGACAAGGTCGCTACCTTCCCTTCACACGGGTTGGCGATCACTGAAGGCAATGTGTTCTGTGTCCCCGGGAGGGAAGAAAGAGACACTTTCTGTTTTCTTATTGTTTTCTCCTCCCTCCCTCCCTCCCTCCCTCCCTCCCTTCCTTCCTTCCTTCCTTCCTTCCTTCCTTCCTTCCCTGTCTTTCTGTAGTGAGATCATTCCAACTGTCCTGGAGACCCACACCCCAGCACCTCTGGAGGAATCCACGTGATGTAACTAGACACACCAGGCTTCATGGCGAACGAGGAAGGTGGTCTTCTTGGGCTGAGAGTGGGGAGCAGCTCACCTCTAGGGACCACAGGCTCGGAGAATTATGTCACGGGGCAGCCGGGATGCACTGAGAAGCACATGTGAATCCTTCTCCCTTCTGAGTACCATTCTCAGTACTATTTGTGTTTCAGAGAGGGGAGGGGGACATTTGTAATGATAGAAATGGAACTTTCTGCTGGTCCCCTCCGAATGGAAATCCCAAATCAGAATTAAGCTAAAGTAAGAAAACAGTTACATTTCTTGGATACATACATGGATTAAGGTTTGCAAACGCACGTCCTCCACAAATATCTATCCCAGGAGAGCAGCACTGTACTGGCCCCTCTGCCATGACAGAGTTTTGATTCTTGAGACTAAGATACCCGCAGACCATGTTGATTCTACCCACCTTTGAGAAAATATATGTGGAAATCTGTGCAAGGTAGAAAGTGCTGGAAGCGATTATAATTACTAAATAAAATAGGTGTCAGGTATTGCTTGAAGGACTTGGAGTGAGAATCCCTGTGAAGCAGTATTGAAAATTTGAGAAAAAAAAATTGAAAAGTTCCTTTAGAGATTTATACAACTGAATTTTAATACAAAACATCACCAAAAACATCTTTAAAATAATTTCAGGGCTGCCTGTAACAATGCACTCTGAATCTCAAGTTTGGCAATTTCGCTACACTTCATTTTCTTCATTTGTTTGAGTTCGGTTGAAACTATGAAATTGCCATTTTGTGGGACAAAAATTGTCGACTGTCAATGATTTCATGTAGTTTACTTACTCAAATAAGTGAGGGGGCTTCTGGTTTCTGGTCAGACGTGTGAAGAGTGTGAAAGTCCTCATGCCTGTCTTCACAACAAGAAAAAGGTTGAACAAAGTGAAGAGTGACAACTCTTCTTAGATCCATCAGAGAACTGAGGTCACAGGCTAGCTATCGCCCCTAAACCTGGAAAGACAGACAGGTGGAGACAGTGGGTCACATCTTCCTGGGAACCGAAGCCCAGAAGCAGAACGCTGCAGTCAATATGGATACGAACACTTGAAGGGGTAATTGACAAGTTGCTGGAGGCTCAGTGTGGGTGCCTTGAGGGTTAGAAACTCCTGGCATCCCAGCCTCAGGAAGACCCCCCCACACACACTTTCAGGAGTTTTACCTCCAGGAGCTCTGCCAGGTTCTCCTGTGAAGATTGGAGAAAAATCCCCTTGTATTTCTGGCAGGTACAGGGGCAAACAAACATTCTGAAATATACCCAGAGCATTCTGTTCTCCTTAGCAAGGACCACCCTCAAGGGAAACTATTTTACCCAAGCCTCAACGACCAGGCTGAAGAGAAGTACCAACTCCAGCCCCTTCTAGTCCTCAATGTGGGGAATGGGAAATGCCCGAGACAGGCTCAGTAAAAGACTGAGACCTAATCGTAGGACTGTAAATGCCTCCCTTCCCCACATCTCACCACCACATGACAGAGCTCCTGGGCCATAACAGGGGAATACGGAGTGAGAACTGCAAGCCTCAAGACCCTATTTAAGGAGTCTTTGGGGAAACGCAAAGACAATAGGGGAGACAAAAACAACAGCACTAGAGGACATTTTAGCCTTGGACACCGCAGCTATAGGAAACAGTAAACAGCCTAACTCCTCGCCGGATAAATGTAAAACCTCACGCATAGCCTCTCTACCTCAGCTCCTTCTAAGGGTAAAAGAGAGGCATGGATAGTCAGGAAGCACCCAGGGAATCTCTTAGAGGTGAGGGTGGGGAAACACTGAATCATTTCCACAGCGTTTATATACAAGTTACCCCCAGGCTATAGCAGTTATCCTGTGCAACACTGCCAAAGATTCACAAAGAAACATGACCCTTCTTGAAAGATTTACAGATTACCAGTGCTGAAAGGATTCATCTAGGGCTGGTCCAACCCTTATTTCGAAGATAAGAACACTGAGTTCCCAAAACGATGAGCATTGCCCTGTACAATATAAATAATGGGAGAGTCACATCTGGAACCCGGCTTTCCTCACGGAAGAAAACAAGCAAATATATTGAACAGGAAGGACTCTTGGGATGTCATCTTAGAGCTGAGTTTATTTTTTGTCTCCCACTGTTCTGGTATATTTGCTCTGCAGTGGAAATTCTTCCCTCACCTCTGAAGGAAAAATACATCTACTGTTAATCAGCAGGTTCTTGATATAGTAATTTACAGTGTTCAGACCTACATAATGAGCAAACTTGCAATCCGACTTAGAGGAAACATCTCACACTGTCCTTCCTTCTGCTAATACACCCAAGCTGGGCCTGCTGAGGACGGACCCCTTCAGATGGGAAAGCAGGGAGGGGTCATTCCCTCTCTTTTCTCCTCCTCCAGCAGCAGTGTCTGTCCCTGTGATGTTGTGGTTTATAATAAAAAAATATATTTGGTCTTCATCCCTGGTTCTGACACAGAGCTCCTAAAACCCTTGAAATCATCTCCTAAGTGATGAGAGTGACAAATGTGTCTTCTATTTATTTATTTCATCTTATTTTTGGCTGCATTGGGTCTTCGTTGCTACGCACGGGCTTTCTCTAGTTGTGGTGAGCGGGGGCTACTCTTCGTTGCGGTGCACAGGCTTCTCCTTGCGGTGGCTTCTCTTTGTGGTGGAGCACAGGCTCTAGGTGCGCAGGCTTCTGCAGTTGTGGCATGTGGGCTCAGTAGTTGTGGCTCACGGGCTTCGTTGCTCTGCAGCATGTGGGATCTCCCCGGACCAGGGATTGAACCCGTGTCCCCTGCATTGGCAGGCAGATTCTTAACCACTGCGCCACCAGGGAAGTACCGACAAATGTGTCTTTTGTAACACTGATCACATAACTTTTGGGTGCATCTAAGGATGGGGGCCTGGTTGCCAGGGAACCAACCATGTGGTTTGAGGATTGGCACTTTTGCCCCCCCCATTTTCCCTACCCCAAAAAGGGGAGAAGGGCTAGAGATTGAGTCAATTGTCAAAGGCCAGTGACTTAATCAACCATGGCTACGTCATGAAGCTTCCATAAAACCCCAAAAGGATGGGGTTCAGACAGCTTCAGCGTTGGGGGACACGTGGAAATTTGGGGAGAATGATGCAACTGGAGAGGGCATGGATGCTCCGAGACCTTTCTTCATACCTGGCCCCGTGCACCTCTTCCATCTGGCTGTTCCTGAGTTAAATCCTTTTATAAGAAACAGGTAATCTAGTAAGTAAAATATTCCTCTGAGTTTTGCGAGCCGTTCTAGCAAGTTAATTGAACCCAAGGAAGGGACTGTTGGAACCTCAGATCTACAGCCGGTGGATCAGAAGCACAGGGAACAAACCGGACTTGCTGCTGGCGTTTGCGGGAGGTGGGGTGGCAGTCTTGTAGGACTGAGCCCTCAGCCTGTGGGATCTGACACTGTCTCCGGGTGGATAGTGTCAGAACTAAGTTGAATGGTAGGACACCCAGCTGGTGATGGAGAATTGCCTGTTGGTGTGGAACTCACACCATCCCCTGTTGGAACTGATGACCAGAATTGTTTAGACCTGATTAGGTTGATGCAGGGAGAGCAAGAAGTAAAAGGCGATGGAGAGTGTTTACTTGAATGGTAATGTTTTAAGGTGGTTTCATGCTCTCTGAGTCCACTCTTTCCCTCCTGAGGCACTTCTGAGAGTTTCTGAGACTCTTTCCCAGCGGTCAGCAAACATGTTCTGTAAAAGGCCAGGTAGTAAATGTATGAGGCTTTGCAGGCCCTATGGTCTCTGTTGCAACTCAACTCTGCCATTGTAACGCCATAGACAAGATGTCAGAATGGGTGTGCTGTGTTCCATAAACCTATACAAAACAGGCAGCAGCCTGCGGGCCTTAGTTTGCCAGTCCCTGATCTCTGCAACCCTGGGAAGCTCCCACTGAAGTGCCTTTGACCTGGGCAAATGGACTTTATTTTGTGGCTGTTCACGCCCCTCTCAGGCCTTCGGGAAGAGCAGAGCCCATCACCTTCTCCTCTCCTGAAGCCTGGTGCTTTCCTGAAGGCCACCCAAACAGGTCCTAAGGCAAATCTTCATTTCTTCTCTTGGTCATAGGCTCACCAGATCAGGCCCACGGGAAACACTTACAAATCATCCCCCAACCCCCCAAAACTGAGCAGCCAACCCTCAACCTGGCAATCTACTTCACTCTGCCACCAAAACAGCTGGCCAGGCAGTTCTGGACCTTAGATTCCTCGGGCACAAGTCAAACCCAAGTCCACTCTTTGTCTATCTAGATGTAGGGCACAAGTGTTCTGAGTGATCCTACAAAGACCCCCTGCCCACCCTCTCTGCTTGAGGTAAGAGGCATATGTAGAACTTGTAACATGCTGATAGCCATCTCCAGATAAATAATCTCCACAAACCCCTTTCATCTCCAACAAAGCGACCTCCTTGACCCTTAGTGTAGATGAATCATCTGACAAGCTTTCCCATTTCCATGGGAGAGTCAGTCTCACATCATCTATTGTCTTCATGCTTCCGATAAACTGAGACAGGAGATGCCAGTTTCACATTGTGTGAATAAAGCACCATCCCCTGACTGTGCCCAATGATTCAGTCCCTGTGTTTCTCTTCCCTCCATCTGAGTTCCAGTTCTCCAGCGTGTCTCAAACCGGGGTCATCTAGCTCTCTCACATAAATTTTAATTTTTTTGTGATGAAACTCTAAAAGTTGTGATGAACACACACAGCAAGTTAACACATGCATGTTCACAAGCTCCCTTTTACTTTCACTGCGCTCGTGAAACAGTGGGGGAGGAGCTGCCAAGAGGGAAGAGGACAGATTTGAGGGGAGGATGAGGAGGGAGAGAGAGTGAGGAATCGCGTGGAGCCGGGGACAGGGAGGCTGCTGCAACGGAGACCCTGGGGTGATGGGTGGGGAGGAAGGAGTTTAGGATGCTTGGCTGTGTGTGTGACGCACCATGTAAAGCACTGAACTCTCCTTCAAAGAAAAGCCGTAAGAAATATCTATATTACTCCTTGAGGTTTCTGGAAGAGTCTGCTTCCCCCCCCCACCCTTTCCTTTGTCATTGTTGGTGGGGAAGATTGGCATCAGCAGGCAGAATTATGCTTCGACATGGTCCAGCTATATTCAGGCTGCATTCCAGGTTGGTGGAGAAATAGAAGTATTGCCACCTGATTTCAGTGCCCATGTCTGTCTTACCAATTACAGACCACCCTTAGGTAGGGTAACCCTATGGCCGGATTACCCAGAGCAGTCCCTATGATCGCCTGTTGTCCCAGCATAATAAGAAGGTTTTATTACACCCCCTTTCACTTTCAAAAGTGTCCTGATTTGCATGATACATTATCTGGTCACTTTGAGTGACAGCTTTTAACTTTATTGCAGTGCTTCTCACTGCTCGTATTGCTGAAGATTAAAGTATGTTTTATACTATGAAAAAATAGAAGTCAGGGCTTCCCTGGTGGCGCAGTGGTTGAGGGTCCGCCTGCCGATGCGGGGGACACGGGTTCATGCCCTGGTCCGAGAAGATCCCACATGCCGTGGAGCGGCTGGGCCCGTGAGCCATGGCCGCTGAGCCTGCGCATCCGGAGCCTGTGCTCCGCAACAGGAGAGGCCACAGCAGTGAGAGGCCCGCATACCGAAAAAAAAAAAAAAAAAAAAAAAACAGAAGTCAATTATTTCCATTGACAAAATCAGTTTGGGAGTTAAAAAAAACACCTGTTCAGAGAGTTAGTCACACATTGGATCCTCATGGTTCCAGAAATGAGGAGCAATTTAATTAGCCTCTGTTGCACAGGAAGCAGTGACTGGGATTCTACATCACTGTGGCACCAATGTTGTTATGGTTCACCAGCTTGGCTATCCGTTAACATCGGTACCCAGAGAATTTATTCTGCTCACCTTCTACACGTGGGCAGTTCCGGGCATGAACACCTCCTGTCTCCCTGCCTCCTAACCAATATATTTCTGGGACTTCCCAAATAACCAGACTGTTCACATCAGAACCCCCAAGACATCTGCCATATTCTTCATCTCCTCCTCTTGCTTTTTCCTTTTCCACATCTGCTGCTTACAAACGTACTTGAAGGAGCCACCTTCTTGCTACAGCTGATGGAATCACAAATAAGGCCCAAGGTCAGTGCAAAGGTGACTTTGCTCAGTGCTCCTCAAGCTGTCTGTCCTCAAGGGGTCGCTGCAGAGCCAGCTCCGTGGAGAACTCAGGAAAGGATCCCTGCTGGCTGCAGTTGGTCCCTGGGACCAAAACCCAGCCCATCCTATCACATAAGGACTTTCTAATAAGTAGAACTGTTTGAAAGTAGAAAGACGTGCCTGGTTAGGTCATGATTTGCCCATAATACTGGCAATATTCAAGGAGTAACTGGATCTGGGTCATTCCCAGCCTGTTACAGAAGGAGTCTCTTCATTGCGTGAGAACTTAGACGTCAAGGCCACCAGGATACCTGCAATTCTGGGTCTGCTATTCTGAAATTAAGTTACTTACTGTCCATCGACACACTTAGAGATATGAAAAGAGTTTCTTCAACCACGGTACATTGTTTAGATCATGCGATTTATAAACTAGAAAAAAAGCATGGACAAAAGATGTGTTCTCTAAGCAAAGCTACCTTTTTGGTTTACGTGATTATTCTTCTCCCCTCTTAACTAATATTTTGGTTTGGGACAAGACATTCATTTTGGACTCTTTATACTCTTGGCTTACCTACTTAGATCTGAATGTCAAACACTTTGATACCTACACTTATAACAGAGCCGAGGCTGTCTACGGCTGTTAGTGATGACTGGGCCCAGACCCGTGCTGCGGTGTGTGTGGCAAGGCACCTGGTGAGCAATCACTCAACGCCCCACCTTCCCCTTCAAGGAGATTGGGTTGGTAGGTCTTTTATCACTTCCTGGCTTCCTGTCACGCATTATGCATCAGGGCAGGATAATTGACAGGATGTATACCGAGTTATGAGTAATAGTCTTTCCCCAACAGTACCTAATCTTTTATTTGGTTGCTGTTGCCCTTTCATTAGCATTTCTTACAAGGACAATAGGTCTGCCTAGTGGAAGAGCTGACACATTTGTGGGGAAATAAAGTTGCAACCAAGGTAACTACTTTCATTCCATTTGCTGAAAAGTTAGGACTTAGGAGAAGCAAACAAACAAACAAACAAACAAAATCCCAGGAAACCAAAAAAACAAACCCCAAGACAGTCTAAATTGTTTTTAAAGGCTTAGTTATGCTCTCATATTTAAAAATACAATGTTACATAAGCCATGCATATGCAAACTATATGTGATATCCAAATCCATTCCCTCCTCTGTAAATAAAGGGGTGTATACAACCTCTGTGCTCTCTCTCCACCCAACAATTTGATATGAACCCAAGCATCCTGAACATGGAAATAATTAATTTTAGAAAATGTAACTAAACACATTCAAATGTGTTTATGTATACACATATTTGCATTTACCCTGCAAAAGCAATACAGTCAAATATTAAAGAATATATTTCTTCTCATAGGGAAATAAACTGGGAGAGTGACTTTGCCTCTGCTGGTGCACAGTGACATGAAAACCTTTCCAGCTCGGCCAGCTCTGGCCAACTAGCCTACTGTTGCTTGATGCACCTCTTCCTTCCTGAACCTTCCCTATTACACTCTTCCATTCCCCACCCTGTTTCTAAACCTTCTTCACTTTGTAACTTCATAGGGATACATTTTGGAATCTTGCAGCTCTTTTTATGGTTTTATGACCTCTTGGGAGAAAAGCTCCTCTAAAGAGAGAGATGAAACCATACCCTGTAACTTACAAGGCCCCTTATTAGGTAGAAACAAAATGATTAACTGACACCCCCCACAGGCTTGCCTCCAAGAGTACCAGGGAAAGAGCAGGAGTGGAAACAACTTGCTAACCAAGCATTCAGCTGGGCATGGCACAGGAGCATTGAGGGACTAGAATAAGGACAGGGAACTTTGGATGTCACAGGCTGAAAAGCCACCGCATGTAACACATGGAACACCCTCGCCCCCCAAATTACATACACGACCCAAGAGGCATGAAGGCAGTCGCACCTGTGCATAGAACTCTTGAAACTTACACTTCCCACCAGTCATTTCTGAGCCCCTCCCCATCTTGCTCCCTATGTCCACGGTAAATACCCCAAATACCCCACTCAAAACCTGATCATGTTAATACCCCACTCAAAAGCTGATTGGGGAGACAGATCTGAGCATTGCCCCCATCTCTTTGCTTGACTGCCCTGCAATAAAGCCTTTTCTCTCTCTGAAAAAGACCATTGCTTAGGTACCTGGTCTTTCTGTTGTGCAACGGGCAGTGACCCCCACTTGCTCCATTACAGAGAAGGAGAGATGGAGTTATTCCCGTTCATTCCTTTTATCTTTATTACCATGGATTTCTTTCTCCTTCCCTGTTTCTCTAAACTTGCTGTCTCTTTAAAACTGTTAAAATGATTTTTTTAAGTCTAAGTACATGAGAAAAATGTATCTTATGGTTCACGACTTATGCAAAAATATTTAATCGTTAGCCAACTAGTGGGACTGAGACAGAGAAATATTAGCCTGTATTTTTTTCTCCTCTGCCCACAAGTTTCTATCACCATTTGGGTACAACACAGGGTACTGCAAAGAGCATTAGAATGGGTCTTAGAGGACCAAATTTGGGATTCCTGTTGAGCTCCTACTAGGTCTGACTTCCTCATTTCATTTGTGCTATGCAAATTTAAGACATGCAAATATACATATGTATGCACACACATACGTAGATATACACACATATTTTTATTTGATCATGTAATCACTACAACCTTCATTCTCTTTTTTTGCTTTATTCAGTATAAATTGATAAAGACTTGTCTTACCGAAATTTTTACACAACGGAAGTTGATTTTTTGAGGGTATAGTAATATTGTTTTTCATTTGGCTTTCAAATAATATTAGGAATCAGAGGTGTATGATATGTATAAAGATGTGCTGCCTACAGGGGATGTCAGACGTATGCTAATCCTCCATTGTGTAAAGAGATCATCTCTAAATCCCTTGAGCGACTGTTTAGCTAACATTCAGAGTCTCTTAAGCTTATATTTGATGCTAAACCAAATAGGCCCTTAGGGAAGAATTAAGAACAAGCCAGAGAGTCTAAGACTCTTATTTTGTTAAAGTTGAATACTATTTGTTGCATTAGGTATAACCAGGGTGATTACTCTGAGGGTTAGTTGAGTACTGTCTGCGCCCATAGCCTCTAAAATAAAGAGACCCAGGTACACATGTGGACTAAACGGATTAAATGCTTTTATCTTATTATTTGCCATTAGGAGGATCGCCCTTTCAGAAACCAGTATGTCATTCAGATAAATAGACAAGGTCAGGCGGCTCAGGGGAAGATGGCGGAAGACTAAGACGCGGAGATCACCTTCCTCCCCACAGATACACCAGAAATTCATCTACACGTGGAACAACTCCTACAGAACACCTACTGAACGCTGGCAGAAGAACTCAGACCCCCCAAAAGGCAAGAAACTCCCCACGTACCTGGTGCGCGAGGAGAGGGGATTAAGAGCGCTGCTTAAAGGAGCTCCAGAGACAGGCGCGAGCCACGGCTAAAAGCGCGGACCCCAGAGACGGGCGTGGGACGCTGGGGCTGTTGCTGCCGCCGCCGCCAAGAGGCCTGTGTGCGAGCGCAGGTCACTGTCCACGCCCCCTTTCCGGGGAGCCTATGCAGCCCCCTACTGCCAGGGTCCCGGGATACAGGGACGGCTTCCCTGGGAGAGTGCACGGCGCGCCTCGGGCCGGTGCAACGTCACACCGGCCTCTGCCGCTGCAGGCTCACCCCGCACTCCGTGCCCCTCCCTCCCCGCGGCCTGACTGAGCCACAGTCCCCGAAGCGGCTGCTCCTTTAACCCCGTCCTGTCTGAGCGAAGAACAGGCGCCCTCCAGCGACCTACACGCAGAGGCGGGGCCAAATCCAAAGCTGAGACCCGGGAGCTGTGAGAATAAAGAAGAGAAAGGGAGGGCTTCCCTGGTGGCGCAGTGGTTAAGAGGATCCCACATGCCGCGGAGCAACTGCGCCCATGAGCCACAACTACTGAGCCTGCGTGTCCGGAGCCTGTGCTCCACAATAAGAGAGGCCATGATAGTGAGAGGCCCGTGCACCCGCGATGAAGAGTGGCCCCCGCTTGCCACAAGTAGAGAAAGCCCTCACACAGAAACGAAGACCCAACAGAGCAAAAATTAATTAATTAAAAAAAAAAAAGAAGAGAAAGGGAAGTCTCTCCCAACAGTCTCAGAAGCAGCGGATTAAAGCTCCACAATCAACTTGATGTACCCTGCACCTGTGACAACGAATCATCCCAAATTGAGGAGGTGGACTTTGAGAACAAGATTTATGATATTTTCCCCTTTTCCTCTTTTTGTGAGTGTGTATGTGTATGCTTCTGTGTGAGATTTTGTCTGTACAGCTTTGCTTCCACCATTTGTCCCAGGGTTCTATCCGTCTGTTTTTTTGGGGGGGGGGTGTTTTTTGCTTTTAATAATTATTTTTTCTTTTAATAACTTTATTAAAGTTTATAATACTTTATTCTATTTTACTTTATCTTCTTTCTTTTTTTCCTACCTTCCCTCCTTCCTCCCTCCCTCCCTCACTCCTATCTTTCTTTCTTTCCTTCTTTCTTTCTTTCTACTTCTACTAATTCTTTCTTTCTACTTTTTCTCGCTTTAATTCTGAGCTGTGTGGATGAAAGGCTCTTGGTGCTGCAGCCAGGAGTCAGTGCTGTGCCTCTGAGGTGGGAGAGCCAGCTTCAGGACACTGGTCTGCAAGAGACCTCCCAGCTCCACATAATATCAAATGGTGAAAATCTCCCAGAGATCTCCATCTCAACACCAGCACCCAGCTTCACTCAACGACCAGCAAGCTACAATGCTGGACACCCTATGCCAAACAACTAGCAAGACAGGAACACAACCCCACCCATTAGCAGAGAGGCTGCCTAAAATCATAATAAGGCCACAGACACCCCAAAACACACCACCAGACGTGGACCTGCCCACCAGAAAGACAAGATCCAGCCTCATCCACCAGAACACAGGCACTAGTCCCCTCCACCAGGAAGCCTGCACAACCCACTGAAACAACCTTAGCCACTGGGGACAGACACCAAAAATAATGGGAACTACGAACCTGCAGACTGCAAAAAGGAGACCCCAAACACAGTAAGATAAGCAAAATGAGAAAACAGAAAAACACACAGCAGGTGAAGGAGCAAGATAAAAACCCACCAGACTGGGCTTCCCTGGTGGCGCAGTGGTTGAGAGTCCGCCTGCCGATGCAGGGGATGCGGGTTCGTGCCCCGGTCTGGGAAGATCCCACATGACACGGAGCGGCTGGGCCCGTGAGCCATGGCCGCTGAGCCTGCGCGTCCGGAGCTTGTGCTCTGCAATGGGAGAGGCCACAGCAGTGAGAGGCCCGCATACCGCAAAAAAAAAAAAAAAAAAAAAACCCACCAGACATAACAAATGAAGAGGAAATAGGCAGTCTACCTGAAAAAGAATTCAGAATAATGATAGTAAAGATGATCCAAAATCTTGGAAATAGAATAGACAAGATGCAAGAAACAGTTAACAAGGACCTCGAAGAACTAAAGATGAATCAAGCAATGATGAGCAACACAATAAATGAAATTAAAAATACTCTAGATGGGATCAATAGCAGAATAACTGAGGCAGAAGAACGGATAAGTGACGTGGAAGATAAAATAGTGGAAATAACTGCTGCAGGGCAGAATAAAGAAAAAAGAATGAAAAGAACTGAGGACAGTCTCAGAGACCTCTGGGATAACATTAAACGCACCAACATTCGAATTATAGGGGTTCCAGAAGAAGAAGAGAAAAAGAAAGGGACTGAGAAAATAGTTGAAGAGATTATAGTTGAAAACTTCCCTAACATGGGAAAGGAAATAGTTAATCAAGTGCAGGAGTGACAGAGAGTCCCATACAGAATAAATCCAAGGAGAAATACGCCAAGACACATATTAATCAAACTGTCAAAAATTAAACACAAAGAAAACATATTAAAAGCAGCAAGAGAAAAACAACAAATAACACACAAAGGAATCCCCATAAGGTTAACAGCTGATCTTTCAGCAGAAACTCTGCAAGCCAGAAGGGGCTGGCAGGACACATTTAAAGTGATGAAGGAGAAAAACCTGCAACCAAGATTACTCTACCCAGCAAGGACCTCATTCAGATTTGATGGAGAAATTAAAACGTTTACAGACAAGCAAAAGCTGAGAGAGTTCAGCACCACCAAACCAGCTTTACAACAAATGCTAAAGGAACTTCTCTAGGCAAGAAGCACAACAGAAGGAAAAGACCTACAATAACGAACCCAAAACAATTAAGAAAATGGGAATAGGAACATATATATCGATAATTACCTTAAATGTAAATGACTAAATGCTCCCACCAAAAGACACAGATTGGCTGAATGGATACAAAAACAAGACCCATATATATGCTGTCTACAAGAGACCCACTTCAAACCTAGAGACACATACAGAGTGAAAGTAAGGGGATGGAAAAAGATATTCCATGCAAATGGAAGTCAAAAGAAAGCTGGAGTAGAAATTCTCATATCAGACAAAATAGACTTTAAAATAAAGACTATTAGAAGAGACAAAGAAGGACACTACATAATGATAAAGGGATCAATCCAAGAAGAAGATATAACAATTGTAAATATTTATGCACCCAACATAGGAGCACCTCAATACATAAGGCAAATACTAACAGCCATAAAAGGGGAAATCGACAGTAACACACTCATAGTAGGGGACTTTAACACCCCACTTTCACCAATGGACAGATCATCCAAAATGAAAATAAATAAGGAAACACAAGCTTTAAATGATACATTAAACAAGGTGGACTTAATTGATATTTATAGGACATTCCATCCAAAGACAACAGAATACACATTTTTCTCAAGTGCTCATGGAACATTCTCCAGGATCATATCTTGAGTCACAGATCAAGCCTTGGTAAAATTAAGAAAATTGAAATTGTATCAAGTATCTTTTCTGACCACAATGCTATGAGACTAGATATCAATTACAGGAAAAGATCTGTAAAAAATACAGGGGCTTCCCTGGTGGCGCAGTGGTTGAGAGTCCGCCTGCCAATGCAGGGGACACGGGTTCGTGCCCCGGTTTGGGAAGATCCCGCATGCCGTGGAGCGGCTGGGCCCATGAGCCAAGGCCGCTGGGCCTGCGCGTCCGGAGCCTGTGCTCTGCAACGGGAGAGGCCACAACAGTGAGAGGCCCACTTACTGCAAAAAAAAAAAAAAAAAAAAAAAATACAAACACATGGAGGCTAAACAATACACTACTTAATAACGAAGTGATCACTGAAGTAATCAAAGAGGAAATCAAAAAATACCTAGAAACAAATGACAATGGAGACACGATGACCCAAAACCTATGGGATGCAGCAAAAGCAGTTCTAAGGGGGAAGTTTATAGCAATACAATCCTACCTTAAGAAACAGGAAACATCACGAATAAACAACCTAACCTTGCACCTAAAGCAATTAGAGAAAGAAGAACAAAAAACCCACAAAGTTAGCAGAAGGAAAGAAATCATAAAGATCCGATCAGAAATAAATGAAAAAGAAATGAAGGAAACGATAGCAAAGATCAATAAAACTAAAAGCTGGTTCTTTGAGAAGATAAGCAAAATTGATAAACCATTAGCCAGACTCATCAAGAAAAAAAGGGAGAAGATTCAAATCAATAGAATTAGAAATGAAAAAGGAGAAGTAACAACTGACACTGCAGAAATACAGAAGATCATGAGAGATTACTACAAGCAACTCTATGCCAATAAAATGGACAATCTGGAAGAAATGGACAAATTCTTAGAAATGCATAACCTGCCAAGACTGAGTCAGGAAGAAATAGAAAATATGAACAGACCAATCACAAGCACTGAAATTGAAACTGTGATTAAATATCTTCCAACAAACAAAAGCCCAGGACCAGATGGCTTCACAGGCAAATTCTATCAAACATTTAGAGAAAAGCTAACACCTATCCTTCTTAAGCTCTTCCAAAATATAGCAGAGGGAGGAACACTCCCAAACTCATTCTATGAGGCCACCATCACCTTGATACCAAAACCAGACAAGGATGTCACAAAGAAAGAAAACTACAGGCCAATATCACTGACAAACATAGATGCAAAAATCCTCAACAAAATACTAGCAAACGGAATCCAACAGCACATTAAAAGGATCATACACCACAATCAAGTGGGGTTTCTTCCAGGAATGCAAGGATTCTTCAGTATATGCAAATCAATCAACATGATACACCATATTAACAAATTGAAGGAGAAAAACCATATGATCATCTCAATAGATGCAGAGAAAGCTTTCGACAAAATTCAACACCCATTTATGATAAAAACCCTGCAGAAAGTAGGCATAGAGGGAACTTTCCTCAACATAATAAAGGCCATATATGACAAACCCACAGCCAACATCGTCCTCAGTGGTGAAAAACTGAAACCATTTCCGCTAAGATCAGGAGCTAGACAAGGCTGCCCACTCTCACCACTCTTATTCAACATAGTTTTGGAAGTTTTAGCTACAGCAATCAGAGAAGAAAAGTAAATAAAAGGAAGCCAAATCGGAAAAGAAGAAGTAAAGCTGTCACTGTTTGCAGATGACATGATACTATACAGAGAGAATCCTAAAGATGCTACCAGAAAACTACTAGAGCTAATCAATGAATTTGGTAAAGTAGCAGGATACAAAATTAATGCACAGAAATCTCTGGCATTCCTGTACACTAATGATGAAAAATCTGAAAGTGAAAACAAGAAAACACCCCCATTTACCACTGCAACAAAAAGAATAAAATATCTAGGAATAAACCTACCTAAGGAGACAAAAGACTTGTATGCAGAAAATTATAAGACACTGATGAAAGAAATTAAAGATGATACAAATAGATGGAGAGATATACCATGTTCCTGGATTGGAAGAATCAATATTGTGAAAATGACTCTACTACCCAAAGCAATCTACAGATTCAATGCAATCCCTATCAAACTACCACTGGCATTTTTCACAGAACTAGAACAAAAGATTTCACAATTTGTAAGGAAACACAAAGACCCCGAATAGCCAAAGCAATCTTGAGAATGAAAAACGGAGCTGGAGGAATCAGGCTCCCTGACTTCAGACTATACTACAAAGCTACAGTAATCAAGACAGTATGGTACTGGCACAAAAACAGAAAGATAGATCAATGGAACAGGATAGAAAGCCCAGAGATAAACCCACACACATATGGCCACCTTATTTTTGATAAAGGAGGCAGGAATGTACAGTGGAGAAAGGTCAGCCTCTTCAATAAGTGGTGCTGGGAAAACTGGACAGGTACATATAAAAGTATGAGATTAGATCACTCCCTAACACCATACACAAAAATAAGCTCAAAATGGATTAAAGACCTAAATGTAAGGCCAGAAACTATCAAAATCTTCAAGGAAAACATAGGCAGAACACTGTATGACATAAATCACAGCAAGATTCTTTCTGACCCACCTCCTAGAGAAATGGAAATAAAGACAAAAATAAACAAATGGGACCTAATGAAACTTCAAAGCTTTTGCACAGCAAAGGAAACCATAAACAAGACCAAAAGACAACCCTCAGAATGAGAGAAAATATTTGCAAATGAAGCAACTGACAAAGGATTAATCTCCAAAATTTATAAGCAGCTCATGCAGCTCAATAGCAAAAAAACAAACAACCCAATCCAAAAATGGGCAGAAGACCTAAATAGACATTTCTCCAAAGAAGATATACAGACTGCCGACAAACACATGAAAGAATGCTCAACATCATTAATCATTAGAGAAATGAAAATCAAAACTACAATGAGATATCATCTCACACCAGTCAGAATGGCCATCATCAAAAAATCTAGAAACAATAAATGCTGGAGAGGGTGTGGAAAAAAGGGAATACTCTTGCACTGCTGGTGGGAATGTGAATTGGTACAGCCACTATGGAGAACAGTATGGAGCTTCCTTAAAAAACTACAAATAGAACTACCATATGACCCAGCAATCCCACTACTGGGCATATACCCTGAGAAAACCATAATTCAAAAAGAGTCATGTACCAAAATGTTCATTGCAGCTCTATTTACAATAGCCCGGAGATGGAAACAACCTAAGTGTCCATCATCGGATGAATGGATAAAGAAGATGTGGCACATATATACAATGGAATATTACTCAGCCATAAAAAGAAACGAAATTGAGCTATTTGTAATGAGGTGGATAGACCTAGAGTCTGTCATACAGAGTGAAGTAAGTCAGTAAGAGAAAGACAAGTACCATATGCTAACACATATATATTGAATTTAAGAAAAAAAAATGTCATGAGGAACCTAGGGGTAAAACAGGAATAAAGACACAGACCTACTAGAGAATGGACTTGAGGATGTGGGGAGGGGGAAGGGTAAGCTGTGACGAGGCGAGAGAGAGGCATGGACATATATACACTACCAAACGAAAGGTAGATGGCTAGTGGGAAGCAGCTGCACGGGGAGATCAGCTCGGTGCTTTGTGACCGCCTGGAGGGGTGGGATGGGGAGGGTGGGAGGGAGGGAGACGCAAGAGGGAAGGGATATGGGAACAGATGTATATGTATGGCTGATTCGCTTTGTTATAGAGCAGAAACTAATACACCATTGTGAAGCAATTATACTCCAATAAAGTTGTAACAACAACAAAAAAAGACAAGGTCATGCCTCCGCTACCACAATGAATCAAAACTGCGGGGGCAGGGGTGGGGTGGGGGGAAGAGGTGAGGAACAAATCTTGACCTAAATGCCGTGAACTTTCTTTTTGTATTCTTGAGTCTTGGATTTTATCCATAGAAACACCAATATTATTCAAACAATAGGAAGTAGAAAAGATTCATCACTATTTAGCAAAACTTTAAGGAAACAAAGGTCAACAAACATTCCTAAAAAAACAGATTTTTTAAACACTAACTCTCCTTTGGGTTAATATTGCGATAACCTAATATATGTTCTTTCATTTCAGGAAAATTATTCATGAGGTTTTTTTTGTTAAAACACAGAATTTGCCTAAATTCTAAGTTAAAGCAATGCAAATACTTCTCTGTAAGGCTAGTTGAATTTTTTTTTTTTTTTTTTTTGGCGGTACGTGGGCCTCTCACTGTTGTGGCCTCTCCCGCTGCGGAGCACAGGCTCCAGACGCACAGGCTCAGCGGCCATGGCTCACGGGCCCAGCCACTCCGCGGCATGTGAGATCTTCCTGGACCGGGGCATGAACCTGTGTCCCTTGCATCGGCAGGCGCACTCAACCACTGAGCCACCAGGGAAGCCCCCCTTTTTTTTTTAATTAGAGGTTACACGTTCAGTAATCACTTGTATTTATTGTTCTTGCCACATTTTTTTTTCAGGGATTCTTTGGAGTTTTTTCGTATATTTATTCATGAATAAGATTATTTCTCTTTTTCCCATTTCTTCTGTTTGGACATAGCTCTGCTGGATGCTTCAGTAACTGCCAGGTCCCACCGTCGCTTCCAGATACCACAGCAGGTTTGGTACCAGGGTTCTGTTCGGGGCCAGCTGCCTCTCCTAGGCAGCGCGCTTTGTGCACTGGGTGCCCAGCCACACTCCCGCTGAGCTGCCGGGTGCTATGGTCTCTGCCATCCTCTTGGCACCACTGTTTCGCACTGTTCGCTTTTACCCCCCAGACACCCAAAGCTAGATGTATAGGCCCTCTGTATCTGCAAGCTCGGCATCCATGGGTCGAAAATATTACCCAAAAAATTCCAGAAATTTCCCAAAAGCAAAACTTGAATTTGCCTCATACCTCATGGCAACTATTTACATAGCATTTACATTGTATTAGGTATTATAAGTAATGGAGAGATGATTTAAAGTATATGGGAGGATGTGTGTAGGTTATATGCAAATACTACGTCATTTTATATAAGGGACTTGAGCATCCATGGATGTTGGTATCCGAGGGGCATTCTGGAACCAATCCCCCCGGGGGTACGAAGAGGACTGTACCTCAGGCTTAAGCTGGCATACACTCTGTATAATGTAACTTCCCTGGTAAGAACAGGAAGAGAATGAGGGGAGAATTTTCCCAAACCCTTTAAGTAAACTTACTCATTGTGAACTTCTGTTATAATATATGTAGGCTGTTAATTCTTATCCATTGCATGTAGCCGTTCTTTACTTCTTCAGTTCCTTTACTTCTTTGTGCTTCAGTCTCCCCATCTGTAAAGTGGGGATAATAATAGTATTCATTTCATAGGGTTTCCGTGAGGCTTAAATGAGTTAATAAATGTTTCATGCTTAAGAAAGGGCTTATAGAATGACTGCTATTTAAGTGTTGGCTGTGATTATTTTCCTAGCTTATTGTAATTCATTTTGTCATATCCTGTCTTTCATTAGCTAACTGAATGGTTTTCACAGGTGACCTAAGTTTGTTTTTCCCTTTCTCTTTTTTATTTTTGTCTCCCTACTTCCAATGTGAGGATTTTCCTTTGAAATATCCTTCCTGCTTTTGTTTAGCGCTTTTGCTAGGATTCCTGATGTGGTTGATTTCTCATTCATTTACTGGCTAATCTCATTCAGCTTTTCCATCTCTTCCTAGGCAAAAATGGAAGGGTAGGTGGTGCTTAAGAGTCAAATCAAGGATAAGCCAGATTTGTGACAAGTGAGGCAGGATCCAGAAGAGGGGGATGTATGAATAAATTATCCCAGAGGCGGAGAGGATGAGGGGGAATGAGAGGAAGGTGCCCCTTGCTCCCCACAGCCTCCTCCCAATTCAGGGACTGTATGAGCCTTTCAAGGCTTGATGGAGAATCAAGAAATGGAAGTCCCTCCTGCCCCCACTCACCCGGTCCCCTGTCACTTCAGCCAGCTCATGGTGCCCTCAGCTGCGATCACTCACCCAACGTGACATGCTTCTCAAATCCCAGGCCTTTGTGCATCCCTTCCTTCTTCTCAGAATGAGCACCATTTCCTTCTTGGGGAAAACCATCCTCCACCTCTCAAGACCCAGCTCGCAGCATGGTCCTAACTAGCCTCCGAGAAGCCTTCCCCTCCCCCCATCTCCCTGACAGGGGCCCTGACCGTTTGTCCCAACCCTTCCTCCTGTTGCCACCAGCACAGAACTTACTGAGGTCTTCATGATGAACTGGGCTTATTTCTCCAATTTGAAAGTGAGCCCTTGGAAGGCTGGGACTTTTTATCTACAGGCCTGCTAAAGGGCCTGGCACCCGGTAACCAAACCAAACCAATGGTGATTACATGACAGACTGAATGACAGCAGAGGGAGGAGAGAGGAGAAAAGTTGCTAAGAGGTGAGATTGTCCGAAAACTCCCTGTAAGTACAGGATAGTAAAATATTGCCAGATGGTAATAAGTAAGGGAGAACAGGGGGAACAAGAAATTGTTAGGAAGAATTCAATATCCTTCCTTCTGTGAATGAGGCACTTGACCCAGCTGTACCCTGCCAACCTCTGTCTACCTGGCTAGTTCAGCTGGGGCTGCTACACCTCACCCCCAGGGCTGGACATGACTGAGGTCAAGTTCACGGCTCCCCATTCACCCCTTCCTGACTCTGCAATTGGCCACTCCCAGGAGGGTGAGGGAGCCTGAGAATGGAGCACGTAAAGTGCTGTGAGCACGGAGAGCTGGGCACCAGCTGACCTCGCCAGCCACGTGCCGCTTCTTTCCCTGTCTCTGGGCGCCGTCCTTCACGGCGGTGACTTTAGAGCCCTTCAGAACTGGGGGCCCCCAGCTCAGTGTTGTAAGCAGCCTACTTGCTTCAGCTCCAGGCTTCGGGCCCCCCAGCCTCACCCTGGTCCGAGGTCTCAAGTTCAAGGCGGGGTCCTGTCTCAGGCCTGTGGCACCTCTGTGAAAAATACTTGTTTTAAAGTCACAGGCCGGGTGCTGCAATTAGGCCTCTGCCGTCCTCTCTCAGCTGCTAGATCCCATCTTAGGAAGCGCTGAGCCCATGGGTACCATTTCTGAATCTGTGAGTTAATTGTCTTGAGTTCCAGTCCATTCTGTTGAGAAAATGGGCCCCTGCAAGTGTTTGATGGGAGACACTTCTGGAAAGAGGTGCAAGAGCAGACCTCCCACTTCTCAGCCCAGGGAGCGAACGTCATTGATGGCCTGCTATGTGCGGGGGACAAGGCACAGCCTCGCCTTGTCCTCAACAGAACGGCGTCTTCCCTCCCCGTGGACGTGGCAGGTAGAGGCAAGCGGCTTCCTCCCACTCCTTGCCAAGGAGCCCAGAAGAGCAAACCCATCCAAGGAGCAACCAAACGTTCAGTCTGTTCCAAGAGGAGGGAGTGTGGAACTCGGTGGAAGAAACCTGTGCTGAGTCCCCTGCCCGCACCCCGGGGCCCAGAGCAGAGCGAGGGACCTGGCGGGGGAGGAGGGCCGCCCAGCTTCCTCCTTTCCTTGGCGCTCGGTGTGCAGACTTGCTCGCCTCTAAGTCTCGGCGTCTGGATCCCTCTGACTCACCTCTTGCTCTGACCGGGAGGGTGTTCCAGAGCATTCCATCGGCCTGACCTCAGCGGCAGCCCCGGCCTCGCCCACTGCCGGGGCACCCAGGGCGCTGCTTCCTGAGCGGCCTGTGAGCCCTTCACCCCCTCTTTCTGCGAGGAGCCCACTTTCCTGGGAACCGGGCAGGTCACGCCTTCCCAGAGGCCTTGGCCCGTCCACACGGAGGGAGATTTTTTTTTTTTTTTTTTGCGGTACACGGGCCTCACCGTTGTGGCCTCTCCCGTTGCGGCGCACAGGCTCCGGACGCGCAGGCTCAGCGGCCATGGCTCTCGGGCCCAGCTGCTCCGCGGCATGTGGGATCTTCCCGGACCGGGGCACAAACCCGTGTCCCCTGCATCGGCAGGCGGACTCTCAACCACTGCGCCACCAGGGAAGCCCACGGAGGGAGATTCTGTGCAGAGCCGCGAGACCGAGCTTTCTCTGAGCGTCCCCGGACCAGGAAGGGGAGAAGCTGGGCCTCAGGGCTTCTGCTCCACAGGGATCATTTGTGGAACAAGAAGACATCTTCTCGGTCGCAGGCACCCGTGTGGTGCAGAGAGGCTGCCAAGGGACCCTTCCCTTCAGCCAGGCCGGAAAGGACACCAGGAGGCAAAGATGGCCGTGCGGAAACAGGGGTGGGGGCCGCCTGGGGGAGTTTCTTCTCCATCTTCAGGAGTCCGTGTGGAAAATTCCAGTTCAGGCATGAAAACGGAGCCCTCAGAGGGGCCATGGAAAAATGTAGATTGGCCCAAAGGACATAATGAGATCTGATTCAGATGAAACTTCCAAAGAAAGCTAAAGGTTTAGGCCTTCACTGAGTCCTGTGTAACCAGATGATGTGGTGACTTTGATGCCCTCCAGCTCCCTTCTTTTTTGAAATGGAGTTAATTGTATGTCTTGCCATCCCCCAAAAGACACAGAAGGAGCATAAGCACTTAGACGTGGTGGCATTATAGTAAAAAAAAATCACTAGTGTTCAGTCATCCCAAAGCAGGATTTGGAGCACCTGGGAGAGACCAGGTGCGGAGACCAGGTGGAGACATTCCTCTCTGAGTTTTAACTACTGGGTTAAGGTTTCGGGTCTGAGTTCTGCCTGGGAAGGTGGGCAGACTCAGAAGGGAAATGAATGGTGTCCCCTGAGGGCTGACCACCTAGACAGGTTGGGTGGGTCAGCTGAGAAATTCTTATGGGAGGGGGAACTCTCGGGGCAGTATTTTAACAAGTGTCAATGTCTCCCCACTAATGGAAGGTGGAAATCAAGAAAAAGCCAAAGCGGGTGAGAGAGAAAGATCATGTGAGACGAGGAAAGAAGAAAGAACCAGGGCTTCCCTGGTGGCGCAGTGGTTGAGAGTCCGCCTGCCGATGCAGGGGACGCGGGTTCGTGCCCCAGTCTGGGAGGATCCCACGTGCCGCGGAGCGGCTGGGCCCGTGAGCCATGGCCGCTGAGCCTGCGCGTCCGGAGCCTGTGCTCCGCAACGGGAGAGGCCACAGCAGTGAGAGGCCCGCATACCGCAAAAAAAAAAAAAAAAAGAAAGAACCAATGGGTAGTGTAGAGGGACTCAGTGTCAGGAGAAAATGAATGTTAACGTTCCAAAGAGTCTCTGCTACAGTGAGCCATTCAGCCACCTTGAGAAAGCCTTAACCTCTTGGAGAAGTGCTTCAGCTCAACACAAAGACTGAGGATAAATACTCCGAAGGAATGATGGTAAGAAAGAGAACAGGATAGAGGCTCTGCTTTAGTGACTGTAATTGCTAATAGTGGCAGTAGAAGATCTTAACCATTCATATATTTTAATAGCTTTAATCATAAGTTAAAAGAATAGTTGTATCTATTAACAGCTAATCACGTACCTCCTCATTTTGCCCCAAAACAAGGCCTTCAGAGCACTTACAAAGCACAGAAAAGAACGACTCAGATGCTACCCCAGGACCACGGACCACAGAGAGGGCTCCAGTCAAAACAGCCAGATTCTAATACTACTTCTCATCAGTGTCCCTCTGATTAGAGTCGCCCAGTGAGCCAGGATGGCTTGTCCTTTGTACACGGTCCTCAGCTGGGTCTGGCTGGTGTTTAAAGGCAACAGTCATGCTCAGTCCCCTTTTTGGTTGGAGTGAGCCAACTGTCCAAGGAGACAAACCCCAACATACTGCCAGACTGTCTAAATGAAGAGTCACAGTTAAAACTTGACAGGAAAAATAAATCCCTGAATTCCCAGGCTAAATGTCCAGGTACCATGCTGGGCCTGCATTAATAAGAAAGTTCCTGACATCTGTGAAAGGGCGGAAACCTTCACTGCTTACAAAACAGACTCAGTCATCATTTGTTTATTTAAAGGGAAGTAGCCTCTGGAGAACCACAGAACTGGAAAAGACATCACAGATTATCTTCTAAGGTAACCCCTGGGCTAAATTTTTCCCCAAAAGATTTTAAATGGACTGATTATAAAAAATAAACATATTTATAAGTGATTACTAATAGTGAGGTCGTGTTTGAGAGACGGAAAAAGGAAAGCTGTAGTTTTAACCAGGCTTTAAGAAACTGCAAGTATAAAGACAGAAAGTAGCTCCGGAGTTGTCCGGGCCTGGGAGGAATGGGCTCTTGAGAAGGGATGGCTAAGGTGGCGGTGTCTTTATGGAATAATAAAAATGTTCTAAAACTGATTGTGGTGATGGATGCAAAATTCTGAATTTACTGAAAGCTATTGAACTGTACACTATAAATGGGTGAATTGTATAGTATGTGAATTATATCTAAATAAAGTTTTTTAAAAGTAAAGCATTTGTATGATAATTGAGTATTTTGCTTATAGCCTGGGGATCTAGAGAACTAAAAGGAGTACAGCAGCACTTCCCAAACTTTAATGTGCAAACAAGTCACATGGGGATCTTGTTAAAATGCAGCTTCTGATTCAGTAGGTCCTGGGTAGACCCTGAGATTCTACATTTCTAGCAAATTCCCAGGGATACAGATGCTGCTGGCCCATGGGTCACGTTCTGAAGGATGTCAAAGATGTAAAGGATAAAGTCATTTTCCCTGAAGGATTTGAACAAGAATTGGTGAGACAAGGTGCCCAGAAACTACTGATTTAAAAAGATGTGTTTGAAAGAGGTGTGTGTGTGTGCAAACAAAGTGCTATACAATTTTGTGAAAATTATCCAAATTCCAGCCCTTAGAATGCTCTAAGAAAATGAACATAACTTTTTTCAAGCCCTGACTATCCCCATCCTAAGCCCATAATCCTGTCTTTGTGTCTATGAGTCTCATGGATAAAAGTCACAGGACATGGTCATGTCATTGATCTCTGTTTTTTTCCCATATGGCTACCCTGTTCCTTACAAGGATGCTGGACAAGTGAGTGGGGGGTTCTCACCTGGGTGTAAAAGCGACTTAGGGAAACTTTCTGAGATTAGCATAGCTCTTAGTTGCTGAACAGTGCTACACATTTCTATCAATCAAAAAAGCAATGACTTGAGGACATTACTGAGGGCTCAGGGCATCCAACAGTGATTGCATTACAGCTCAGTGATTGATAGAGAGAAAACATGACTTCTCACCCTAGGATTGTGGCATGTCACATGTTTCATTGACTTTTTTTTTTTTTTTGGCCAAGCAGGATCTTAGTTCTCCAGCCAGGGATCTTAGTTCCCCAACCAGGGATCGAACCCATGCCCCCTGCAGTGGAAACATGGAGTCCTAATCACTGGACCTCCAGGGAATTCCCTCACTGACTTTTTTTTTTTTTTTTTTTTTTTTTTTGCAGTATGCAGACCTCTCACTATTGTGGAGCACAGGCTCTGGACGCGCAGGTTCAGCGGCCATGGCTCACGGGCCCAGCCGCTCCGCGGCATGTGGGATCTTCCCAGACCCGGGCACGAACCCGTGTCCTCTGCATCGGCAGGCGGACTCTCAACCACTGCGCCACCAGGGAAGCCCTCACTGACTTTTTTTAATGCAGACAAATTTCCTGAGGAAATCTATGGATGCAAGAGTGAGTTAAATAGGAGTTGGAAATGTTTGTACCTCTCCGGTGTTATTAAAAAAAAAAATCTAATTTCAGCATCCTGCAAGATGCCAGATTTTACCAAGAGCTGGATATTATCAACTCAGATAGAAGCTTAAAAAAGTTTTTATGATCTTTATGGCACACGCGGCAGCCTCTGCCCACTTTGGAGACTTTCAGTTCTTGTCAGGGCCCTTGTATTGTCTTAACTTCCTCCGCCCTTTCTGGATGATGGGAGCTGGGGGAAAGGCATGGCACCCACAAATCCACCCGGCTACAGCCAGAAAGAGTCCGTTGCAGTCACCCCTGACTCCGGATGCAGAGAATATAGTCATTCTCAGCTAAAGCAAACACTTCCCCATCTGGGAGGCCCACTGAGCGACAAGCAGCTTTTGATGTAGACATCACTCCCCCAGAGAGCTATTTGTTTGGAGGCTTTGGGGGGGAGAGGAAAGAAGCTTGTCTGCCAAGATGCCGTGCTATATCATATTTTTGCTTCCTGCAATGCGATCCTCATGGGTTTGGGTAGAAGCGGTTACCCTGGCACTTTCAAAGGAAAGTTGCTTCTGAAACCAGATTCTTCCTGCCAGAGCCCTGACATGCCTTTATTAAGGCTGATGAAATAATCTGCTGAGGATTGAGCTCACAGACCTTTCTGACCAGAAATGGACAGAAACCAGGCATAGGTCTGAACTCCACCAAGTGTGGCTGTCAGGGACACTGGGCTAGGTTCATGGAGCCTTTATGCCAGAAAGACTGAGAAATTATTTTGGAAAACTGAATTCCTGCTGTAAGAACATCACTCTGAGAAGCAGCTCAAAGGGAAGGCACCGTTGGGCCATTGCCAGGAAATAGAATTGCGTCTTAAAGCTGGTCCGAATTTCGGGAAACCCAGAGCACTACCTAATGGAAATTTTTTCTCAACAGTATTCCTTAAAAATAACTGATAAACATTTAAATGATTTGTAAACTTATGAATTCAGGTGATTCTCATTAAATTTCATCCTACATTTTACCTAAGCATTGAAGAAAAATGCACCTCATATAGAGGAAGTCACGTGAGATTCTCTATTTCAAGTAACTAAGGTGACGCATATCCAGCCTTTCAGCCCTGAGCCCCATTTCAGAGGTTCAGTGCTGGGGATATTGGGACAGCCTCATTAGAAACCCTATGTACCACCAAGCTGGCATCTCAATGACACTCAGACTCAGCCTTAAGGAGAAAAATCTCCCAATGCAGAGTGAAAAATAAGCAGCTTGAGAAGTGTGAAAACTCTTGCTCCCTTTCTGCCCAGGGAGCCTCAGTTCGGGGCAGAAAATGGAATTTGGTGTTTGGAGCCATCTGGCAAAGAAACCACACTGCTCTCTCTGTCCAGCTGTCCTGCCTGGAGCTGGGCGCCAGGGTGACAAGCCCGAGGTAGGGAGACACCTCAGGAGAGTGACTGTGGAGTCACAGCAGTTTCAATGTGAGTACCTGCCTGGGACATCCCCTACGTGCCCGTCACAGGCCCCTCACCCCCCGAGGCCTCAGCACAGCGGTGTGGCAGCTTGGCAACCTGTCAGGGCTGAGCAGAGGGTCTGAGGAAAGAGAATGTCTTCCTCTGGGTACCACGGAGCGGGGCATCATCACTCTGGGAGTGCATATAAGGTAATTCAATTGAAAATGGTGTTAATAAAACTTGTGTGCATCTGTTACTACCCACCTCATTCCTACACATTTTAGAGGGACAGACAGTGTTGGCATGATGTGCCAGAGAAATTGTAAAATGTTCCTTTGAATTTAACTTTTAAATTTGTTTTATTTATTTATTTTTGGTTGTGTTGGGTCTTCGTTGCTGCGCGCAGGCTTGCTCTAGTTGCAGTGAGTGGGGGTTTCTGTATACTCCATCGCCACTTTTATTACAATGAGATAAAAAAACAGGACCCGCCTCTCCATGAGTGAGCCAGGAGTGAGTCAAGAGTAGCTGTTCAAGAGTGACCCAGGAGGGACTTCCCTGGTGGCGCAGTGGTTAAGAATCCACCTGCCAATGCAGGGGACACGGGTTCAAGCCCTGGTCCGGGAAGATCCCACATGCCGCGGAGCAACTAAGCCCGTGCGCCACAACTACTAAGCCTGTGCTCTAGAGCCCACGTGCCACAACTACTGAGCCTACATGCCACAACTACTGAAGCCCGCGTGCCTAGAGCCCATGCTCCGCAGCCAGAGAAGCCACCGCAATGAGAAGCCCGCGCACTGCAACAAAGAGTAGCCCCTGCCTGCCGCAACTAGAGCAAGCCCACGCACAGCAACGAAGACCCAACGCAGCCAATCCTCCTAAAATGTAGATTTCCTGTCTTGATTCCTACATACAACAGAGAAATGTTCTACAGAGGTAAAATGATATTTCAAACACCAGGACTTGAAGTCTTTTGGAACAGAGAAATCAGGTAAACAAGGAGACTATTATTATGTCATTCATAGTTTTCCAATATTTTCATTAGACACCAAACTAGAAACTTCTGTTTATACAACCCAGGGAGTTCACGAATGAAACGTTGCCCAGATGAAGGCATTCCTTTCTCGGTGCTCAGACCACAGGGGTGTGTGAGTGAAAGCTGGACAAAGAACCTGGAGTACATGGCCAGTTTCTGTTCACTAAACATTGGGGTGTCCACTTACAGACACACTGACAGCAAACAGAGTTCCGCGGTAGCATTCCCAGGGTTTGTGACATGCTCTTAACAGAATCATTCCAGGGATATTAAGTGTCTCTCTCCGACAGCCTTTCTTTCCCTTCATGGTAATGTTAGAGGTACCACAGAGGAGAAGTTCCAGACCTTTCCAGGGTTTGTGCCCTGGAAGGTGATAATCCTGACTCTTCAGCAAACTGCTCCCAGAGAAAGCTCCTTTGTAGGAGCACATGTGAGCTGGGCATTGTTCAGCAATGGTTATCCTACCCAAAGGACATCAATCCCCATGTCACAATGCCCTTGGTTTTCTTCATTCCAATGCTTTCTCCGATTGGCTGCTGCCTTTCCAGAGTTGAAACAAAGGGGGCTGCCCAACGATCAGGCAGGGCCCAGCAGCTGGCTCGGGGCTGTCTGCAGGCTGAGGGCTGCAATCAAATGTGTGATTCATAGCTGGGAGGAGGCTGCCAGCTCCAGCTGCGGGGATAGAGTCGGCACTGGCCGAGAAGGCTCTCTCTGCTCTGTGCCCTTGTGTGCCTTCTGCGCTGGAAGCATGGCCCGCACACTCACCACCCCCACTTCTCTCCCCCAGTCCCTGTTTCCATGTGGAGCTGTTCCACTGGGCAGAACAGCCAGCGAGCCCCTTCATTCTGTCCACAGTCAGTCAGGTACTTGAAACAGTGCATGACTCATGCTGAGCTCAGCCAAGACCAACAGCATCAGGCTCCTTTTGTTGAAGAGTTAACTCTAAGTTCCATAAACAATTTCCATTAGTGGAGTTCTTGTTGCTTACATGGCACTGTCTACAGTCAGGGAAAAGCCACAGAAAAGCCAAGCCGCAGAGTAGCACAGTCTTTTCCCTCTTTGAACGCTCTTTCTGGAAGATCATTGTGGATGTTTTCCTCTGTGACCTGGCCATGGTCAGCAGGTCGACTTTGCGGTATGGGCTCAAGGCAGAGCTTATCAGAGAAGTGCTGGGTTTCAAGTGCAAGAACCAGCAGTGCCACTCCAGAGAGGAGTGAGGGTCAAGGATAAAATTCATCATTAAACTCAGGGGTCTGCTGTCAATGCTGACTGCGGTTTGGGGCAAACCTCAGGATTTCTATCTGGGAGGAAAAACAGTCCATACCTCTCCGTGGCAATGAAATGGGTTGTTAAGGGATCTTTAAAACTTTGGTGGATGAATACTCTTCAGGCTGTGCACATGATGTTTTTAACACCTGGGTCGAAGGCGATGAAACCCTGTCAATTCTCTGAATCAAGTGAGAGATCAAGTTGCTTCCTCGCTTTAAGAAAGCTTCTGTTGGGCTTCCCTGGTGGCGCAGTGGTTGAGAGTCCGCCTGCCGATGCAGGGGACACGGGTTCGTGCCTCGGTCCGGGAAGATCCCACATGCCACGGAGTGGCTGGGCCCGTGAGCCGTGGCCGCTGGGCCTGAGCGTCTGGAGCCTGTGCTCCACAACGGGAGAGGCCACAACAGTGAGAGGCCCGCGTACCGCAAAAAAAAAAAAAAAACAAAACGAAAGCTTCTGTTGACACACCGCTGAGAAAAGCAAAGTGCTCTTGCATCTCCAGTCTACTAACATTTGTGTGAGACAAAAGAAATATATTTGCCGCTGCTCATTTGGTTCACGGCACACAGGAAGGATAAAGAAGAAATCAGTGAGGATGGGTGGGAGCAGGGTGGAAACGATGGAGGGATGGCGACAGGAGATGGGGGGGTGATACTTCTCTGAGTATATTTTTTTTGAATAGTTTGGGCTTTTATTTCCATGTTATGTTTTACATTCTCAAAATAAATAAAGCCAATAAGACTGAGGGGTAGGGGAGAGGCGATCTCTGTCACTCCTTTAGGAAAACCAAAAATTGTTTCCATCATCATGGTGATGGGAATGGTCAGTAAAGAAAGGACATAAATAAAGGGCACAATTTTTAAAAATAAATTTATTTATTTATATTTATTTATTATCTTTGGCTGTGTTGGGTCTTCATTGCTGTGCGCAGGCTTTCTCTAGTTGCGGCAAGCAGGGGCTACTCTTCATTGCAGTGAGCGGGATTCTCTTGTTGTGGAGCACAGGCTCTAGAGTGCGTGGGCTTCAGTAGCTGCAGCACGTGGGCTCAGTAGTTGTGGCTCGCAGGCTCTAGAGTGCAGGCTCAGTAGTTGTGGTACACGAACTTAGTTGCTGCGCAGCATGCGGGATCTTCCCAGAGCAGGGATGGAACCCATGTCCCCTGCATTGGCAGACGGATTCTTAACCACGGCGCCACCAGGGAAGTCCCAAGTCTTTCTTTTAAAGGAAACTGCTATAAACTTGGCAATTGAAATCTACACAATCTAGAGTTCTATAGTTTCCACATGGCTGGAGCTCTTTGAGAACAGAAGAGTGTCCATATGATCCCAGTGAAGGTCTTGACAAGAGTGATGTTGTGGACTGAATGTTTGTGTACCCCCCTCTCCTCCCAAAATTCATACATTGAAACTCAATTCCCAGTGTGATGGTATTAGGTGGTGGGGCTTTTGGGTGGTGATAAGGTCATGAGGTTGGGGCCTTCATGAATGGCATTAGTGGTCTTATAAAAGAGACCCCAGAGAACTCCCTTGCCCTTTCTGCCACGTGACGATACAGTGAAAATATGGCCTAGGGAGTGTGGTATTACCAGAACTGAATCCGCTGGCACCTTGATCTTGGACTTACCAGCTTCTAGAACTATGAGAAATAAATTTATGTTGTCATAAGCCACCCTTTATGGCATTTTGTTATAGCAGCCCTACTGGACTAAGACACAAGAATACCTTTTTGGGGGTTGTGGGAAGTCCTCCGGGCTGCATCCAGGCAAGTGATAAAACAGGTGGTTTGTCTCTGAATCTTGTCTTCTCATTTCCTGCTTTCTCTTCCTCCCTTAGATGAAGAGTTCAGTTGCCATGCTCAGTCCCCTTAACCTGTCTCCATGCCTGATTAGCTCTGATAGGGCATCAAGTCAGGAGTCTGAAGAATGACTTTTAGGTCCCAATACCATACATAAATGTTTTGGTAGTCTAACCACAACCGGTGTTCAGGACAGTGTTTTTGTAGGAAATAGCTATAATCACTTCTGGTAAAAGATCTGGAAAGATTTGAATCCAGCATTCACAATATGTGATAAGTGTACATGTTCGAGTCCTACTGGGATAGCCCAATACCAAGTTGGCTTGCTGGCATGCAGAAAAACCCCAAGTAAACTTGACTTTGCTTCCGCCACTCCAGGAAGTTGGGATGGATGTAGTCAAGTCCCAGGAGGAAACATGCAGATCAGAGAAGACTGAATACCCAGAATCCAGTAAGGTTGCAAACTGACCATGGAAGTTCTGGCCCATCCCCAGTTCCCCCTCCATCAATGATATTGTGTTCGGGTTAATTTGGACTCTTTTCCTTAAGATGACCTCCTTTCCAGGGCACAGGTTATCCAAAGACATCTCTTGCCCGGAGTAGGTTTCCTTGACTGTCATTAACCACATAATTAGCATTGGAAAAGAGAAGGAAAGACTAATTTGTCAAGACTTTTGTCCCATAGAACTTACCCTAGATGTTTTATTCTTGTCTTTTATTTTTAGCAATGACAGCAGTTGGTTTAAATTTTGGTTTCTAATAAATCAATTCCATTTACCTCACTCTCTATTAAATATGCCAAGCAGATTTTACGTTATAAATCTACTATTTTAATGAGATTTAATGAGCTTATCCTTAGATCTTCAAAGATTTATAGACATTCATCAGAGTGGGAAAGGGCTGCTTCCTTTATTGGCTGTATATTTAAAGAACACATTTCAGAGAAGTCATTAAAGTAACGTGTGTCTTCCCTCTTCAAAATCTTCATAACTGTTTTGTGTACATGTGTGCAACACAAAAGAGCTTTTTCCAGCCCCAAGCCTTTGAAAACCAGGATGTGTCACACAGTGATAACTACAGCTCCCCAGAGCCCTGTCTTTTTAGATCTGAGCCATGTCTTTTGATAAATAAATCAACTCTGAAGTGCTTATCTTGCTTCTGGCAAGGATATAATAATTTAGATGCCTGCTTCGTAACGCCTACAGGAAAGAGAACGATTCCACATCTTGGCATGAGAAAGGGAAAGGCCCGTTAACAACCCAAATTACAATGTGGAAAGGATATGGGGGCGACTAGAGTTGGAGGGAAAAAAACCTGGAGATTTAAATACCAGTAGTTGGGTCTAAAGCCAAGAAAAAAAGGAGATGAACTCACAGATAACAGAACTATGAAATAGCCAGATGTTACAACACTGTCATCATATAAAGGTCCCTGCTTATTTCTGAACCTCAGTCCGTGGAAGAAACTTTTGTTTCTGGACTTAATCCATTCGGTGCTTGAACCTTCTGTGAGGTAAAGCCATGCATCTCAGGTGTATTTTGGGGTAACAAAAAAAGAGTTATATCAAGCCCCTGAATTTTGTGTGAATGAAGCTGTTTGCCAAAGCTAATATTTGTAGCCACGTGACTTACCGTTCACGGAAGAGGTGGATCCATGGGGATGAGTGGGTGGCCAGTGCCCTGCAGAACCACCTTGATGAAACGAGGCCTGAACACTCCACACTTGGATTTCACCAACTGTGGATAGAAGAAATTGCCCTATCTAGAAAAATGTTATTTTGTTTATGTGCTACTGGGAACATTATTCCATGCCTTCAAACAAGGAAATCCTTGGCAAAGTCCCTTCAAAAGCAAGCACCCGGGAAATGTTTGTTCCTCTCAATGAACAGTTTCCTAAAATTACACGAATTCTGCAACTGGTTGTTTTCTACTTTTCTAGGTTGGTGGACAGCTCAGAAGTAAGTTTTATGTTTGATCGTTATCATTCTTCTCAATTAGAATTTATTGCTATAGTTCCTTTTCTTTCCACCTTTATTTTTGGGTTCATTTTGGTTCCTAAAACCTTTTCTACCATCTCAGTCGTTTTTTTTTTTCCTGAAGTGGGTGGCATATAAAAAAGGTGCAATTAATTCAGAGGTTTAAAATGTGCCTCTTGAGACTTTTATTTCCAAATAGCGCTGCATTCCCCGGCAGAATATTTGTTTCCTCCCTCTCCATTGTTTATTTATTTGGAGTGAGAAAGAATAAGAAAGCAAAAGACAGCAAATCGAAGGCAGAGGGTTTGCCTGGAAAATTCCCAGAAAGAAACAACTGACAAAATAATACCCCCTGAAACAGACAGGTCCTATGGAGAATTATGATTTCCATGTTCAAAACTCTTTCTCTTGTACAAACATAGTTGGAAGCTGGTTTTAGCCACTTCTTCCCTCAATGCTCAAGCAGAAGTTGAAATGACAAATGTGCCCCGAAGCCCCAGGTTTCACCTCAGATGCTTGGAAGTATAGGTGTGTTTACCTGGAGTCCCAGGCTGGAAGGCTTGTAAAAGGAGTGAAATTAATATGCAGAAGGTGACCTGGGAGATTTCCCCATCCTGGTTGCTAGCCACATTCCTAGATTTCTAGGACATTCATTAAGATCTTTGCATTTGTTTTAAAATTGTCCATAGTTGTTAACAAGGTGTGAGAAATTAGTTCACAAGTTGGAAGATTACTCTTTAGGTAGAAATACAAGGGTCTTGGGCTGTTTCCCTTCAAATGAGTTATTTAGTGACTTCTTGTGAGTCCAGTTTTGAGGAGGAAAGATCCGCTGCTTCCTAATTTTGAGTATTTTAGAAGTATTTTGAATGAGTTTTTGAAAATGGAAAGCCAAAGGAGCTTAGAACAGCAGGGGGACTAGCAGTCTGAAAGTGGGAACACTGGAGTTCTATTCTTGCCCTGTCCTTACCTAGGACAGCAGTAACAGTGGGCTGTTTTCCACCTAGCCCTCCATCCATTCTTCTCGACCCTGCCCAGGGAGGCCAATCCTGCAGACTGTATTACCCAGGTCCCCTTGCTGTCTGGCATCTCACTGGTCTTGGCCTAGGGATGACAGGTGGGAAACAGGTTGAGTGAATCCTCCCCATTCCTGCCCTTGCTTTTGCCTCATCATCCTTAGCTTTTCTCTTAACCCTGTCCACGACTCTGTAAGTGGTCCCGTTAAGGTCTTGTCATTTGAACCATCTGGGGTGGCTTCTGCTTTGAGCCAGGCTTCTGATACAAATGACAACCAGCTTTAGCAAACTGGAAATGGATTTCAAGCAGTGGGATTAAATTCTGAAATTCTGGGATCACACCAGCTGTGTCTGAATTCTTCCTAAGAGACTTGTTAGGTGGGGAGACAAGTAGGGAAGATTAACTGGTCTCTGCATGCCTGGGACCCTTGCAGCCTATTGCTCTATCTTACGAGAAGTGTAAGATAGAGGACAGTTCAGGTGGCCTTGAAGCCACTGCTTCAGGGGCTTAAAAACAATTTTACCCACCAAAGGTATTAACACACTTGTGCACTTGAGGATAAAAGAGCTTTCTTTACTCATGAGTCAACCGAAAATTTTAATTAAAAATGGAGGTTTTTTTTTTTTTTTTAAATAGCCACTTGACAAGAGGGTAAAGAGAGCCCATAATGGGGTAGTGAGACCAGAGTCCAGGCTTCACTCTGCTGGCCACACTGTCCTCAGGACCTTGCAATAAGCTAGAAATGTACACAATTGTAGGGGAAAACTTCAAGACTAGGGGAGGAGAGGAGGCCAGACCAGGGTGGGCAGTGACATCCTCAGTCTTTTGTATTTATATCTTACGTGTATATATATATATGTATATATATATGTATGTATATATATATATATATATATATATACATATATATATATATATTACATCCAAGTACAACAGTCATTTGTACCATTTCCCAGGAGACACAGATGTTTCCAAGGCAAGGCAGGGCCGGGCTGGGGGCAGCACGGCGGCCGGGGGCTGCCTCACAGAAGCTGCAGGAGCTTCAGCGACTGTAAGAGAGCTCTGGGCTCCGCCGACGCCAGATACTGGCAGCAGAGCCAGTCCTCCAGCTCCACCCCGCGCCGGCGGTCCACCGCCTTCTCGGCGAACTTCATCATCATCAGAGCCCGCTTCATGTCGATCCAGTTGCTGAGCGTGGCGCACAGCGCCTCCTCCGAGGTGCCCGGCTGCTCCACCAGCTCCCGCCGGGGTCCCCACAGAAGGCACTGCAGCACGCGCTTGGCCTCGCCGATGCGGATGCGCTTGATGGGGTCGGCCTGCAGCAGCAGGTGCGCGAGCCGCTGCAGGCCCGGCGAGTAGAGGGACAGCGCGGGCAGTGGGGGCAGGTCCTCTTGCCGGTAGTCCTGCTCCCGCAGCTGGGCCCGCACTTCGAACGGGTTGGGCTGGTGGAGCAGCTCGTAAATGAGGATGCCCGTTTGGAACTCGTCGAACTTGCGGTACTGGGAGGCAGACACAATCTCTGGGGCCAGGCGGGCCTGGCTCTTTTTCTGCTGCAGGTTGGCGGTACCGCCCGGCTTCTGCTTGGCCTTCAGGAAGTTGCTGATGATGAGTCGGGGCAGGTGCTTCTCGCCGGGCCCTCCCTGACAGGCGGGGCCAGCCGGAGGGGTGGGGGTGACGCCGGCTGGGAGGGCAGCAGAGGGGCAAGAGGAGGGGGTAGCGGCAGGGGCAGGGGGTACGGCGGTGGGAGGGCCCCAGGAGGTGGCGGAGGAGGGGTCCGGGGAGGCCTGCGGGGCGCAGTGCACCAGCAGCAGGTTCTCCAGGCACAGGTCCCGGTGGATGATCCCGTGCTCCTTCAGGTGCTCCAGCCCGTTGCACAGCTGCAGAAGCAGGAAGCACACGCGCCGCTCGTAAACCTCGGGCTCAGACTGGTGGCTGGTGGCTGAGTCTTGCACAAAGTCCGAGGCGGTCTGGTGGGGTACCTCTCGGGTGATGACCACCACACAGTCCTGCTCCTGGGCGGGGGGATGTGAAGGCAGGGCAGACAGGGGGTCCTTGGGCGCATCGGGAGAGGTGAGCATGCTGGAGGGCACCGAGGCGACAAAGTGGCCGCAGTCCTGCTGGATGTTGAAGTGCACGGGCACGGAAGGGCTGCAGTATGAGGCTGCTTTGGGCTCAGGGGTTTTGCAGATCTGCGGGGGAAAGGGGCAGTGAGGTCAAAGAGCCAGAGCCATCATTCGGTTCAGCAACTGGTGTTGGGACATTTAGATATCCACATGCAAAACGGTGAACTTAAACCCATAGCTCACACCGTACACACAGTTTAACTCAAAATGGATCCCAGAGACCTAGGTCAAAATGGAGAGACATAGATGTGAGAGCCAAACCATACACACTTTTGAAGAAAACACAGGACAGAATCTTTGAGACCTTAGGTTGAGCAAGGATTTCTCAGATACCACACCAAAAGCATGGTCCATAAGAGAAAAAAAGGGACAAACTTGACCTTACCGAAACTCAAAACTTGTATGCTTCAAAAGATACTAAGAAAATGCAAAGACAAGTAATAGAGTGGGAGGAAATATTTGCAAAACACATATCCAGGAAAATGATTTCTATCCAGAATTTACCAAAAATTCTTGCAATGCAGTAATAAGATAAATTACCCAATCAAAAGGTGGGCAAAAGATATTAACAGGCATTTCACCAAAGAAATATATAATTGGCCATAAACACATGAAAAGATGTTCAACATCATGAATCATAAGGGAAATGCAAGTCAAAACCACAATGAGAGACCAGGTGAGGCCCACCAGAACAGCTATAATAAAATGATAATAGCAAGTGTCTATGAGGATGTGGAGAAATGGGAACTCTCACTTATAGCTGGTGGAATGTAAAATGGTACCACCACTTTGGAATACAGTTTGGCAATTTCTTAATAACTTAAACCTAAAATTATCATACAACCCAGCAAGAGCGGGTTCCCTTGGTAGGAAGACGTCCCCATGCCCACAGTGTAGGCTGGACAAATTCTCAGGAAGCCAGATAAGAGCTTACACAGGCAGTCAGCCTCACTCCCCAGCCCTCACACCTGAATTGGCAGCTACCTTATAATAGATGTGTTCGACTCCTGGGATGTTCCCTTCTTGGGGAACCTTGGGGGCAGATGCAGGCCCTAAACCTCTAGGACTTGGTCAAATTCTCTTAGGCTGCCCTAGTTTCTAGATCCAGGTACATATGCCATGCCTACCAGCTGGCACAACCTGTTGGGCTGATTTCAGTGGAGCCGCTAAGTGGAAGCCACGAGCTTTTCCTACAAGGGTGAGTCAGAGCAGCTGAAAGAAAACAGAAAGCTCTCCAGAGAATAGGGAACCCAGAGGGCCCAAAGGCACCCTCTGAACCAGAGGTGGGAATAAACAGACGGATGATCTCAAGCTCCTTTGGGGAATTCCCAGTGTCTTTCCCACCTCTTCTACATCTTCTTGTACTAACGACAGCGACTGCCACCTAAGGATCCTGAGCAACAGGAACCCTCATCTGGTGGCCACACAACTGAAGAGTCTTGAGCCAGACACAATGGCCCCCTGTCAGGTCTCAATATCCCTCTAATTACACTGAAAGGGACGGTATATGGTCTGTGGGTGCCCCTCTCAAAAGGAGATGATGCAACCCCAGCCGTACTTTGTAGAAAGGTAAGGATCAGTGAGTGCATAATCCTAAGAAGAAAGGCATTTCGCCTCCATCTATAAAATATCATTCTGCAAACAATCCCAAAATAACCCTTTGGGGTGCTGCATGGCTGCACTCAGATGAGTACAGCAGTGTTTATGGAGCACCACAATGCTTACAGGTGACATTTTTAGAAGTTCTGTTGCAAGTACCTTTTCAAAGAGATTTATTTATATTGCAGCTCTACAAAGCTCAGCATAAAACCTGGCATAAAAGAGCTCTGCTTCTGAGAAAACTTTTAAAAAGATAATTGGAGGGTTGGGGGGAGAGAACACATTAATTTATTGATCCCTCTATTAGAGAAGTAGAATAGAAATAAAAGGGAAGTACATTTTATCCCAGACAGTGCTTCCTATTACTAACAAAAGTGATTTCAGAATGCATGCCTAAAAGGCACTGCTGCAGGCTCTTTCTTATCTGAGCACACCCGGCTATATTCAGTTTTTATTTTTGGCTGTGTTGGGTCCCCATTGCTGCACATGGGCTCTCTCTAGTTGAGGCAAGCAGGGGCTACTCTTCATTGCAGCAAGCGGGTCTCTCATTGTTGTGGCCTCTCGTTGCAGAGCACAGGCTCCAGAGCGCAGGCTCAGTAGTTGTGGTGCACGGGCTTAGTTGCTCCGAGGCATGTGGGATCTTCCCGGGCCAGGGATCGAACCCGTGTCCCCTGCACTGGCAGGCGGATTCTTAACCACTGCGCCACTGGGGAAGCCCTGTATTCAGTTTTTAAATGGCAGTCTTCTGGAACACTATTACACTAAAGGAAATTTGGGAGGGGTCCTCAAAAAACAGTTTTACATATAAATATCAACCCCTGTGTATGGACCCATCTGCTGTGCCATCCATGGATATTGATGTCATCCCCTCCAGTGAGGGCTTCTCAACTACAACATATACATACCGAACTCTTGCACCATGCCTACAAAGCATTTTGTCACGTAGTGTCTCGTTAAATCTCATTGAACAACTCAATGAGGTAGATGCTACTACAGAGGAGGAAACTGAGACTTCAAGAGGTTAAATTATTTGCCCTAGATTATACAGCTAAGAAGTGTTCTAAAGGTGAAAAGTATGGGCTTTGGAGTGAAAAGGACCTTAGTTTAAATATAAACTCTGCAAACATTGGCAACTTTCCCTTGATTCTTGTTATTTGTGGTCATTATGTTCTATTAAGTAGCCACAAACACTGAATGCATGAATGCTGAACCACTGCTCCTGGGGAAATACAATGTGAAGTTCTTGCAAGCCTCTGGTCACAAGATGTTCACCAACTTATCAATATGTAACCTTGCTGTATACTGTGTGTGTTTCTGTTTAAAGACGCCTTATTCATAGATACTGCGGATCCACTAACACTGACAGCCAACAGCAGTGTAACTCATGCCTGAAGTAAGCTGATCTAACACCCTCTCAAAGGTGCATCACAGCCTTCCTGACCTTAGGAACACGAGACAGGACTTCAGCACTCAGCGTGGCCATTTTAAAGAGCGAAATCACCAACGAAAAGCACAAAAGTATGACGATGAGGCACTAAATAGACACAAAAAGTACACCTGTGTACAGTATAAGAGCTGAAACAAGAAGGCGGAGGGTCCCCTTGTGCCACCTCAGCTGAAGATTTGCAAGTCGGATGACCCGGATTTCCGCCCCCGCCCACTGTGTGCCAGTTCAGTAATGAACTCCAAATTCCTCCAAGCATTGATGTGGGGTTACAAGTAAGTTTCAGCATCGAATTCACAAACGCAGAATCCACGAATACAGAAGATCAATGGTATTTATCTCCAAGTGTGTTTCTCCTCTGTATCTCAGGGGCAGTGTCCCTCTTCACAGGGCCACTGGGAGCATTAAAGGATACAACACAGGTGTGGCTTTCAACACACTGCCCAGGCGAGCACCCACTGGGAGAGGTTGCTATGGTGACTGCCCTTGCGGGTCCGGCTGTAGCCGTGTGGTGGTGCTGGGCAATTCCAGAGCTGGCTGGCTGTACAAACCCAGAAGGTGCAGCTGCCGGGGCCTGGGATGTGTTTCCAAGGATCCCCTTTCTCCAGGGTATCAAAGGCCTGGGCCCGGCAAACACTCTCCTCGGGAGCTCCAGGCACTTCGCACAGAGGTGCAAATGAAAGAGGAGAGTGAATGACAAGTGGCCTGGATGCATTTCAGAATCAGTGAGCTGGTCCCTCTGGCAAGACCTGCAGCTTCCTCACTGCCTCGAACAAAGGACAGAGCGTGTGTTATCCAGAGGGGCAGCCCTGGGCGGGGCCGCCAAGATCATTCTACAGTGTCAGATTAGAGGTGAGGGGAGAGGAGGGGGCGAAGGGAGGGGACGGCTTCTTTTCCACCCCATCTCCCCTCACCGCCCCCCCCCAAGTTCATTTTCAGGGAGTCTGTGCTTGAGTTCTGGCTCAAGACCTTCACAAAGGCCTTTGGTTCAGCTCAAATTTCAAACGTTTCACTGAGCCAAGTCTCACTTTAAACTTTGGTGCCACGGCCTGACTCGTGGTTGAAAATCTGGGCTAAGTCACGTCTGTTAAATAAAAAAAGCCCAGCCTGCTTAGCACAGGTCCCTAATTACCGGAGTTCTGGCTGACTGAGGCATGAAACAGCTTCGAAAGCACACACAACTAAGGCTTTTTTTCCCTCCTCACACTCGTGGAGCTGGGCTACACAAGCTGGCTTCACCTCCTCGTGGCTACAGGGTGCCAAGCCGACAAAACACAGGGACAAGCATCAGCCCGAGCAGGTGCGAGCCTGCAACTGAAGCTCCTGCTTCCCAGGCATGGATGAAATGAGCTCAGCCACAGCCAGGCGGTGCGGGAAGGAGCCCCGCTCCCCACTCCTGGGGATTCAGCTGATTCAGATGACTGTATTCCATCTAGGATCAGCACTAATGAAGTGGAACAGCAGTGTGGAAGGATGCTCCATGCCCCGCCCCCTCCCCTCCCCACCAGGCCAGGCACATTTGCAAATAGATATTGTTGTTCCCCAGACTCTGAATACTGGAAGCTCTTCTCCAGATTTCCTTTTCACACATTACAGAGACAGTCCCTGAGCTGCCAAGGCTCCAGCAAAATCAAAGAGGAGACCCCGGGGACTCTCTTCCTTAAGAGGACCAAGGTCTATCACTGGCTTCCTTATGGTTTACATTTCGAATGCAATGAACGATGCTGCCTTTTAACATCCTCTGGAAATGCTGAATTTTCTGCACTGTTCTTCGGAGAACTGGCTAATTCTACATTGTTACAGGAGGTCCTAGAATCCAAGTTGCACATCACCATCATGGATATAAAAACCAAACCCCTTTGCCCGGAGGTTCTGATCCAGCGGCAGATCTTGCACCAGGTGGCCCCCTGGGCCATATCACTTTCTACCCCATGGGCAAGAGGGATTAAGCCTGTCCCACCAGGCTCTTTCCTCCTCAAAATGGAGAAGTCAGCTGTCTCTTGACAGTGAAGGAGCCGCCCAGGTCCAGCCCAAGGAGACGGGGGAGAGTAACACATGCACTTGAACACAGGAAATGTTCAGGGTGGAAGCAGAGACCTTATTCACAGATCCCTTTCTCAGGTCCACTAGGTTGTCAGAAGCAAAGAACTTCCTAAAGGCACCTCCATCCCCTTGACTTTCAAGGGGCTCAAATTTCCATCCCTTTCATTGCATGGATACAGACCCCTGGCTCTGGGCCACCAGCGATGACCAGGCTGACCACGTCCAGCTCTCTGGAGGGTCTACTCACTCTTCCTTTACTGGATACAGCACCCTCCTAATAGGAAGGGAAACGCTGGGGTTGTTTCTTTTTCTTTTAATTGTGGTTGGGGGGGTGACCAGGAAGGGTAGCTCAACAAGAGAGTAGCTACTGAGTTCAGATATAAAGAGGCAATGAAGTTCAAAAATCTATCTAGTCTTTTGGGGCCTTGATTTCTGACAATGAACTGGATCCTCCTAATAGCTACCTTTCTGCCTAGTTTTTTTTGCAAGAAGGCAGCGAGTAATTATACAGAGCCCCTTGAACAAATAAATCAGGGGTTCCCAATCTATATTTTATGGTGGTGTCACCAATTTTTTAAAAGAAAAATCTCACAGTAAAATTCACTGCAATTTTCCTTGGCTAATAATCATAGTATTAAAAAAAATCTTACTGGTAAGAAGGAAGCTACCCCGCCAAGACCATTTCATGTTAGTTCACTGTTTGCATTTTTTCTAATTAGAAATAAAAGAACCTCTTGGGGCAGGTGGTGGCAGAAAAGAGTTCAGGGTTCCCTTCTCACTCCTCACAAAAGCCTGCATTTATAGAAGGACCACAGACCACCAGGTACTCAAGGGACGCCAAAAGAAAATGAGAAAAGGGGCCACCAGAGGGGCCAGATGGATTCAGACAGCTCCACCAGCTTACTCAGAGCTGTGCCCAAAAGAGCAATGGGGCGTGCTAGCAACAGCCCTGATCCAGGGCCAATGATTAAAGAGCTATGTTACTTTGGACTAGTCCCTTAACTTCCCAGAACTTCTTAACTGACAGGGTGGTAGCATAGGCTTTGAGATAAGACAAAGAAGACTTCAAATCCATCTTAGCCACCTGCCAGCTGTGGGCAGATTACTTAATCATTTTGAGCCTCAGATTCCCCACCTGTAACACCTACCTACCCTGTGAGGATTTGAGGTCGTGTAGTTAACACACCCATCCAAGAGTCTAGTTGTACACTGACTGCTCTATCAATAATATTACTGTTACTGTTCAAGATGATGCTTGGGTCTAACTCTCCTTCTGGCTCTATTTTAAGAACTATGCCTTAATTGCCTATCTCCCGTATTAGATTATAAGCTCCACGGGAACCATATGTTCACCTCTATATACTCAGATCTTTACAAAATACCTGGCTCATAGTAGGCATCCAATAGAAACCTGCTGAATAAATGAATGAACTCTCCATTACATTAAAAGGCAACTGTCTTAATCCAACTCGATCATGTAGGTTCGTTCCTGAATGCACAGAATGAACCTTCTATTCATTGTACAAATCACATCGCACCACGTCCTGGGCCAGGCAGAGAGTGAGATCACCGAGCATTTTTTTTTTGTTTTTTTTGCGGTACGCGGGCCTCTCACTGTTGTGGCCTCTCCCGTTGCGGAGCACAGGCTCCGGACGCGCAGGCCCAGCGGCCATGGCTCACGGGCCCAGCCGCTCCGCGGCACGTGGGATCTTCCCGGACCGGGGCACGAACCCGCGTCTCCTGCATTGGCAGGCGGACTCTCAACCACTGCGCCACCAGGGAAGCCCACCGAGCATTTTTTGGAAACTACCCTCCTCCGGGAGCCGGCTGAGGGGAAATGACTTCCCCAGCCATAGCGCTGCCCCCCTCAGCCAGGACCGGCTGGCGGCACTGTGGAATGGGAGGAGGGGTTGGTACCTACTTTCACAGCGTAGGTGCTGCCGGGGTCCTCGGAGCAGGTGGCACAGTAATAAATGGCATCCCCCGAGTCGCAGCAGGGCTTGTTACAGGCCAGCTTGAACAGGGACCAGTTATTCTCGCTGAAGTGCAGCCCCTTTTTCTGGCCGCCCATGAAGAGGTCCTCACACCTGGCCACAAGGCGGACCAAGGACTGGGCGTAGAGCCCTCCCAGCTTGGTGTAGGTGCCCTCCTTGCTGCTGATGCTGCTCAGGAGGCTGTGGAGCTGCAGCTGGGCGCTGCCCGCCGAGGCCTGGCTGGACACGCTCAGCTGGGAGGCCGCAGCCGAGGAGACCCCTTTGCCCTGCAGGCTCTGGCTGTCCGCCAGCCCTGGCGCTGGGCCCCAGGGGCCATTGTCTTTGAACGTTTTCTCCAGAGGCTCAGAAGCAGAGAAGATGTGCTGGTGGCGGCTGCCGAGGCCTGAGGAGTAGCTGAAGTGGGGCTCGTCATGGACACAGACGTTGGTTTCCGAGTGGCTGAGGTTCAGCTTGGGACCTGCTGTTCTTGGCTTGGGGGAGCCTTGGGTCCAGAAGAAGCCATCCGGGGAAGAGGCCGCCCGGCTCACTAGCTTCTTCTGGGGGAGAGGCGGGGGCTGCACGGGGCCACCGGGGGACACATCCTCAGTGGAGCCCGAAGGGAAGGGGACAGGGCTGAAGAGCTCCTTCCCGCTGCTGGTGGGCGAGTGAGTCAGCTCAGATGATGGACCTGAAAAAGAGAAACAGAAACCATCAGACCGGGGGCCCAGGCCACTCAGTTCCAGGGTCCTGTGGGCCTTTTTTTTTTTCTTTCCATCAAAGCAATCTATTTTATTTTGTTTTTATCTATTTCTTGAAGAGACAACATATGCACAATGAACACAACTCAAAATGCAAAAAAAGGTGTACAATGCCAATGAAGTCTTCCTCCTATCCTGTTCCTGAGCGCCCAGTCCCTCTCTTCAGAGGAAATATGGCTGGCAATTTCCCATGCATCCTTCTGGAGATCTGCCAAACAACCCAAACACACACATACACACACACACACTTACACAAAGGAGAGCAAACCGTGCCCACTGATTGCAGTATTCCTTTTCTTCACTTGCCACTATGGCTTGGAGACATTCTACATCAGATGATGTTCAGGTCTACCTAATTCTTTTTAAAAGCTATCCCATACTGTATCATCATATGCAAGTACCATAATTTATTTAACTGGTCCCCCGTGCATGGACACTTAGGTTGCTTCTAATATTTTGCAAACAATGTTACAACAGCACCAACAAACTTGAACATGTGTGGCTTGGCTCGATTTTTTTAAAAAGTCAGTTTATAGAGGGTACAATTTAGCTACAGTATAATTCCTCCTTTTTAGTGTGTAATTCTCTGAGTTTTGACAAATGCCCTGATGGCCTGGGGACAGTGCAGGCCCACAGACATTTCAGAAGGCAGAGAATGTGATTTCATAAGAAGAAACAGATCTCAAGGGAAAGTGAGTGGTTCCCAGGCCCCACAGTTCCCAGAGGTGCATGTGGATATTGATGTGATTTGGGGAAAGTTCCATCACTGCCTCAGGCCTCCGCAGAGCATGGGGACCTTCAGAAATGTCACAGACGGTGAGACAAGAGCGAAGATTGGACTTACTCTTTATATCAATGTATGAAATGGAGAGTTCACAATGAAACAAGAGTTCAGGTAAAAAATATATAAGAAAAGGTACTGACATCAGAGACAAGAAAGGGCCAATTGAAAATAATACTCATTTCTTTCATTCTAAGAACGGACTCAAAGATGTACCCAATATTTTAATAACAGCTTTTAAGGGGATTAAAAAAAAACATTAACTGTATCCATACATTATAAAATACATCCTATTATCTTGAAGGTTAAAATGTGAAAGAAACATGGGTCTCAGATTCAAGGAAATATGCAGTTATGATGTCTGCCCCTCATTTAGTTGACTGTGCATGTAGCCTAAGGGCGGGGCACATAGTGCCTCTCTGGACCCCCTCCCACCTTAGCAGGACGACCAAGATGCAAGACGCACAACAAATACAGAGGCCGGAGGCAAGTGGAGAAAGGCCCCAAAGGAAGCAAACTGTCTGTTAGCTTTGTGTCACTTCACTCAGAGGCACATGGCTTTTGCAGGGCTGCTTCTGAACAGGTAACAGCTGTCTCTGCTTGAGTCCCTCTCTGCTTTCTCCAGCCAAAGGGGGACAGAATGGGCGGGCACCAAGCCTCTCCCATCAGCACGGGGGCCTCCTTACTTGGGGGTGCTCCACAGGCAGGAGGGAGCCAGGTGGATGACCATGTCCTCAGGTGCCGATGTCTGTGCCTCAGCCCCACTGACCAGCATCAGTAAGTGACAGCAGGGGTCTCCTGCACGGTACAAGCTCCAGCGCAAAGCCCCCAGGAGGACAGAGTTGGTAAAGGCAGCTAATTGAACACAGGAGCTGGGAACCAGGTTTGTGCAAAGAGATGCATTATCAACACGCAGAAGATAAGGGTTGGGGAGGGGGCAGGCAGAGGTGATCAGAATCCCGGTCAACACTTTACTCAGCGCCTCCAGTCTCCCTGTCCAGACAGGGATAGCCTGCCTATGGTCAGGACTCCTGGGTCCCCCGTCCAACCGGCCGGGGAGGTTTTTGACAAATCAGTTTCAATAGCTAGTCCCCTCCTTAAGCCTTATGCTTATTCCCACCCCCTTATTTGGTTTGTCTTCCTGGGCTTCCCCCTACAGCCCTCCTTGACGCTTTCAACACATCCCTTTCTGCCTCTCGTCTGATCTGAGGGCGCACAGCGGGATGAACCCTGATGTAAGCTGTCAATCTTACTCGGCTGAATTTCCTCATTTAAAAACTGATTGGGAGGCTTCCCTGGTGGCGCAGTGCTTGAGGGTCTGCCTGCCGATGCAGGGGACACGGGTTCGTGCCCCGGTCTGGGAGGATCCCACATGCCGCAGAGCGGCTGGGCCCGTGAGCCATGGCCACTGAGCCTGCGCGTCTGGAGCCTGTGCTCCGCAACGGGAGAGGCCACAGCGGTGAGGCCCGCGTACCACAAAAACAAACAAACAAACAAAAAAACTGACCAGATTGCATCCCTGCGAAGGCTCCTTCCAGCACTAATAGTCTATAATTTCAGCCATTCTCTCCATTTTCAACAACTCCTCATGTGCATTTTGTCTCAAAGCTGCCCCTGAAATAAAATACCTCTAGGCAGATGGTTATCTTGCTTCCACTGTTCCTCTATCTCTAGTTCCCACAAGCTGCCGCTGGAAAACTTTTCAATCTTTAAGGATAGCAGGAATCTTAAAAAAAAAAAAAAAAAAAATCGGTAACACTTCTCATTCCCTAGATTACCAAAGAAAACCAAGAGGTTGTGGTTTAGCACAGAAAATAACGCGTGTGTTCAGGCAGTTGGAAGGAAGGGATTTTCTCCTTTGCCCTGTGTGTGTTCTCTTGCTTTCTTGTGGGAACTGTGAGTGTGTGGCTTTGATCAGATCTATATCCCAAAACCACTTAGCTAAATCGGGGCAGGAGTAATGGGTATTAGGAGGCGCGGCTTCAGGGATTAGCATGTGGACTGGTTCATTTTTCTTTATTTCTTAGATGTTAGGTGTTTCTCACCCAACAATCACCAGCTAAAGCATACAGTAATCAGAGGATGGCACTGGGTAGGAAGGCTCCTAGCCACGCACTTCACCAGAGGTTGTAAAGGACTGCATTACACAGACCTCATCTGGTGAAGTGAGGCTCATCTGAAATGTGCACTTCCTCTGTATATCTGGGCATTACATATACATATTGTGATTTTTGCATTAAAAAAAAATCTCCTACTTGGGTAACAGGTACACCATCTTCTGACCATTCTCCAGATGTGGACCCGCACCAGGCAAAAAGACCATAATTCACTCGGATCGCCCCCAGGCACCCCAGGACCATATAACATCTCAGCTGTTAATATTCTTGGCTGTTAATATTTGGAGGGGGATGTCTACGTGTAGCCCTTCTCGATGAAACCGATTTCTCCAGCATGAGACAAGCGGTTAGCTGTCTTCTGCGGGACCAGAGAGCACCCCAGAAGACCCGCTCTGGGTCTGTCGTTTTCCTGGCTCTTGCATGGGGCACCTCCTCACAAACACAGCTGTGGGCCCCCCAGAGGCTAGATTCTTACTGTTTGCAGCAGCTGCCACCCTCTGCATTCAGAAGAGCCAGAAAGAAGAGGGAACAAATATGCCTTGACACCTAAAACGGTCTCAAAATTCACAGGCAAACCACTGGTTCAGAAAAACGTGCCTAAAAAAATCGTTAAAAACTTTGGCCAACAGCCCATGTTCTCAGGACTCAGATCCAAGGGTGCATGAGACGAAGTCAAATATATCCCGGCTCTATGCCGGTGTTAGATCTCCCTGTTTCCAAATTCTGGCTTACAATTAAGGGTGTAAAAAGGATATGAATGGAAAATACTTTGCTGGGAAGTCTGCCTACATCATAGTTACATCATTGGTAGTTTTTTTTTTTTTTTTAATGACTTTGAGTCCTAATTGGGCCAGAGAGCTACAAATCCCATTTCCTAAGTTTTCCTTCCAATTTCCAATTCTGCATATCAAGCCTGCAGCCGGCTATAGAGAAGAACACCTCTGCATCTCCTTAGCGCCTGTGTTTCAGAGAAGAGAAAGTGTTTCTAGGAAAAAACTACACATCACGTACGGTGCACTGGGTGGGACCTTACAACGATGGAGAGGAAAGTGTACTAGTTTGGTGCCATTATATTTATAAAGCAGAGAAGAGAAATCAGGATTTCAACGGTGGGGAAGAAAAGGCTTAACTCCTACGCAGAAATGCAGGCCAAAAGTTCAAACCCAGCACTGTGAGGTTTTCTGATTATAGAGTCCTCTCTTCTGGCTGGGTTGTAATAGGTACATTCACTGTTCTCTATAGCCAAAATGAGAGCTGGGCTTCAGGAGGAAGCGGTCAGTCCAGTTTTGAACCGTACAAATGAGCCCGTGTGGCTTGCTTGGCGCCCGGCTGCCTCCTGACGGCAGCTGGGCCAGAACAAATGTGGGGACAGAGGGCAGGGTCCCAGCTAAGAGTCCCCCAGCTCCAAACTTCAGCTTCGGTGTCTGATGATTCTCCAACTTAAAGTAAAGGAAAGCAAATTGAATTTTCTTTTGTTCGAAACACCGAGTGTTCTGTGGATCGTTTTTAAAAATGAGGATAAGAGATTTGGCTGGAAACGGCTGTATAGATTAATCCATTCATTCACTCAGTATTTCTTCAGCACCTACAAAATGCAAGGCAGAGGGAACAAAGCAGATGGAGAAAACCTCGCCCACACCCTGTGGCCTGTTTCAACCTCTTCACGTTCAAGGTGAGAAAACTAAAGCTATCTTTATAGGCCAGGGTCACACAGGAAGAGGCAGTCTTACAGGTTTTGGCCAAAACCCCTCTTCCCACCCCCAGAAGACGTGAAGAGTGGCGGCAGAGGGGATGTTCTAGCCTCACAGAGAGTATTTTTTTCCTCCAAAGGAAAATTTGGTCAGAATAAACTCTAATTTTTTTTTTAAAGGGAGGCACATAGCATTCCTTCAAGAGGAACCTTTGCTTTTTCAAGAAGGTAAACGTGGTCTGAAAATGGAAGCATAGTATTAGCATTTTACAATTGGATGGAAAATGTGGCATTTGTGAGAAGTCTCTCCAGACCACTTCATCATCCCAAGAAACAGTGATCCAGATGGGTAGGCAATTGACATGCAAAAAAGGAGAAGCACCGTCTCAGTTTGGAAAACAGGCTCGTGGAAAATATTGCATGTCTACAGCCCATGTGTGGCTCCAGAATCATGATCTTTCCCCTGTTATAACAAAATCATTATGGGTTTTCTTCCAAATTAACAGTAAAATTAAAAGTTAGTTCAAGGCACTTTCACACGCTGTTGACAGAAGCATAAACTGACATTTTTAGAGGTTAATTTGGTAACATCTGTTTAAAAATGCATGTACATTTTGACATATCGATTCTACTTCTAGTACTTTATCTTACAGATATGCTCGCCAAATTATCTTGGTGTACGTCACAGGATCTTCCTGCAGACTTGTAATGAAAGTAACCTAAACATGCATTGACAAGAGAAGGGTTTAACCAATTTATACAATGAAACAAATATACAGTATGAAAAAAATGAGGTAGACCTAGAGGTTCTGATTTGAAGGACTTCAAGATACATTAAGTACAAAAATGTGTAGAACTGAAGTTTATGATATTTAAAATATGGATAAGAATTTCTGGGATGATATAGAAAAAAATGTTCCAAATGCGGGGGGAGCTGGGAGTCTGAAGACTCGGACTTTTAACTTTATATCTTTCTCCATTGTTTGGATTTTTATCATAGACATGTATTGACTTTATTGAAGTAATAATATATTTAAAAAAAATTTAGTTTAAAGGGAAGAGCTCAAACTAAAATGAAGCTTCACTTGAGTGATATCGTGAGGGCTCAGGCCACAGACAATCTTAAAAATGCGTAGTTTTTCCTTTAGGATAACTTCTCCATCCTTCAGTAGCACATCTCCCAGAATAGAACCGGTGACTCAGCCTCCCTCCATGGGGGATGGGAGGGTATACTGTGTTAGAGCAAAACATCAGTGTAATATATTAGACTGAACCCATCAATTTAGGATCAAGCGCTCTACAAGCCTGCTTAATTGTCAGAAAGCACACTATTTTTGGCTAGAGAGTTTTAGATGCCTTTTTCAGGACCACCTTTCTTTTTTCTTTTTCTTTTTTTTTTTTTTTTGGGCTGCGATGTGCGGCTTGTGGGATCTCAGTCCCTTGACCAGGGATTGAATCTGGGCCACGGCAATGAAAGCCTGGAATCCTAACCACTAGGCCACCAGGGAACTCCCAGGACCAACTTTTTAAAAATACTATTTCTTCTTCTTCTTTTTTTTTTTTTTTAACATCTTTACTGGAGTATAATTGCTTTACAATGGTGTGTTAGTTTCTGCTTTATAACAAAGTGAATCAGCTATACATATACCTATATCCCCATATCTCCTCCCTCTTGTGTTCTCCCTCCCACCCTCCCTATCCCACCCCTCTAGGCGGTCACAAAGCACCGAGCTGATCTCCCTGTGCTATCCGGCTGTTTCCCACTAGCTATCTATTTTACATTTGGTAGTGTATATATGTCCATGCCACTCTCTCACTTCGTCCCAGCTTATCCTCCCCCCTCCCCATGTCTTCAGGTCCATTCACTACGTCTGCATTCCTGTCCTGCCCTTAGGTTCTTCAGATTCTTTTTTAGATTCCATATATATATGTGTGTTAGCATATGTTAGCATATGGTATTTGTTTTTCTCTTTCTTACTTTCCTCTGTATGACAGACTCTAGGTCCATCCACCTCACTACAAATAACTCAATTTCGTTTCTTTTCATGGCTGAGTAATATTCCATTGTATATATGTGCCACATCTTCTTTATCCAGTCATCTGTCGATGGACACTTAGGTTGCTTCCATGTCCTGGCTATTGTAAATAGAGCTGCAGTGAACACTGTGGTACATGACTCTTTTAGAAATACTATTTCTTCTTAGAGTCTCAGGTAACAGCCTGAGTGGGTGAGCAAGGGCTCAGTGAGGGTCAGGCTGTCACTCATTCTGACGGACGTCCTTGTGGACTTACTATCTCCCCTTGACAGGTGCTCCCACCCTTCCCTGGCCCCTTCCTGGCTGACTTTTCCCCATAGCACTTACTGCCATCTGCCATCAGCACCTAAAACTGTATCCAGCCCATAGTTCGTATTCAACAAATATCTATCAAACCAATGATTGAATTAATGTCTATATTTCAAAAATCTTCTTGGCATTATTGTTGAGAAACACAAGCTGGCTACTCTCAAGATATTTAATTAACTTTCTGTGTTTCTGGTTTGCCAGTTACAAAAAAACCAGAACACAAACACTGCCTTGGTGCATAGCTTCATGGGAGTTTATAAGTATATTCACTAACTGTATAGTTATTTAGACCTCTCATCTGTCACTTCTGCCCATATTTCCAGTTCAACACAGCACTCATCTCCTTTGGGAAGAGGGGAACCTGGCATCTATGATGTTTGTTTAGCTGTGGAACTGAGTTGTAATGTTATCCTAAATCAAGAGGGAAAATGATCTTAATGCAATTATGAGGTCTGCATATTTTAAAGTAACCATTTAAAAGCACAAGAGTCTTCTGGTGACCATTTCTGCTGATCATTCCCCCCACGCCCATCCATCCATCCACTACAGAGGACCTTCCCCTTGGCAGCGTTCATGGATCTGTCGTAATACATGCAGTTTGTCCCTCCCCAACCAAGCATAAACCCGACAACTGCTGAGATGGATTTTTCCTTTCACTGAGTTGACCCACTGTTCAATGGAACTGCCCACATGGACAAATGGGATAACAGATGTGCCTGGAGGAGTATGGAATGCGATACAAGCACAAAGAGCTGACATTAACATTGATATAAAATATTTTGTCAACGTAAAGTTTAGACACACTCGTTTTTAAAATGCAACCAAGTTATAGCTTTCGATTACGTTTATTTTACTTATAAAATTTAAAACTATATTTTGGGGGACCACAAAACCTGAATGGTAGAAAACTAATTTTCGCCATTAACCCTGATGAGCTTCCAAGAAGTTTACACAAACTACTACTATGCTATGCCCTGGAATGACTTGTCCTCAACTCACCCAGGCCCACCCATACCACAGACGCACACAGTCCACGAAATGCATTGTTTTCATTACTGAAGTCTTACTGACAAAAATCAATGTATAGTTGAATGGTCTCTTTTGACTTAATATATAATATTAAAGAGGTGGACGTTACATTCTTGAACTAACTCTATCTCTCCTATTTGGATTCCCTCTCTCAGCTTTGGCGTTAGATGCCAAATAGTAACAAAAGGCACGATGGGTCAGTATTTCAGCTATGAGGTAAAAGTGAGTAAGGATTCACAGGATGGAAAGCTAATTGTTCAGTAATAGATTAAAGCCAGCTGTCTTGGCTAATGATGAGCGGCTGAATGAAGGGTTTCTTACATTTCATGACCTACGGTTCTGGATATTCTCCAGCTTAATGTTTAAGAGACACAGAAAAGGAAAAAAAGAGAGCAAGAGAATGCCTGTGGTCTCTTGCCAGTTTCAAAGCATGGTTCTGGGTACAGAGCCATAAGTAGGAGCAGCAGATAGAAATTGGTTTGCTCTCAGGAGCCAGGGTCTGGTAAGAAGGTATAAACCGGGCTTCCCTGGTGGCGCAGTGGTTGAGAGTCCGCCTGCCAATGCAGGGGACACAGGTTCGTGTCCCGGTCCGGGAAGATGCCACATGCCGCGGAGCAGCTGGGCCCGTGAGCCATGGCCGCTGAGCCTGCGCGTCCGGAGCCTGTGCTCCGCAACGGGAGAGGCCACAGCAGTGAGAGGCCCGTGTACCGCAAAAAAACAAAAGAAGGCATACGCCTTTTTGTTGATCTAGGAATCTAAATTTCGAGGTGCATTTCCACTGAATAACTCGTTCGTGATAAAGGACTAACCATGAAAATATGTTCTTTTTTAAAAACTGAAGTACAGTTGATTTACAATGTTATCTCAGTGTCAGGTGTACAAGAAAATATATTCATTTTAATTCGAAAATGAGAGTTAGGTGTCACCATTGTACTCATAAACCCTCATGTGGCTCCCTATTTCCAAACTCCACAAACTGGTTTTGAGAGCTTTGTACAATCCAGCCCCCAGCCTCCCACCACCTCATGTCCCACTGCCCCTCATCTGCTTCCACTGAAGTGCGTCGGGCTGGTCTGACCCTTTCCCCATGTGCACCACTAACCTGTGCCTTCTCTCCTCTTGAATTGCTTCCTTAACCTGCAAAGACCCCTCCTCCTCCCTCTACCTTCTCAATTTTAACCACTCTGGAGACAAGAGCTGAAGTCCCATGTCCTTAAAAAGCCTTCTCTGGGATTTGCTTGGCAGTGGAGTGGTTAAGACTCCATGCTTCCACTGCAGGGGGTGCAGGTTCAATCCCTGGTCAGGGAACTAAGATCCCGCATGCCTCAGGCGAGGCCCAAAGGAAAAAAAAAACAAAAAAAAACAAACATTCCCTGAACCCTACATCAGCACTCATTGATTTCTCTCTCTCTGGAAGCTTTCATAAGCACTCCTGTTCTGAGCAGCCCAATTTCCTAGCTTAATCCATCCACCCATATGTCATGTATTTTAATCTTACCTTCCTGGCTAGACCGTAAGAGCCCTGAGAGCAAACATCATGATCTGCTGGTTCTGAGAAGCCAAGTGCTGGGGCAATTAAGTCCAGTTCTCACCAACACCAGCTGGCAAGTGGAGGATGAAAGACCCCTCCCTGAGAATTGCTCACAATCCCAAGAGAGCAGGTCAGGGCTGCAGCACAGGGACTAATGGTTCACGTGCCCAGCCCAGCCTTCGATGGAATAAGGTGCCTTTTGAATGGAATGGGAAAAGGAAAAAGAGAGAAACCCAGGAAAATCTGCAGAGAAAGAAAATCCTCTTTTGCCACGTCCCACCCAAATCAAGGCTAAGATATTTCCTGTTTTGAAGTCAGAGCTGTCAGAAGTTTCCCATCAGAACACACTACAGGCTGACGTACAACATATGCTTTTGTCTTAGCAGCGCTAATCTTTTAGATAGAAAAATGTTGGTGACAGTAAATTCACAATGGAACCCTCTACTCCACAAGTGCCTACTGAGAAGAAATACTTCCTTAGGACTGAGAAAGAGAGTCATGCTAGCGCATGTCCAAACCTAACATGCTAGGGCAAGTCAATGAGAAATGCAGGAGGGGACGGACGGACACACACACACACACACACACACACACACACACACACACACACACACACACACACACACACACACACACACACACACACACACACACACACACACACACACACACACACACACACACACACACACACACACACACACACACACACACACACACACACACACACACACACACACACACACACACACGTGTTAAAGGGTGAAGGTTTTAATACTACCCATCACAACCACAGGAAAGCAAGAGTTCTTTTTTTTAGGAATACAGACTTCCTTCATTATCTGCGGGGAATTGGTTCCAGGAATCACTTCAGCTACCAAAATCCGTGGATGCTCACGTCCCTTATATAAAATGGCGGAGTACTGTCGGCCCTCTGTAACCGCACGGTCTGCATCCGCGGATTTAACCAACAGTGGTTGGAAGTTCTTTGAATCCGCGAATTCAGAGCCCGAGAATACCAAGGGCCAACTGTATACCCAGTCAGGACTTAGCCACACATTATGCCTTAGAGCTTAATCCAGAAAGTGGGATGGATGGTGGTCTAATGAAGCCTGCATGCTTTAATTCAACACACACTTATGTAAACACCTGCTATGTGTCCAAGTAAGTGTGTGCATATATATGTGTGTATGTGTGTGTGCCCATGAAAGAATGAGAAAGACAGAGGGTGGAGGCGGGGGAATTTGTGGCTGGCATGCACCCAATCCTCTGTAAACTAATCCTGAGGACAGAAATGGAACGCAGACCTATACACAGATGTCTCATTACCCAAGGAATTGGGAGTCTTTCGATATGCTTCTGACTTCAGTCTCCTCCCACCTTGCTGCCATGCGGATGCGCTGTGTGTAACTGGAGAGGGAGCTATGGGATGAGGCACCTTGTCACAAATTCAATAGGGAATAAATGTCAACTGCTCCTTGGTAGAGTCTACTTCACAGGGAAAGTGGGACCAAGACAGTAGGTCTAGCTCGGCCCTTCCGAATCTAGGCAGTTAACCCAGGCTGGCCTTCCAGACTCAGGGAATCTAAGCCTCTCCATCAAGGTCAAGTCTGTTACCTCCGTCGCTGCAGGTCCTGGAGTCGGAGGCCAGGCTGTCCGTGGAGCCCGTGGTGAAGCTGACGTGGACGCCCCTGAAGGATGGGCTGAGGCTCTCAGCAGAGCCCTGGCTCACCTTCTCCAAATCAGAGCTGCTCTTGTTCATTTTTAAAAGGTGCCTGGAAAATGTAGAAACAAATGAGAAAAGTAATTAATTTGGTTTCTATTAAAAAACCAGCTGGTGGATTATGAACCTACTATGCTCCTGAAGCCTGATCAGTGCCAGTAAGCTTTAAAAAAATGATTTGGGGAAGAGAGAACAGGGACTCTTCTGAAACCTTACGCACATGAATGGCAGGAGATTTCTCAAGCATGGTTAAGGAGAAGTGAATCTATTAAATTTAGAAAGGCACCAAAATCATGATTTGGGAGGAACTGCCTTCATATTCTGGCCCCATCTGCCAAAACATTTATGTCATCTACTATATCCTATGTAACATCTCTACAAAGAAAAATTATCATACAAGCCAATGTACAGAGATATACAGAGATTGGGTAGGTTTTGCAAGATCACAGGACAGGGGAATTGCAAATTCAGACCAAAAACAAGAGATTTCTTTTGTGCCTGGTACTCTCTTGACATAGCTTCAAAGGGTCTAGCTTATTCCTTGGACTTACGGTCAAAGGGTCTAGCTTATTCCTTGGACTTACGGTCAATTTTAACCAGACATCTAGTGCAATGTTTAGATGGAACCATGTTAACATAACCCTTATTCCAGAACTATGGAATGAATCTGCCCTTAGGCTTTCTGTGAAATCTTTGGTTGCATCTCTAAGACAGCATGACCGATACATCAGGCACAGGAATACCAAGTTCAAGAAAAAAGAACTCGCCTTGGAGAAAACAGTTCCATTATTAAGTAGAAGGTTTAGCTTATTGATTTCTCTTTCCCTCTTTCCAAGGACTACATGAATATTCACTCTGACCTGACATTTTCCCCACGCAGTGGGACAGGCCACAATCAATCCAGCCCTTTCCCTGTTGGTGGTAACCCAGATTTGTCTGAACTCATATTTCCTGATTACATGCCTGCTCCCACTACGGCAGATCTATATCTCAATATCTGCTGTAGGAAATACACAATACAGTATTGATTTGACATCAGAACTGCCTCATTTAATGCATATGACCTGACAGCCAAGAACGTATCGATTATTCTTTGTGTTCAATATTGCGCAGCCCTGTACTGGTCCTCACAGGCACTGGAATCCCTTGCTCATTAACGGAAAAGTTTAGAGAAAGTTCACTCCCATGAAACGTGCTCCCTAGAAACATGTCTGTCTCCCCACCTCCAACCCTTAGAACCAGATTAAAAAACGCTTTAAAGCTGTTATACCTAAGTGTGACAGTGATGGCAATCTTAAAACTAATAGTATTCTTTATATGTCAATGTCACTGTAGGGACCCTAGGGATATCAAATCTTTTGGAAGTGCTATGGCAGTATATTATCTTTATTTTACTCTCTGGCAAAATATAATCATAGAAAGTTTCATAAATTTTTTTTTTTTTTTTTTTTTTTTGCAGTACGCTGGCCTCTCACTGTTGTGGCCTCTCCCGTTGCGGAGCACAGGCTCCGGACGCGCAGCCTCCGCGGCATGTGGGATCTTCCCGGACCGGGGCACGAACCCGTGTCCCCTGCATCGGCAGGCGGACTCTCAACCACTGCGCCACCAGGGAAGCCCCATAAAATATTTTTACCTCATCAAATCCATCAATAATGGCTCTTGCAGATGAAGCCAAGATATGAAGTTGTGAATAACGACAAGTCCTCAGTCTAGGAAAAAAGCCAGATCTATGGCAATCCAACTATGCTGCCCTCTTCAAAGTGGCCCCTGGAGTCTCTTGGTTTTCAGGCTCAGAAAGCTGCCAAGGGAGAAATTCCAGCACCATAGCTGCTGAGCTGGTGCAGAAAAACACTAGATGAAATGTATAGAAATAGGTGAAACTAAGAAATGCATAAATGTGTGTATGTATGAGTATACACAGATACACATATGCACGCACACATACAATTATTTAGTATAACAGTGAAGCATTAAAAGAAAGAAAAATGCGCAGGTGCCAGATGCAAAGGGAACAATGATTTTCAAATGACTAGTAGTGAATGAATGGCCAGGTCAATTTCATGAGTCAAGGCAGTTTACCAACTATCAGTTTATTTTAATAAGAACAGACCAGAAAAAAATATGAAAATATAGAGTGAGGATTCGTGAAACTTTGTTTTGTGGAATTTTTGTTTCATGTGTGTATGTGTGTTGGATCACAATATTAAATATATTTCTTTAAAATATATTTTAAAAACCTGGTTCAAAAAAGGTTAAATAGGGATAGACAAACTTTTCCTTAAAGGCCAGATGGTAAATATTTTAGGCTCACAGATCATATAGTCTCTGTTGCAAGTATCAACCCTGCTGTTGTAGCAGGAAAGCAGCCATTATATGTAAACAAATGGGTATGTTTTCTAGTAATACTTTATTCACAGACATAGATGGCTGGCCTGTGGGTGGTGGATTACTGACTCCTCATCTATTGATAGAGCAGCCTTATTCAACAGAAGTATAATGCAAGTCACATATCTATCCATGTATATATATATAAAATTTAAAAAATTTTAGTAGCCAAATTATAGATGAAATTAATTTTAATAATGTATTTTATTTCACAAAATGCATAAAAATATTGTCATTTCAACATGCAATGAATATAACATTATTAATGAGATATTTTATATATATTTTTTCATTCTAAGTCTTCAAAATCTGGTATGTATTTTATATTTACAGCACATTGCAATTTAGGCTCACCACATTTTAACTAATGGCTACTGCACTGTACAGTGCAGATCTAGAGAAACTCATGCATGGACAAGACTGTTCACAGTGTTACTAACAGCAAAACCAAATCATAAACAGTCCAATGTCCATCAATAAAGGAATGGATACACTGTGGTATGGTCTTGTAATGGAATACCACACAGCATTCAGAAGTAAATAAACTTGATTTTAAGGTACCAGTATGAAAATTATTCTTAAAATGCTGAATATTAAAAGTAGATTGCAAAAGGCTCATGTAAAGTGTAATACCATTTATATACAATTTTAAAACACATAATGATGCTATGTATTTTTTATATATTACATATATGTGGTAAAATGGAAATAACTTCATCAACTTCAAGATAGTGATGACTCTGGGTAGCAAGGGGAAATTGAAATGGAAATTGGATGGAGAGGGATCTTCCACTGTACCTGCAATATTTTATTTAAAAAAATCCAAAACAGGTAACAAAATGTTAATATTTGAAAAATCTTAGGGGGACACATGAAAGTGAGTTAAATTATTCTTTGAACTTCATTGTATGCTTGAAATACTTGATAAGTTGAAAATGAACATAGAAATGTTCATTTCTAGAAAGAAGGAAAGAAAATCACTAGGGCCTGAATGAGTCCAGGATGGCCATTCCTGTTGACCTGTTGCTGAGCCTCTGAAAGGCAAGGAACACAGAGATGACCCAGTGAGATTTCCATCAGTCCCCATGGGACAGACAGGCTCTATGAGGATTGTTTCCACCACAGAATAGCCTCATGGATGGAAAAAGTTATTTCTCAGTCCTAACAACTCGCCTGAGACTGTGGGCATTAATTTTTCTGCATCTAGTCACTATGAGAAGTCATAGCTTTGAAGTCCACCAAGTGAATGCAGACAAAATCAGATTATTCCTGTAGCTGCAGGATAAATTCTCCGTGTGTGTGTGTGTGTGTGTGTGTGTGTGTGTGGAAGTGGGAAGCCTCCAAATGCACGGTCAATCTTAGTCCAAGCCACAAGTGGAATTTTCATGTTTCCATGGCTTCTGGGGATATTACTACTGTTTCTCTACCAAAAAAGCTCAAGAAGCCCAGGTTCCCGCCCAGTAACTAAAACCCAATAGGCAGTTGGGATGCTTAGATGTAAATAAGGAGGAAAGGGGTGACCCCTTCTCTTAAATCTGTCGTATGAACTGCATCAAATATCTTCCACCTTGGAAACCTGTATGATCTGCTGTCTTAGAGAATTGCCACTTTAATTACTGAATGAACAAAAACACGCCAGATTTGAAAATGAAAGGGGAAGCTGGCCATCAAAGCAGACTGACAATCACATTGTTTTTGTATCTCCAGTCTGTGTGTGCAATAGATTTCTTAAGAATCCCTGCAAAAGGCTTAATATTCCGAAGGTGACTTTTCTGAGCCCTAATGGATTGTTCTGTCAGATGCAAGGCCAAGGCCAATCCGAATGTACTCAGCAACGCGCAACAAGACTATATTTATTCTTTTTTAAAGGCACTTTTCCCTCATTAATGATAGTTTGATTTGCCTTTCATAAAACCAGTGCAAACCATCTATAAGATGAACTCTGATGTCACGTGATTTAAGGAAGTGGCTTCATGGGGCCAAAACCACATACTCTAGTCTTTCCTCTCTGGGTGGCAAATAACACTCTTATCAGCTGCAGTTAGAGCCCGGCCCACACAGATGTCTTTGCTCCGCACTGTGATAAATGACTTGCTCTTGCTCAGACTTCCTTCCCTGCCTCCCCACGTTGATTAGACACAGTCACAGGAGAGCAGCGTGAAATACACAGCCAGTGGCACAGGTCCTTAGAGATCTGAGCCCTGCAGCTGCTGCCCGGTGTTTGCAGAATGGCTTTTCCCCCCATTGTCCTTAGAGAAAGAAACCTTGCCAGAGTTTTCTCCATACTGTATTAGTAGAAAGCTGCAAAAAATAATAATAATCCAGCCGGAAGAGCCATCTGCCAGACTTCCTCATTTGTAGGAAAAAAGCCGAGTCTAAAAATATCCCCTGAGTTTTCAGAATGTCCGAAATTTTTAATGGATACTGGACCCCAGTGTGGGGCAGAGATTGTATCTCGAACTTCACATGGCTGCTAGAATCCTCATACGGCAGCACAACTTAAAGTGTGACAGAGGCAAATTTTCATTCTCACGGCCGACTCTGGTTTAGTTCACATCCATCTGGTTGAAAACTTTTTGCCTCTGGGGCAGAAGATATGAAAAGTCACATAATGCCAGCATGCAGTTTTAGACTAGCTCTCCAGACCCTGGTACACGATCACACCACCCAGTCTTTGGATTGGTCAAGTTCACTGCTAAGTTTAGCCTTTGGGAGAAGCCCTTGTAGGTAGCTCTGAAAGCACAAACAGGTTAGAAAACTCTATATACCTTGTTTACATTACCAAGAAGTGAAAACAGACTGATTTAGATGCGAATAAATCAAGTCATGCCTAAATCAAAGAATGAGAGCCTCTTACCATCCCGGACTCCAGCCTGCGGTGCTGTGATCATCCACATGGCCCCCAGAGCCTGGGGATGGGCTGTGCCAGTGACCGCGGGGTCCCGTGGAGCAGCCCTGAGGATGAAGGGCCAGCTTCAGAGGCGGCTGAGAGTGCCCTGTCAGACTGCTGTGAATTCACCAGCTCAGAGCTCTCCGTTTCCCCTCAGTTCCTCTCTGACTTTTCTATAAAATGCACTTCCTGCAAAAGCACAGGAAAATAGGGACGGCTTTGCCTCTGTGACCTGCAGCTTTCAATCTCCAATTGTCCTGTTGGTCTGCATCATTAGAAGCAATTCAAATACCCTCTCAAATACACTCGGTTTCACCCTATTCATTCTCTACTATTTGGCCACATCCTAAAGTCAAAATGATTCAATGATTTGAGCTAAAACACGGGGTTTCCTTGGTGAATAAGAGCACCCCATTTTTATTTATCTTATGCCTGTAGGACCTGCAGTGCATCCCCCATCCTGTCTCTTCTGACTCTCAGATTTCCAATACTGACTGCCTGCTCCGTGCCGGGCACTGTGTCAGGTCTTGTGCATACAAGAGTGAGTAGAGGTGACACCGTCCCTGCTTCAACAACCCTTCCCTGGTGGCACAGTGGTTAAGAATCTGCCTGCCAATGCAGGGGACACGGGTTCAAGCCCTGGTCCGGGAAGATCCCATATGCCACAGAGCAACTAAGCTCGTCCACCACAACTACTGAGCCTGTGCTCTAGAGCCCGCGAGCCACAGCTACTGAGCCCGTGCGCCACAACTACTGAGCCCGTGCGCCTAGAGACCGTGCTCCGCAACAAGAGAAGCCACCGCAACGAGAAGCCCACGTACCACAACGAAGAGTAGCCCCTGCTCACTACAACCAGAGAAAAGCCCGCACACAGCAACGAACACCCAATGCAGCCCAAAATAAATAAATTAATTAATTAAAAAACATATTTATCTACAACCTGGTAGATAAATATTGATTAATCTCCTTTAAAAAAGTATATACAGGGTTCAAGCCACATCTTCCGAAAAGATCTGCAGCCTTGGGGCAGATCATCCTGACTCAAAATCTTTCCAAAATTCTACTCTCATAATGATGACCAACCCTGAAGAGCCGTACACAGAGCTCTTGTAAGTATTCTTGACCTCAGCAGCCATACTAGATCAGCTCTGGTCCTCTATGGTGACAGAAACACACACCCCGGATTTTCTTTGACAGTCCCTATTTCAAATATTTCCCCACACGGTCTGTACATTAGAACATATGCCTAGTTTTTCGTCTGGAAAAAAATTATCACCATTTTGGTTAATCAATACCTATTACTTATGCTCATATATACTTTGCTCTAATGGGGCTAGTCTCCTATTGTCCGCAAAGCACCCTGCATTCCTGTCCTTTCCCCACCTTGGCACAGAGGAAAACATTCTCTCTCCCCTTCAAACCTTTTCCATCCCCAAGACCTAGCAGCAGGATCACTTACCTAAAAACCCTTCCTAAACCATCTCAATCTTCTCTGACTGGTCTCTCCCCTCTGGAACTCACACCAAACAGTCTGATTCACATCACTGAGGATTTGGTTATAATCCTGGTTAGATTATTCTGTTTCATGTGAAATAGGCTTGTTGCCACCACAATTATAAACTGTTTGAGGATCTGTGTCATAGTCAGGACATGCTGGAACACAGAGTAATTATTAAATACTTCTTGATTAAGTTTATCTGCCTCTGTTTCAATAACTGGGAGGAATCTAGAAAGGCAGACAGCTACGCCAGAAAGGTTCTTATTGTTTTTATCTTTAGTGCTCTTTGATGAAGATGCTATGGGAGCTATTTTGCAAGTGTCTAAGTGCCAAATGAAGGAACTAAAGGATCCAGTCTGCTCTGGGGCAGGTTTCCCCGCTGATTTATTAGCATGTATGAAGATAGGAAATCAGTTTCATTTTGGGTCAGATGACCTTTACGGTCTCCACGGTGCAGACCTGTTAATTTGCATTTGCAGTTAATGCACTGGTGACTGCTGGGGGCTCTTCAAGCTGAAAAAGCCTTTGGTTCAACCCCAAAATGAATGTGCTTTGCATTCAGTGGAAACCATTTAAAAATAGAAATAAAGCCATGCTTATTTTTAAAGATAGTGGTAAGCGCGCCTGTGCACGCACGCACGCCTGCACCTACACACACATCTTTAGGTTACTAGTTAGCTAGTATAAAAATGGATAAAAAATAAAAAAAATAAAATAAAATAAAAATTAAAAAAAAAATGGATAAAAATGCTTAAATTGGTCAAATGGAAATTTGGAGCCATTTGCCCTGACTATACACAGATATACTTTGGCATTGAGAGACACAAATGCTTTTAAAAGATGACCTTTCCCGTCTTGGAAAATCAGTCTCTTATTTGTGGCCGCAAGTCTGCGTGGCTGTGTCCTTCCCCAAGGAGGTTCTGATGCAGGAGTGAGAAGGGCAAATGTTTGCAACTACCAAGCATGGGGAGGTTTCAGCTAAGGCTGAGGATGGGGAGACCAGCTGTTGAGAGCAAGTAAGAGAGTATGGAAGAACACAGCGGCTGGACCCCATCACCTGGTCCACTACACTTGCACCTCCAATCCCATCACCTGAGAACAATAAGTCTTCAACTCCTGGCCTGTTAAGCCAAGGTGGAAGCTCTTACATCTGTTCACACAGGGGCAGATGGGAAAGAAGACGATGAATAACCACTGGAAGTAAAGACTGAACAACTGCAATCCACAGAGGGGCCCCTCCCACCAGCTGCCCTGCCCACAGGCCAGCATAGCATGGAAGGACCCTCTGGAGCCTTTGGGAACAACAGCAATGCAAGCATTTGAATAGCTTCCCAGACGGATTTCAGAGTCACCCAGGAAGGCCACTGATGTAGTTAAGAGCATGAACACTGGGGCTCCGCTGCCTGGGTTTGGGGTCCCTGCTCCACTGCTTACTGGCTGGGTGCCTTGGAAAAGACGCTTAATCTCTCTGTGCTATAGCTTCCCGTCCATAAAATGGAGATAACAATACTACTTACCTCATTGTGGGGGAGGAGAGTGGTTAGGAAGATTCAATGAGTTAATATTTAAAAAGCGCTAAAAACAGCACCAGGTACATAGAAGGTACTGGTTATACAGAAAGATGGGTGGATGGGTGGGTGGATGGATGGATGGATGGGGAGAGAGACAGAGAGAAGACTTCAGCAGCCTCCAGCAAACCCAGTAATTCTTTCTGCTACCTGGATAGAAGCAGAAAATGGATGGGCTAGAGATTTCACTCTCTTGGTACTTTGAAGAGACCCAAAAAAGAAAGTTCATCAGGGTGATTCTTGGAGGACATGCATTATTCTGAAATAACCGGGAAGAGTTGACTTGTCTGTCAACCAGACCTCAGTTTCAATCTATATATTCAAGAGCTTGATAAACTGTAGTGTAGCCCCAGGTTCAGGGGCTGACATAGTCTTCAGATGACCAGGTAGCTTAGCTCCATTACACAAAAATTTAGAAACAGAAGAACCTCTTTTATTATATTAGCCTGCCCCCCACTGTAAAAAAAAGAACCTCCCATGATTCCTTCCCCCTTCACACCACCTCCCCACCCTCTAGCACACAGAAGACTCCAGTGATGGACTGAACTAAAACAGTACTGAGCTGTGGCTCACCAACCTGGGAACCACTGCTGTTCTAGTCCTGACCTATTCCTGATGGAATCCATCCACAATGATCTCTGCCTGGCCAGAATCTTTTTGTTTCTAGACTACTGATTTTGGCAACCCTGCTTTCAGAATGATCTTTCCCTCGTTCTCTTGACTCAGCAAATGCTTCAAGTCCACTTTGTTGACCCAGCTTCTGAGCCCAGCTATTGGGCTTAAGAAATCTGTGTGTATTTATGTTAGATTTCATTCCAACCCTCCTGACTTGGGAGATTCAGGCTATTTGTAACTAAGCTCCTAGGATGATCTACTTCTCTACTCTCCACTCTGGTCCAGCCTGTTGCCTAATAAGGACAAGGTTCCTCTCCTACTCCCGAGAGTCAGTTCATCAGCACCCTCTTACCTACTCCCCAACAGCTTCATCTCCTGTCCACAGACTTAGATGAACCCTCCCCACCCCAGGTAAGGGTTCTGGTCACCCAATTCCAACATGGGATGGTGTGCTCCCCACACCATCAATTCCCGGACACCAGCTGGGTGTTCTACCATTCAACTCAATTCTGACACTATCTACCCAGAGATAGCATCGGGTTCCACGGGTTAAGGGCTCAGTCCCACAAGACCGCCCTCTGTTGCAGACGACCGGCTAGGGTTAGACAGGTTGGAGGTTCCAAATTGGCTGCAGAAGCTCACAGAACACAGAGAAACATTTTACTTAAAAGGACATCACTCAGGAAGAGCCAGATGGAAGAGATGCCTCGGCCAAGGTATAGGGAAAGGGCGGGGAGCTGCCATGCCCTCTCCCAGTGCCCCACAGGCCAACATGTGCCACTTGCTTCACCAACCTGGAAGCTCTCTGAAGCCTGTCCTTTTGGGTTTTTATGGAGGCTTCATTACATTACGTATGCATGACTGATTAAATTATTTAAATCATCAGCCACTGGAGACAGATTCAACCACCAGTCCCTCTCCCCTCCCTGGAGGTGGTGGTGGGGGGTGAGACTGAAATAACGGCCCTAATCACGTGGTCGGTTCCCCTGGCAACCGGCTTCATCCTTAGGTGGGGTCCAAAAGTCAGCTCATTAACATAATAAAAGACACCTTTATGGCTTTCAGCACTTAGGAAATTCCAAGGGTTTTAGGAGCTCTGTGCCAGCAATGGGGAGGAAGACCAAATGTAGATTTCTTATTATAAATCAAAATATCACACTAGGTGACTCCAAACATCCTCACTCTTCACTAGGCAGCCCAGTGCTTCTCTAGGAAAGCACAAAACCGTGCAGACTGGGACCACAATTAACGCATGCTCTTGCGGCTCCCTGGCCATCCTTTCACTGGACCTCCCATTCTCCAAAGCAAGGCTGCTATTAAGTATTTCATCGCACACACGTTTTACTTTTCTGTTTCTCTAGAGATGAATACCTGGGTTTGCTCCAACTCCCTGCTACTATAAGCAATGTTGTAAAGATCTTCACTGTATATGCCCCTAATTGGTCTGTGTGTGTTACCCTAAGGCATGGCTCAGGAATGAAGACCGTGGGGACACAGTGTGTTCTCATACTTAATTGTCCGGGGTAATTCGTTTTAGCTCCACTTACACCAAGTCCTCAATACTTGGTGATTAAATGACTATCAACATCAAGAAAGTCTCAGACTCTGCACTGTTGGAAGAGTCTTTCATTAGCTTTCCCTGCTTTCACAGGAAGCGCAGACCAGTATTTAAGGTAGGCCAAGAAGCTGGATCAAGGGGCTGGATTTAGGATTTACTGCACAGACAATTCCCTGTTTCAAGAGAACACAAATATAGAGAAGGCATTTTGAGAGATTTGAAGGGAGGTCACCAAGTAAACATAACAGATCAGCGAATATTCCTGTCCCGGTTTTCTTCTATTTTCTTACCTAGGGAGATGCGTTTTGTCCTCACGTTGAATATTTTTATTAAAAAGATGGCCTTGGGCTTCCTTGGTGGCGCAGTGGTTAAGAATCCACCTGCTAATGCAGGGACACGGGTTCGAGCCCTGGTCCGGGAAGACCCCACATGCCACGGAGCAGCTAAGCCCGTGCACCACAACTACTGAGCCTGCATTCTAGAGCCCGCGAGCCACAGCTACTGAGCCCGCATGCCACAACTACTGAAGCCCACGCGCCTAGAGCCCGTGCTCTGCAACAAGAGAAGCCACCGCAATGAAGAGTAGTCCCCGCTCACTGCAACTAGGGAGAAGCCCATGCACAGCAACGAAGACCCAACGCAGCCAAAAAGAAATAAATAAAAGAAAGAAATTTATATTTAAAAAAAAGATGGCCTAACTTACCACCAGTCAAAAAGACTTGGAAAAATTATATGTAACATTAATTATGAAAACAATAATTTGTTTTCAATTTCAAAAATTTAAATTTATATTATAATATTTAATTTCCAATTTCAAACTATTCCTCCAAAAGATTCTGACATACCTCCTAACCCGACCCCCTTACCCCTCAATCTGGGACACAGAAAGTCAGTGCTATGAGTCAAAGAGGGTGAGGCTAAGTGAAAAATCATTGTTTAACGAGATTTAAGGACCGAAAATGTAAATTTAAGGTCTATAAGGAGAAATAATACTTTAAATATTGGATACTAGACTTAACGGTAACCGTTGTTTACTAAAATACAGACTTCCCAAAATGCATGGAATATTCATAATCACTCATTAAACTTCACAGAATATTCACAGTCACTGATTAAGAGAAAACCAAACATTTTGGCACAATAGTCTGAAATTGAGGCTGTAATCAGAGAGGAAAACCATCTTCTGCAAACTCTTTGCTTTGGGCCATGTGGGCTGGACAGACCACACACCCTTCCCAGGTATGAACTTTTAAATTTAGTATACGAAACAGTTATTGACCACCAATGACTTTGCATCACCAATGGTAAACTTTAGATTCTGAAGCTGGATTGGCAAGCAGCTGGCACACATGTCTGCACTCCCCCCTCGTATAACCTGCAGACAGTACTGATGGACGATGGCAAGCTCTCCTGCAGGGTGGGCACGTGGCCTCACTGTTTTCCATGAGGAGCTCCAGACTGGTACTCCAACTGATTGCAGCTGGTGTGGAGGATGCAACCTAACTTGTGGTGCAAGAATATGCAGTCACAAAACCCTCCTTTTGATCTGCACACATTCATAAGGATTATTATTATTATTATTATTATTATTTTTTGCGGTACGCGGGCCTCTCACTGTTGTGGCCTCTCCCGTTGTGCAGCACAGGCTCCGGACGCGCAGGCTCAGTGGCCATGGCTCACGGGTCCAGCCGCTCCGCGGCATGTGGGATCTTCCCGGACCGGGGCACAAACCCGTGTCCCCTACATCAGCAGGCGGACTCTCAACCACTGCGCCACCAGGGAAGCCCATAAGGATTATTTTAAGTGACCTCCTCACTACGACTGATTTTAAAATTCCAAGGACTCTTCTTCCCTTTCTTCCTGATCGTCAAGGTCTTGTTACTAATTAATGTATCAATTTATCTCAACTACTCTTGTTTTTATCCAAGGTGGCTGGATTTTCACTCATTTTGACTGTCTACAGAGCTCCTGAAGTCAGGAGCCATTCTGGAGGGTTTCTACAACTCAGGGACATACGGTGCACACACCGCCAATTATAGGCCTAAAACACAAGTTTTAAACTCTAGGAAAAGTTTTTATAGCACGTGCATAAATGGGCACGAAATGGCTAAAAACCAAACTGACAGGAAGTCAGGGGGATCATTTGATAGTGACAGGTACTAAAATTAACTGGAGAGTGAAATATCTGAGTAAAAAGGGAAGGATTTTTTTAAAGTAGTCTTTAATCTGAAACTTCCCCTTTGCCCGAAGCGGAGAACACTTGTTTATATAAGTCTGCCTGTTAAAAAAGTACAGAGAATAAACTGTCCAGGGCATCAGACAAAAGCTAGTGGAAGCAGGGGATTTTACAGAGCTGTATGGGAACTGCACGAACACCCTTATTACCTAGCATTTTTAGGGATCTGCCCAAAAGCCAATAGAAAGAAATAATGAGCGATTTTAGCACAGAGGATGAAGACTCTGGTCTTAAACTCTGAAAAGTGTTAGCTGCAGAAATGGCTGCTGAGGATTCTTTGTAGTTGGTCTATCTACCCTGATAGAGGGAAACCCAAGTCTTTTCATGATCGCCAAACAACAAATTTCTTGCACTACGAATAGAGAAAATTTCTCACCAGTTGGTGAGTTCCACACCTCAAAGGCAGGCTGGCTATTCTAGGAACAAAGTGCCTTTGATCACTTGATGGGCAGAGGGGGCTTGATCATATGGCCCATGCTTTTGTTTCCCAACCCAGCTCGGAAAGCATGGAAAATCTATTCTCAGAGAAATTAAACCACACCCTAGAATTCCTTGCAATTCATGGGTGGGGAAAAAAAGTCCTTAGGTGATTACTGCTTGAAAGGAACATTCTTGTGGCAAGAGAGGGCTGGGCTCCACACACCTGCTCAGCTTAAAAAAAAAGAAACAAAAAAAAGAGCAAATGTACAATCATTGGAGAGTAATTAATCCATGAAAGGATGCTTTGTGCCCTCATGGTGTTTGCCCACCTTGAAGCATTAATAATTATTAACTTCAGTTTCTTTAACTCAGGGTGACAATGTTCTATTGAGCAAGGCTGGCCACAGAATTATAATGGGGTGTCCAGTGAAAAATAAGGCCAAGATCTGTAGTTCCCTGTGGCCTTTTTTCCCCCTAATTCAATAATCCTTTATTGAATACCTACTATGTCCCAAGGTATCCTATGGGAAAGTCAAAGAAAAATGTATAAAACATGGTTCCTGTACTCCCAAGAGTTTACAAGCTTTCAGAGAGATATGAATATGAATCCAGTTTCGTTCAAGACACTGCGTTAACTGCCAAAACAGAGGCAAGAAAAGAGCGCTGGGGCAATCCGAAACCTGGGTATCAGAAAGATACTTTGATACAAGTATTTAATGATGCTACTTGTTCCTTTTTCAATATTTCTTCATGTGCAAAACATAAAGTTAGGTGCTTTTGGCCATAATGAAATAAACAGGGTATGGCCTCTGCCTACTACTGTTTATTGAATAAAAATTTCTTGAGCATCTACACGTGCCAGGCATCAAACAGGATATTTTGGAATTACAGATGGTTAAGCATGCTTTTCACCTTCAAGGAGCATCTGGATTTTTTTTTTTAAATAAATGGTTATGTATATGCTATACTATGTGTGATCTTGTATCAGGTCAAAAGACCTTAAAGGAAGGACTATTTTTTCATTACTCCTGGACACCAAGCTGAGCTTACCTTGGCCTTACTGAATAGAACAAGGAATCTGGTGAGAATCCAGATGCTCTGGTAAACAGTCTCATCAAAAGCAATCAAAGCAGGAGTGAACCTTTCATGGTCATTTTGCACATCTGCTGATTTAATTCATACCAACTCAACCCTCAGGGGCCTTAAGGGGCAGAACCCCAGTCACTGGCTTTTTAGCACCTTGCACAAAGTGTAACAGAAAGTAGGCAATTAGTAGATATCTGATGAATAAAATAAAGAATCTTTAATCCCTAACCTTCACCATGGATGCCTGCTCAAAAATGGAGAGAATATTGTAAATATTTCATATATATGAAAATCAGTGATTTTTAAAAAAAATTACAGAATAGGAAGATGGGAATCAATTTGATTTCTCCCTGCTTCAGCATCACTAGATGTCCCATGTCAGGTTCTACCCACAAACTCATGGGAAGAGGCCAGCTAGTAATTTCCCTCTGGCATGGAGCAGGATATAAACTTGTATTGTTGATACATGTGCTTTGTTCTGTTTGCCAAACTCTGTGTGTGTGTTGCGGGGGGCGTGTGGAGGGCAATTTCTCTCCCTGAAGTATGCCCAGTATTCAGTCTCCCCTGGACCGACTCGACCTCCAGCTGACTTATTTCAGTTTTGTCAAAAAGGCCAAACATAGAGAAGATTCTTGAAGCACATACAGTGCTTTCTAATACAAACTGTCATCTTCAGAATGCCACCCAGAAAAACCTGTTGTACATGAAGACTGTGGGATTTCTTAGTAAATTGTTGCCATCCCATTGTAATCCACTACAGTAGAAAGTGCTTCAAGAATAAAGCATTTGGAGGTTTCATCAGATTGGATATGGGGTCTAGAGACAATGACCCATCTCACTCATCTGACTCCCATCCTCAAGGTCATGCTAAGAGATCGTGTGATTGAGAGACCACACAATGAAGTTGTTTTGGTTCCTCTGGATAGCAACGTGGCCACTTCTGTGTGCAGAAAAGACCTCCATCTTTGACACCATCACCACCTGTCTGCTGAGAAGCCATGTGGGAGGGAGGGAGGGAGGGGAATTAGGAATGAACGGAAGTCCAGGACAGACTCAGTCTCTGCCCCCAGAATCCCTGCAGAGGAGGAGGAGAACTTAGTACTATTGGGTTAAAATTACAATAAGCATGAGTGATAACTTTAAAACAAAGTCATCCCTGGCTTTCTTGGGGAAAAGTTTCTTTTTTTTTTTTTTTTTTTTTGCGGTATGCGGGCCTCTCACTGTTGTGGCCTCTCCCGTTGTGGAGCACAGGCTCCGGACGCGCAGGCTCAGCGGCCATGGCTCACGGGCCCAGCCGCTCCGCGGCATGTGGGATCTTCCCGGACCGGGGCACGAACCCGCGTCCCCTGCATCGGCAGGCGGACTCTCAACCACTGCGCCACCAGGGAAGCCCCATTTCTTTCTTTTGATTAGTCTCACCTGGGGCCAGACCATTTGGAAACTAAAACCCTATAAACCTGTCTTATTTCTCAGTCACCTGTTGTCCTCTAATTCCACCTCTGAGTTCAGGTCTACCAGCCTAATTTGGGGTTTCTTTGTGAAATGCCTGTTCTGCACTAATCAGATGATTTTCCCTCAACTGACCTTGTCACTCAAAAGCCATAAGTCATTTAAAACGCAGTTTGCATCCACAAGGAAATAAAAGGCAGAAATAAATTTGATTTTTTCGCATCTTAATTACTCCCCCAGGCACTGGCTGCTCTCATTAAACTGCCTTAAGTCTTGAACGTGACATTTAAACTAAGAAGTCCACACTTCCTTCCTGCAGGTTTTCATTTTCTAACCAGCAGTATTTGTTGACCCTCACCTTCCAACTCTGCTCTACATTGGAGCAGGGGTGACCCAGACTCAGTGGGGTCAGTCAGTCTGAGTAGGTGTGAGCTTGTACAGGTAGGAGGTTGCCTTGGCAGCAGCAGGTAAAGAAGGACCCAGGACCCTTATCTGCCCGGGAGGAGGGCTGGGCATATACTTAAACACCTCTAAATGGCTTTCAGGCACTAAATGAGTATTGAGAGCCTTCGTCCTACATGGCATTGCAGCAAGGGTTTCCTCAGGAACCCTAATGGAGTTTACAGAGGATGATATCTCAAAACAGACAGATAAGCTACTGCCAACCATTCAAAACAAGACCACAAGAAAGCCAAGCCACTCTCAACATCCATTTTTTTTTCCCTCCAAGTGAGTCAGTTTTGTAAAACAGGACCGTAGGAAAGTCAGCAAATGATTCTTTGTTCTTCCATAATGGCCCAAGAAAGCAGGTGGATCTGCTTAAGTAAGCATTAGTAAAGATAACACCGCCTTGCATGCAGCAGCCCCCTTCCCTAGAGCTGTGAGTGCACACAGTACACATTGTGACAGCTGTTATCTTTGTTCACAGGTGAGCTTGATCCTTAGAAACAGGACCCACTGAACAGATGACCCATGTGAAGAAATTAAGTTAACCTGGGATGTCACTCAAAGACCTTCCAGCATTTTTCCATCTTGGAAAACTGACATCAGCCTGCAATAGTCACCAATGTGGTGCTGGTATCGGTACTGGATCAACTGTGGGCTTCATTCTCATCAATACTCTGATGTGCCATCATGCGGCTAGGTTTGAAGGCTGTGGGTTCCTGACACTCCCCTCAAAGGAATTCAGTAAGTGCAGTACCGAGTTCCCGAAATAAAAGTCAATTTATGGTCCTGAGCCTGCCCTCTTATCTCCTCATGGGAGAGATGTGATGATTCAAAAGAGAATGTTGGTAATGCTTGAAAAATCTTCCTCAAATGAATATATATATACTAGTTTGATTTATTTTAAATGGTACCAGATGCTCTTTTCTTTTTTCTGTGTTCCCTTACGCTAATTTTATTTCCTAGATTTTTCTCCCCAAAGTTCTGAAAATAAAAACTTTTTTTTAAGAGGTGGCACCTAGAACCTCTGAGATTCCCACCTGGTTTAAGTTGTATATAATCCAGTGGTTTTGTCATAACAAACTGGCCCCCAAACTTGATCTCAATCAACCCAGATGCTAACGAACATTCTACCTGAGTCACATTGTTACAATGGGTGACCGGGGTTTCTCCAAACATTATGATTCTCACCCGAGAAAGTTTTAGTTCCTTCCCCAAGGCCCAGGTGGTGTTCCTGGGATCGGGCCAGGCCCATTCCTACAGGGTGTGTGTGCCCCTGCCACTGTCGACAGCTTGGGGCGGCTTTTGCCTACATAACTAATCTCTGCATTGGATTCTGCTCATCTCACTTGAGCCTTTCAACAACAGGTGCTACAAATGTATTGTTATTATTAGCCCATTTTGGACAATAACTTGGAGGCTCGTTCACAGCGAGTGGCTTGCGTAAGATCACTTAACCTGTAGGTGAGACAGGCACAGCATGAACTCGATTTTCTGACTCCAAAGCCAGTGCTTTCCACCAACCTTCCCAGGCCTGAGGCAGACAGATACAATGCCCACGTTTTACCCGCATGCCCTGCCTGCTCCCTAAGCCGGCTGATGTGCCCTAGGTGTTTAGAAGCACAGACTTTAGAAGCAGACTGCCAAGTATGGCCGTGTGACCTTGGCAGGTTACTCAGCTCTTCCTATCTCTGTTTCGTCATCTGTAGATGGTAATTCCTACTTCCTAGAGCTGTTCTGAGCATCAGATGAGTTAATATGTCTAAGTCTCTTAGCTCCCTGCCTGGCCCATAGTAAGTGCCATATAAATGGGAGCTCTTCTGAGCTGCCTCATTCATTTAGGGAGTGAAAACTGTAGCCCAAGAGTCTGCGGTCACCCGAGGATCTGGAGGATGGCTGTCTACTCCGCACAGCAGGTGCCCAACTCAATACCAGAACAAAGTAGTGGTCCCAGAAAAAGCCCATGCTAGGACGCATCACAGCCCGTGATGCTTTGATGTTCAAAGTCAAGTGTCACAGCCGCTTCCCCCTGAGGTCAGCTCCCCGCTTCTGACATCAACCTGGAGGCACTTGAGCTAAAACAAAACCAGCAGAGATGACCCGACTGAAGAAAAGTCTGTTCGGAAAGGCTGTCAGCTTTTGAAAAGCAGCAGGTTGTTCCTTTCTCTGATGGGAATCAGTTCTGCTCTAATAGAGAGTCATTTTCACCCCCCCAGAATTTGAATTCCATGCACAACTCAATACCTTAAAAAAGGCATTTATTTTTCTCGGGCCTTTGAGAGGGACTTTAGACTGGACTTTAAACTCGGGCCTTTGAGAGCAGTGAAGCAGTGGAGAAAGCTTTGAGTTTCAGCATGCTACCATGAAACTATATATATATTTTTTTCTTTAAAAACCCACATCTGAGGGTTCCAAACCATGTGCAGCACCTCCTACTATTCTGCTTTTGGCTCCAAAGCCTAATGGCCATCAGGGTCACAATTTAGGAGCCCTTGCTCCTTGGCCTCCCCATCTCTTTGCCTCTTGAGATTCTGTAGCATAGCCTCCTGGAGCCTTCTTTTCCATGTTTAAATAAACGGGGAATTTCAGGATTTGGGGGGAAAAGCCTGCTGAAGACACTTCAGAGGGATGGAGAGAAAAAAAGAGTACCAGATTATAAGAGGACGGGCACCAGGAGAGAGCGACAGCTTGGCAGTGCTTCTTGGAAAGATGCCTTCCGAATAGCCAATCCCAAGCAGGGCACTGCTTGTAGGTTTGTGTGCTGAGCACCAAGTCACAGAAATTTACACAAAGGCACAAGGGCCTTTGGGCCGACACTGGTGCCTGGAGTTAGGACTCTGAGCCTGGGCCTCGTGGCTTCGGTACAGGTGGCAAAGACCAAGGTTTCTGGAAGAGGCCTCGGTCCTGCCAGATGAGCCCCGGAGTCGCGCGCACACACACAACTGTACTCACCGTGACTTCGGAGGCGGCGGGGGAGGCGAGAATGCCTCGATTCCACTTTTGTCCTTGGGGAACTCAAAGGCAAACGAGGCTGATTTGCTCATCCCGGTCCCGGCTTTGCTCTTCTGCCCAGAGGAGCCGTCTGTGGGGCGGGGGCGGTGCCAGGTGGAGGAATTGCATGGGTCCGTGGGGCCACTGTCCCCCTCTCTCCCCCAGCTTTGGCTCAGAAAGTCCTGCTCCACCTCCTCCTCTTCCTCTATCCGGCACTGGCGGCTCCAGGCACCGGTCTGGTACCGGGGCCGCCTCTGGTCCAAGGCTGACGTGGCAGTGGCGGGCGGAGGGCCCCTGGCAGAGTCGCTGGCAGGGACACCGTTGGCCCGGCAGGAGGAAGCAGGGTCAGCGGGGCCCCTGGATGGAGGCTGGGGCCCAGTGACACCTGAGTTGCCTTCGCTGAGGTTGGACTGGGGGGAGGCCGATGGGGACACCGGGGACCCTCCGGGGCTACTCTTGGACAGCTTGGGAGGGATGGCAGGCCTCCCCTTGGGTGTGCTCTCACTGGCACCATGATGGCGGCTCTCCCTAGAGCTGAGCCCCTGCCCAGCCGAAGGCTCTCCTTCGCCTGCCTCAGGGGCCTGGCTCAGGGGCCCGCGAGGCCACTGCACCCCCACCGAGGAGTCGGGGCTGCTCAGGTAGATTGTCCGGTGGTCTTCTTCTGGGTGGGCCGCCATGACTGTGATGGTGGCCGCCACCTGGGGGGCCACCTCTGGGCCTTCCCTGTCCTGGCTCCAGCCAGACGCTGTTTTCTGAGCCCAGGTGTTAGCCATCCTCACCTGGCCCTGGCCCTGGGCAGCTGCCGCCTGTTCTGCCTTGGCCTGTGGCCTGGAAGGCACTGGAATAGCCTTCTTCCTCTTGGTGCTCTCAGCATAGATGGGTTCAGGCTGTGCAGTCTCCCCGGGGTGGGCTGGGGCCTGGGGCTCCCCAGTCAGCCCCAGGCACCTGCTGGAGGCCACCCCGTGGCAGCCAGAGTCCTGCTGCTTCCCCGGCCCAGGTGCCTTCATAAGGGAGCAGGAATCGCTCTCGTGCTGGGGGACCAAGGGGCTGCTGGCGCGGCTACTGGCACTCCCGCAGGAGAGGCCATCCGAGGAGCTGGCGGCCTCTGAGGTGAGGGACTGCTTCTTGGGGCCCAGGCGGGGTGGGTTCTCTGTCGGGCCCTGGCTGCGGCACTCCCTGGGGAAGCTCAAAGCCCGCCTCTCCTCCTCGGTTGGCTTCGCGCACATCCCCTGCTCCCAGCAGGCCGGCGAGCAGTCCCTGCAGCCCTGTCTGCGCCCGGAGTCCTCGGCCTGTGAGGCGTCCTGACCACCTGGGCTCCCAGGGCAGCAGTCCAGGATGGAGCAGTATTCTCCCCCTTCGCTGTCCCCTGAGGGAGAGCACCTTTGGTCGCTGTCATCCTCCGAGGGCAGGGATTCCCGCAGGGGCTGTGCAGAGGGGTAGGGCCTGGGGCCCTTGTGGCAGCCAGAGGTCATCTCAGCAAAGGCAGCCAGTTTCTGGCGGAAGCTCTCCTGAGGGGAGGTCAGCTCTTGGTAGGGAATCGTGGGTTTATCTTCTCGTCCAAGCTTCTCATCGGGGAAGCTCACTGGGTGGAAGGCGACACTCCGTTCCCCCCGGGGCTCTAGGCTGTGCAGGCCGACCATGGCATAGGCAGGGGGGCAGCGAGGGTGCCCCCCGTCTGCCGGGGCCAAGGGCCCAGCAGGCTTCTGGACGCCTCGGAAGCTGCCCAGGTAAACCACTGGTACATCTTCCTGCTTCGGGAGGGGGAGCTTGCCGGGGGCTCGTCTCCAGATGACCTACACAGCCCCAAGGTTAAAAGAGTTACATTAGACCTCGTCAGAGAAAAAAGCAAGAGAGAGAAAGTGAGAGGGCGGGGCCGTGACACTGTAAACTGTCTTCCAAGCCACCGTGAAGCAGGCGGCTAGCGCGCCTACCCTCTGACCTCCCCACAGCCTTCTTGTCATCGCTGGGGCCCCGTGGAGCCACGGGGCTTCCCGTACACTGCACTCCTCACCCCCGTCTGTAATTCTTTTGGCTTAGGTCTGAGAGGTAGAGGGGAAAAAACGTCAAAGAAGAACGTTTTGCCTTCTCCCTCGAAACTGCTGGACGAGATAAGTTCTCCCAAGGGCTTCGAAATAGAGTTTGGGGTTTTGTTTAATTTTTGCTTTGTGTTCATTAGTGTTTTGATAACAGTGTCACAGCACAAAGAAAACAAAGTCATAAAGATTTTAAAAACACTTTGGGGGGCTTCCCTGGTGGCGCAGTGGTTAAGAGTCCGCCTACCGGGCTTCCCTGGTGGCGCAGTGGTTGGGAGTCCGCCTGCTGATGCAGGGGACACCGGTTCGTGCCCCGGTCCGGGAAGATCCCACATGCCGTGGAGCGGCTGGGCCTGTGAGCCATGGCCGCTGAGCCTGCGCGTCCGGAGCCTGTGCTCCGCAACGGGAGAGGCCACAACAGTGAGAGGCCCGCGTACAACAACAACAACAACAACAACAAAAAAAGAGTCCGCCTGCCGATGCAGGGGACACGGGTTCGTGCCCCGGTCCGGGAGGATCCCGCGTGCCGCGGAGCTGCTGGGCCCGTGAGCCATGGCCGCTGAGACTGTGCGTCCGGAGTCTGTGCTCCGCAACGGGAGAGGCCACAACAGTGAGAGGCCGCGTACTGCAAAAAAAAAAAAAAAAAAAAAAAGAAAAAAAAAACCACTTTGGGTGGGTGGTGGGGTCAGAGGGCAGCAGGGTGAGGGCCGGTTTCCGAGCTGGGTCCCAGCTCCCTTGCTTCGCTCTGAGCCGTGCTCTTTCTCCCAGTTACAGGCAGTGACCTCAGCCGAGGTTGCATAAGTGGCTGGACTAGTCGAGCTAGAGACAGCGATGTGGGGTGGTCATTCCCATCACTGAAATCACTGTCCCCTCCTCCTTCCCCTCTAGTCTCCCCTATCCCCACTTTTTTTTTTTTTTTTTTTGCGGTACGCAGGCCTCTCACTGTTGTGGCCTCTCCCGTTGCAGAGTACAGGCTCCGGATGCACAGGCCCAGCGGCCATGGCTCACGGGCCCAGCCATTCCACGGCACGTGGGATCCTCCCGGACCGGGGCACGAACCCGTGTCCCCTGCATCGGCAGGCGGACTCCCAACCAGTGCGCCACCAGGGAAGCCCAAAGAGAGGTTTTTTTTTTTTTTTTTTTTTTTTAGTCCCCACTTTTAAAGCAGCCTCAAGGCAGGGTCGGCCTCTGGCTCCTTTCCAAGGTGATTCAGAACAGAAAGAGTCCCTGGTTTTCATCTGTGAAGGTCAAAGGTATCGAGAAAGGCCTGGGGAATGGGTGTAACCAGCTTCTGCAAAATGGAGCGGCTTTGAAGGGGACAGGAAGCTGAATGCAGCCCCAGGAGATGGCTCACCTTAGTCAAGCCTCCCTTGATTTAAAACTGACCTCTGATTTCACACACGCTCACACACCCTTCCTGACCCACTCACTATGATATTTTAAGGAAAACTAGTTAAGTTTTTAGAATATGCCCCAGAAATGCAGATTCCCAGAAGACATGTCTAGAGGCAGCGGGCTCCATGTGCCCTTTAAATAATCACACCTTGGTCAGGGTCACCTGGGGGTGAGCAGAATGGTCTAATCTCTAAGGATGTAACTGTCTTTAGTAATCCTAGATCAAAGCTGGAAAAACCCAAGCTTCCAAATTGGAAATATGAACACTGTCTGGGAATTGGATGACATTACGGAATTACTGCTGACATTTTTCACTGTGATAATGATATTTTGTATAAAGACTTTATTTTTTAAAGAGGTACTGACATGATGCAGTATGTGGGGTTTGCTTTAAAACCCTAGGTGGGGAAGGGAATGTCGGGGCAGGGGTAGAGACGGAACAAGACTGGTCATGAGTTGATGATTGTTCAAGCTCATGCGGCAGGGTGGTGGATGCATGGGATTCGTTAAGCAATTCTTGCTACTTTTGTATATATTTAAAATGATCCATTAAATTAAAAAAATTTTTTAAACTTTTTAGAAAAAGCTTCATTCTGGTGTGCCCTGATACAGTCTTCAAATGAACTTGGGGGGACTGCATTGATGGTTCTCAGCCTAAAGGGACAGAGAGAAAGGAGGGCAGAGAGAAAAGAGGGGGCGGTAGTCGGGAAGGAGCAGTTTTGGGGTGAGCCAACAGGAAGCCACCCTGCAGGAGTCCTGCTGGGACAGCCCTCCTTGGCTTCCCGCCAGTCACCGGTGTTACAACAGGAGCAGCCTCGTAAAAATACCACAAAAATACCACGGGGCTGAGTCAGCCTCACCTGCGCAACGTCGGCACTCACGCCAGCCTCTGTCCACCCATCGGAGGCGTCGGAGCTCATCATGGTGGGCTTCACGGCAATGGTGGGCTTGGAGTAGGGCGAGCTGCTCAGGCCTTCATCTTCCGGATGGCCGCTCTCGGGCCTGGGGGGCAGGCGAGGCGGAGGGGGCAGGCTGCCGGCTCGGGGCTGGGGGCGGCCAGGTGCCGGCTGGTGGTCGGTGCGCAGGCAGAAGCAGTTTTTGCAGGACCCGGGCTTCCAGATGTGCTCCACAAAGTCGCTGCACGCAGACATTTTCGGGCTCTCGGGGTTCACTGGGATGGTCTGGTGCATCTTGAGCAGTGGGCGGGGTGCTGGTTCATCTTGCGCCTGGCTCCCTGGCGTGGGCTCAGGGGAGGCGGATGGGGCTCACAGGGTGGCTTCCTGGAAAGGCAGAACACTTGCCTCATCAGAGATCTCCCCTGCCAGAGGACGGGGGCATGATCAATTCGAGTCTGGCGACGTGACTGGGGAGCAGAGTGGGGAGCAGGGGGGAAGGAGGAGAAAGAGGTAAAGAGGAATATTCTATTTATTCTGAGGCCCTCACCCATTTGTCACGAGGCTCTTAATCCCTTTCTAGCGGTGTGGCCTTAGAAAAGCTGTAAAAGCTAAACACGGCTCTGTTGCATGAGTAGAGAGTGTAAAAGATACTTCAGTCCCCTAAACTCCTGAGCTCTTGGAGGTTTGGGGGCAGTTAACGGGAAGAAACCACACAGGGCTGGCGATGAGAAGCTTGTGGCTGACCCATGCCTCCCCTGCTGCTAGGGGTCTCGAGCCTGGGACTCTGCCCCAGAGAAACAAGAACTACCAAGTAGGACAGCAGATAAAAATCGTGGCTTCTGGAAGATAAGCCACAAGTTTTAACCAAGAACCATGTGTGGCGGGGGGGCAGGCCTGGGCTCTGAAATCAGCACTGTAACCCTTACTTGGGAGGATATGGAGACAGAAGTGGTGAGCGAGGGGGGAGGTGGGGTGCCGGCCTGCCCCCCAGGGACCTTTGTCGGGAGGTCTGGCATCTTGGGAATTTGCCCTCCCCGGCCCCCCTTTCTTAGAAGTATGCCTCATTCGATCCAGGGCTCAGTGAGATCAATACAGCCAGAGCTGCAGGGCCAGGGGGAAACCGAAAGAGAGATTCATGGTCACAACAGCCCTGTGGTCTAGGGCTGGTTAGGCTACAACAGAAGGAAGAGATGATCACAGTTATTTTCCCTACGAGGTCCCTGAAGGGGAGGCAGTGAGCTTGCTGAAAGAGTTTGTTGCCTCTGACAGTAAAAACTGAAGGCTGAGAGTTGACACCACAGAATTCACTCAGTAAATTCACCATCGAGGGGGAACTCGAAGGGTTGCAGATTTTAACCAGTTAACCTGAATAACATCCGTCAGGTAGCTGTCATCCCCATTTTACAGATGGGAAAAGAAAGGCAGCGACATCAACTAAGACTTGGCCACAGACACAGAGAGTTCGGGGGTTCTAGAAAAAGAAGCCAACTTTGCTGCCAGCTCCTCATTATCAACTCACTCATCACCTCACTCTTTATACTGAGTTGCTCGCCATTATCTGTTTGCTGCTTTGGCTCTTCTTTCCTCATTTAAATGAACTGACTTCCTCAGAAGGAGAGTGTTCAGGAGAAAATCGTCCTGAAGAATCTACAGTGAACACACTCTCATTAAACAGGGAGGGTTTGGCCCTGGGATCTGCTTTCCACTTTCCTCCCATGAGAGCTGGCTCTGAGGTTGATGCTCTCCATACCGTCAACAGGACTAACCAGGTGGAATGAGCCAGAAGCCCCAAAGATCATTCCAGAATCTCTGTGGGAAGAGCTCTCTTTCTGGTCTCCCACACTCACAGAGAGGGGTGCTTATTCAACAAGTGCTGAAGCTATACTGGCCTCTTTTCCCTCCAAAGTTAACCAGGAAGCCCACCACATCATCTTTAAGCTAAATGAACTCTCTGAAATAAAAGACAAGTATTTGTCTTTTAGTTTGTGACCATTGTTAGGATTCATGTATCAAGATGATTGCAAGTTGGGTTCTCCTCCTCCTGCTACACCCGAGTAGCAGGTTCATTCCCTGCCAAGTTCCCAGAAGAGGTCACTAAGCTTCAACAAGCAGAGGAGAACAAGGATTTTTCTTTCTCCTACGATCCCAGGCCACGGAGAGCTCTAGGCTCTGCTGCTAGATTGTGGGGAGAGGAAAAAGTGGAGGAGGTGCTCTGGTGTTCAGTAAGGCAAATCTCCATACCACTGCCCCGAGGTGAGGAGAAGGTCCTTTCCCGGGGTTCCTGGCCCCCCTCTTCTACTGCAGGCAGAGGCTCCTACACCCCAGGTGGGATGGAAGGAGAGAGCTTGGGAATTGGTTCTGTGTGCGCTCGGCTCCTTCCTGCAGCTCCTCACAGGGCTGGGCTATCTGAGGACTGGGCGGCGGGGGGGGGGCATCCTACAGATTCACAAAGCAGCCACTTGGGGTAGCCACGCCTCATCTCCTGCTCAACAGGCAACTGACCCACACTTGTCATGGTTGCTTGGTGCCGGAGGTTCCCCTCCTGTGCCGCAGATGGCCCACTCCAGCCCTGGGACTTTTGGTAGGCTCTGGATTACCAACGTTCGGGAAGCTTCCAGAACCCCTCAGCAGTTCATGAGCACTCTCCTTGCTCCCATCCTCAGCTCTGAAATTCTCTGACGGTGAGTACAACTTCTACCACACAACTGCTCAGACACTGGAGAGGTTTTTCAGGAAAAAAGAATGAAGACGAGAACAGAATAAAGCCCTGAGCTTCTCTCCATCGCTGACTCACTACACATCCTGTTAAAACTGGTTTCTCAGTCACAGCAAACAGAATCTATCACTACATCAAGCCAGAAAGGATCCTCTCTGTCTAGAGAGGTTCTGTGCTTGGAATTATATCCAATTTGTTTTAAGTAAAAGATGGTGGAAAACTCAAGTGGCACTCACAAAGCAGGAGCCCTGCCTGCCTGCCGGTGCCAGCTCTCCACAGCCTGGGAATGGCACCTTTCCAGCCCACATTCCTTGCCTCCGAGGGGAGGTAGCCCCCAGAATTATGCAAATTCCTCCATTTCAGTGGGAGGCAGCGGTGTAAGATTAGAAAAAGATCTCAGCATTCTTTCTGATCCAAGTCATGATAAAATATCTTTGCCTCTGCAAACTTCTGCACCAGATTTGTGGCTAAAATGTGCAAGATCGAAGCTGTCAGACACACACCCACCCCACTGGAAAAAGAATCCGAAGAATGGTGACCAGATCCATAAAATGAAATCTTTGGGCTCAAAATGCCCCTCATACTTGCATCGAAAGTTGCTCACACCTTACCCTGAAGTGACAGAATTCCAGAAAATATTCATCTAAAAAATTATCTATATTACAATTAAATGAATGCAACACCAGAAAAGAGAACTATTTATGAAAGTGTTTGTCTAGATTTCAACACTCCACTGACAGAGGTTGCCCCGGCAGAAAGGAGAAAGTGACAGCCTTACCTCCCCCCTCCCCCTCCCCCCGCACACACAGAGGGTAAGTCATGATATTCACTCAACTTTTCATTTTCTTTTTTCCTTCTCCAGTGCAATGTAATCTAATCTTAGCAGTAGGAATGTGGTTTCTGTGGGTTAGACCCATTAGTCTAAACCAGTAAGGAAGATACCCGCGTTCCACAAGACCCCATGATAGCGAAATAACCGCACAATTTCCCAGTGCTTCCTGTCAACTTTCCGGCTCAAAAGGGGAAGGGGTTGTTAAGGACAGTTCAGGCCAATGATCTATCTATAGGGCCTTCCCAACCTGACTCTGGGCTGGACGCCTTGCAAAACTCCTCCCTCCTAGACCTTTGGGCTTTGCTATCGGCTCTGCAAAGCCATGTGCTTGCTGGCTGAGCTTCACCTGAGAGAAATATACAGAGTCGGCCCTGCCTCCATTCTCAGTGAAGAGGTTCTATTTTCTAAGTGTGTGTGAGTGTGTGTGAGAGTGTGTGTGTGTGTGCGTGTGTGCGGCTGGGGAAGCGGTAGCACAAGCAAAGGTTGACAACGTGCCCACAGTAGCCTTTCAGAGGGCTCTGCCACGGCTCAAGAAGAAGGCATCGTCTCGTTCCCCTTGGAGACCCCCAGGCTGGCATCCAACTCGGGGCTGCCTAAGAGGCAACTACTAACTTGGGGCCCCAAAGCATCACCCCCGGGGGCCTGGTCCGAGGCGCGCGGGCGATCTCTCCCTCTCTGCTACTTTGACAATCCTGCGGCCGCGGAAAGGCAGTCTCCACAATAGCAATCCCCAAAGCGCTCCGGTCTCCTGCCCCAAACCCAGCAGCCAGACCAGCGAGACCAGCAGAACAGTCGGTTCCCTTGCCGGAACTCGGAGGAAAGTTTCCCCGTTCGAAAGAGCGCGGTTCTCGAATGAATCGAAAACACCCCTCCGGCTCCCCGGTCCTCCGGGACCGGCGCCTCCACCTCGGGCGCAACCAGGGGCGCACGCGGTCCGGACGCCCCACCCTCCCCCAGCGGCCGCCTGTCACCCCGGGGGACGCCGACTGGGGTCGCCCGCTCGGTAACCGCCGCGCTCCCCCGGAGCTTCCCTCTGCGGCCACGTTTGCCAAACAAAAAGAGGCAGGCTTTGGAGAAGGCGCCGCGGGCTCACCTCGGGGCCGCGCTCCCCCGGCCTCGCCGCTGGTCTCTGAGCCGCCAGCCGCCCCGCCGGGCGCCTCGGAGCATTGTTTGGAGAGTGCGAGCGCGCGGTCCGTGCCCGGCCGCGGGCGGTGTCGTCTGCCTGGGCCCGGCGGCCGGGTGGCAGCTGCGAGCGCAGCTCCGCCCCCTCCGCCTCCGGTGGCGCCGCCCGCCCAGCCTCAGCCTCACCTCCGGAGTCCCTGCCGCCGCCCCGCGCCCCCCGCCGGCGGGCGCGCTCCCTGGCCCCTGATTCCTCCCGGAGATCCACGCCCCGCCCCTCCCTCACGCTCCCGACGGAGGCTCCGCCCCCAGCCCGAGACTTGGAGGCGTCCGACCCCCGAGCGAGCGCCCTTTTCCACCCCTCTCCAAGGAGGGCCCGCGGGGTTCTGCAGGGGCGAGTTTCGGTGTCTAAAGCCTTCCTTTTCCCATGATGTGCTCCTAGGTATGTAGTTGTCTTGCGTCCCTTTATCCTACCTGCTCTGCGAGACCCTGAGAGGACCAGAGAGGCGTGGAGGGTACAGCCCCAGAGCTGGAGGGGCGGGGTGGGGGGAAGGAAAGCGAGGGGTCCGGAGGGGAATGATGAGGTCAGGACCGAGACGCGTTCCGAAAGCTGCGTGGGCACCGAGATAGTCATGTCTTTTGCAGGTAGGAGGAGGCTGACGCACAACCCAGCCGGACTGGGAGTCCTGACAGCGGGTTCTGGGTCCTGCTCAGTCCCTCGACTGAGGCCTCAGGCAAATGGCTTAACCCCCTTGAACTTTAGTTTTCTGAAAGAGGAATACAACATTTGGAGTGGGAAGAGCTGGTCTTCCTCCACGCTGGGACAGTGAGGGGTTCCGCAGGCCAGTATTACACCTGTATTTACACCTTTTCCAGTAAGTGACTCATTCACTGAGATAGAATGAGTTCGAGATAGTCCTCGGGCTAAAAATCTTTTAACCGAGAGTATGACAGCCTACGACCCAGTCAGTCCCCTCCCTTTCTCCTGCTGCCTGCAACGGGCTTGCACCTTGACCTGGGTGTTTCCTCAAGGAGCCCGCACCAAGGTCACCTACCTGACGCCGGCCTGGTTGGGGGGAATTCGCGAAGACCCCAGAAAAACACCTGTGGCCTTCTCTCTGCTCCTTCCTCCTCCCCAGAGAGGCAGTGTGTAGTAACTCCAGCGGGAGTCCTCCGCCAGGCAGCCCACGCTGCACCTGTGAGCCTCCGCCCAGCTCAGAGCAGGAAGGCTGGTTCTCCTTGAGGTTCCTGCGTTCTCTTAGTGATCCGGCGGTGACACAGCAGGAGTGGGGGGTGGGATGAGGGTGGGGAGAAGACATGTATTTGAGGTTTGGTTTTTGTGTGAGAAAAAGAGAAAGTTAGAAAGGATATGAAAAAAAAAACTTCCTGTGCTCCAGTGTCACTGATTTCTCCTGAGTATGAATAGAACTGGGGAGAAGGTTTAGAGGGAGGAAGGTAGGTTAAATACCTACCCTGTGCCAAACAACCCCATGAGAGGGACATCATCCCCATTTCACAGAGAAGAAGACCAGGGCGCACAGGGCCACATAATTTTCCAGGGCCCATCAGCTGAAAAGTCGTGGTCCTGGAGTTGGAACCAAGAGCTGTCTGACCCTTCTGATGGGCAGTTCCACTCTGCCACTCTGCCCTCCGATAGGACTGGTTGTCCAGCTCTATTTATCTTTCTTCTCGAAGTGAAGGGAAACCAATTGAACAAACATGGAAGGAAAACTCTGTTTAGGCTCCATCATCATCCAACAAAACTGAAGGGTCAATCCCACTCATTTACAGAGAGACCAGGAGGGGAAGGTGTTGATAAGCAGGTAGGGACAAAGTGGTTGTCGCTGGAGAAATACAAAAATGACATCAGGAGGTGCATGCAATTCAGTTACAATGGAAGAGGGCAAACCCGGATGTTTGACAAGTTCCTAGTTCCCATGATTCAGGTGGGATATTTCCGTTCTTCCTCTGTAAAGCCTGGTGGGGACACCCACCCCGCAGAATGGAGCATACAGGAGGCACTCACGTTCCCACATTTTTCCTTCTCTTTACTTAATTTGTCTTTAATATATTAACAGGCTAAAGAACGTAATTATAAGAAGCAAAGGTTATAGTATAAGATTGGCGGTTCTGTGGCATGGTACAGCAACTGAATGGTTAATTCAGTCCTTCTGCAAAATAACTGGGTTTTCAAGCGTTTTGCTGCGCTCACACAAAGTAAATGCATTATACTGTAGTTGCTGACATATAAAGTGCATCTTTTAATGCCAGCGACATGGCCTTAAAACTGGCTTCATCTTGCCTAATGAAAGGAATAAAAAAATACTTCAAAAGAGTTGCTTAGATCCACACAAAATACCCATTATCTTATGCAGTGCTCCACCAGTGACTGTTAAGTATGTTATCTCCTCGGTGAAGCTACAGTAAGCTCATGCATTTTAATAAACAATTCTTGCTTGAACTTCCAAAATTCACCCTGCAATGCAGTGCAATTTGTGTATACACAGCATTCTGCGTCTATCCACTTATCAGTTCATTTTCACGACATTTTTAACTGCAGGGCTTGGCTTCCCAGATACAGATCAGACCTCGAAGAAGAGTGATTCCCTTCAGGGTTTTAGTCCTAGAGCACCATTCTGTACAAGAGAGCAGTTAAATTGGGGGAAATTAAGACAAAGCCTGGGGCAGGTGGTGCTTTGAGGTAAATAGGGTAAAGTAATTTGGAATTAGAAAGGCAAAAAGGTAGGATTAAATTATACAGAGAAACTAATGCTAGCTGGGGTACTTGAGGAGTTAGCATGAAGATTGGACCAAAGTAATCCAAGCCTGTATCTCCCTAGCTGGAGAAGAGACCTCAAATGATAGAGAGGTGTTCAATTTTAGTCAACAAACATTTATCGAGTGCCTTCTCCTTATGAAGCACAGGATGAGGGAATATAGGGGGGAAAAGAAAGATGAAAAAAAGACTGAATAAAAGCTCTATGAGAGGAAGAAAAGCTAGGAGCAGTGAGGATTCAAAGGAGGAAGAGACAAAAACACAAGTGGTTTCAGGGAGGAAGGGGCTTTGTAGGATGAGAAGGATTATAATTGGTGGACAGTGGGGACTTTCCAGAAGGAGAGAGTGGTATCCTCAAAGGAACGGACGTGGGCGAGGCAGAAGACTTTTTGAGAGATTTCTTATCCAGTCTGGCTGGAGCATGATTATTGGAGACAAGCCTGGAAATGGCGTGGGACACTGGACAGGAAAGGCTTGCTTTCTAAGTGAGCCAACGGGAGAGGATTGACATTTCTGATCAGCTGAACGATGCTCTCCAAGTTAGTTTTTCATTTGCTCTATCTGGATCTTATATCTCAGGTGGATTAGGAATTGGGAGAAGAAATTGGAGACAAGGAGACTGGCTTAGAGTTTCTAATCCTGATCCAGATGGGGGGTCAGGGCTTGATAAGGGACACAGCAGGGGGAATGGAAAGGATGGATGTTGGAGGGATGGCTTTGAAAGACATCAAGAGGGAGATATGGGAACTGGATGCTTCCTGGTCACTGTGAGCAGTAAAATCTTACCTATACTCCTGGCTTACAGGGTGGGGTGCTTCCTCTGTGTCAGGCCCTGTGCGCTACATGGTTTACGTACTTTCTCTCACTTAAACTGCACAGGAACTCTGAGGTCAGTGCTGTTGCTGAGGGAGAGGAGGGCATCAAAGATAACCAACAGAACTTCTGCTTCAAGAGACTGGTAGAAAGATGATGTCATTAGTACAAATAAGGAAGTCAGAGGATTTCGTTTGTGGTCTCTGGAGTCTGAAGTGTATGGAGCCATCTGGTGAATGAAGTTCTCCTGCCAGAGTGGTGTCTGGAGCCAGAGGAAAAATGAAAGAGCTTGGAGGGGTAGGTGAGGAAGGAGCAGAGATGAGGCGAAGAGAGACATGGTGATCTAGAAGGCCATGAAACAGAGGCGCTCTCTTCCAGACCTTGTGTAATCCGGAGCAGTGTGAAGAGAGGTCTCTTGGAGAGGATGGAGGAAGCATTGTCAAGGGAATTCCAGGTTTCTGCTAATTGCATGAGGTGGGGTGTGCTCAAGACCAGCTTAAACTCTTAGTTCCTTTGCTTATATCAGCAGGTGTCTCCAGCAGACCCCATGGAAGAAGTAGATCAAATGGGAGCACAGATGGGATGGGAAAGGCAGGCTTGATAGGGATGCAAGTCGGGAAAAGGCGGATTTAGCAAGGGGAGGAGGGTGATGGCAGGTGAGAGAGGATGAAACTCCTGGAAGCCGTGGGTGTGTGCCGGCCTGCCTTGGTGGCATCTGGAGTCCCAGAGCCATCATGGAGGGGATTGCCAGGGTAAGGAGAGAAGGAAAAAGGTCTTCTGAAAATTTGCTGTGAGGAGCCCTTCTGGGTTCCCTCTGTCCTGTGAGAAGATGGTATTCTCAGCCAGCCAGTGAAGGTTCCTAGGCATACACGGCCCCACTCCTCTTTCTTTTTCCTTCCAAGTGATAATCAGCTCTTTAAGTTGCCAACCCTCAATTCTCTCTTCCTTCTCAAAGGTGTGGAAACTTAATCTGATCAGTTAATCCTGGTCCTGTGGTTATGGCATCACATCCTTGTGACCCAACTTTTTTTTTTTTAAACCATTCCCAACATCCCGTTCTTCCCTGTCTTTAGTCCCAGGCAGTGCTACCCAGGATAAGCCATTTAAGTAATTTACAGTATTTTATCCCAAGCACTGAACAGATTCCCCGCTCCAAACTGAAAGCTATTATTTAAATAACTGCAGATGTCAGAATCTCAACCCACATGGGACTGAAAGCCGAGGGTTCAGGATTGTTATGACGTTTCTTTGTGCCCAAGTGCCATAGAACTCAGATGTCAGGTGTTGAAGAAGGAAAACACTTTTCTCCCCTTTTATAATATAATTACAGTGAGATGTGTATTCAGTGACAGATACCTTATTGCAAACCTCATTTTTTTCCAAAATGTTACTGTTATGGATTGACTTGTGTTCCCCTACCACCATCCCCCAAAAGATATACTGAAGTCTTAACCCCCAGTACCCCCAATAAGGTCAGATGTGACCTTATTTGGAAGTAGGGTCTTTACAGATGTAACCAAGTCTAAGGTCATTAGGGTGGGTCCTAACCCAATATGACTGGTGTCCTTATAAAAGGGGGAAATTTTGACCCAGAGACAGACACACAGAGGGAGGACAGTGTAAAGACGCAATGAGAGAAAGGCCATGTGGGTAAAGTGATGCATATACTAGCCAAGGAAGGCCGAGGATTGCCAGTGCACACCAGGAGCTGAAAGACACAAGGATGGACTCTTCCCTGAAGCTGTCAAAGAGAGCTTGGCCCCTGTGACACCTTGATTTGGGACCTCTAGCCTCCAGCACTGTGAGACAATAAATTTCTGTTGTTTTGAGCCACCCAGTTTTTGGTATAGCCAGCCCTCTGTTTCTAAGGCTTTAGATCCACAGTTGGTTGACTCCAAGGATGTGAAACCCAAGGATACAGGAGGCTGACTGTATTCATTGAACTACGTCATTTTATATAAGGGACTTGAGCATCTGTGGATTTGGGTATGCGGGGCACTCCTGGAACCAATCCCCTGCGGATACCTAGGGACGACTGTACTTTGTTAGAGCAGCCCTAGGAAACTAATATAGGTCCTAAAATAAAAATGTTCCAATGAGTGATATACACTACTGCTTCTAGACAGGTGATCAATATTTTTCAAAAGTCAACTCAAGAGAACATGACCTCCAGAGGCATGTTAATTAATGCCCACCATGAATGTAATGCCAGACAGTTCACTGGAATAAGAAAGTCAGAGTGTCCCTTCATTCAATCTGCCCGAGGAAGAAAAAGGTCATTCTTTCATCTGTAGCTCTCTCTTTCTCCAGTTTTAAGGTCCATGGTTAGGGGAAAGTCCCAGTTCCTTAACTGAGTTTGTATTTGCATGGTTGAGAAACTCTTTACCTCCACACCCAGGCAGTGTGCATTAAGCATCTCAAAGCCCATCAAGGGATTGTTCTGGGTCCACAGACACATCCAGAGATGCCCTTAATGGACATTAGAAGTCATCTTGGCCTAATCCTTCACTGACAGATGGGGGCCCTGAGGCCCTAGATGACCAATGTGACTTGCCCAAGGTCTCATAGAACATTTCATAATACTTCTTCTGAGTTTTCAAGGTTGTTTGATTTTAATGTGAACTCAGCTGTGAGTTAAGGATGTGAAAATGAGAACTATTTGACGAATTAATTCATCACGCCCACTGCTTGGCTTTCTGACTGAGCTGGGGTCAGAGTTGAAAAGCAGCAGAATGTTTTACATTGGGAAGGTCACAAAGGAAAAACAAACCCATTTGAAAGATGTGTTTACTTACCCTCAGGCAAACCTCCTGATGGCACAGCCACTTTGGAAGACAGTTTGACAGTTTCTTAAAAAGTTAACTGTAAACTTGTCATATGGCCCAGTAATTACACCCTCAGATATCTACCCAAGAGAAATGAAAATATGTCCACACAACAACTTGCATACCAATGTTCATACAACATTATTCATAATAGTTAAAGAGGGAAACAACCCAAATGTCCATCAACTGGTCAATGGATAAACAATATGTGATATATCCATATAACATAATACTGTTCAATAATAAAAAAAGAATGAAATAGTGATGCACATGGCAACACAGATGGACCTCAGAAACATCATGCTAAGTACGAAGTGAAAGAAGCCAGACTCAAAAGACAACTTAATGTATGATTCCAGTTCTGTGAAATATCCAGGGGCTTCCTTGGTGGCACAGTGGTTAAGAATCCACCTGCCAATGCAGGGGACACGGGTTTGAGCCCTAGTCTGGGAAGATCCCACATGCCGTGGAGCAACTAAGCCCGTGTGCCGCAACTACTGAGCCTGCGCCGTAGAGCCTGCGAGCCACAACTACTGAGCCCACGTGTCACAGCTACTGAAGCCTGCACGCCTAGAGCCCATGCTCCTCAACAAGAGAAGCCACTGCAATGAGAAGCCCACGCACCATAACGAGGAGTGGCCCCTGCCCGCCGCAACTAGAGAAAGCCCGTGTGCAGCAACAAAGACCCAATGCAGCCTAAAAGAAAAAAAGAAAAAAAAAGAAATATCCAAAAAAGGCAACTTTTCAGAGACAGAAAGTAGATCTGTTGTTGCCTAGGGCTGGAGGTGGGAAAGGGGTTGGGGAGTGAGGATGAACTGTAAATGGACATGGGGAGATCTTATTGAGATGATGAAAATGTTCTAAAACCAGATTGTGATGATGATTGAACAACTTGACAAGTTTACTAAAAATTATTGAATAGCACGCTAAAAATTGTTGCACTTTATCGTATATAAATTATACCTCAGTAAAGTTGTGTATAAAGAGAAAGATGGAATAGTATTCAGCCTTAAAAAGGAAGGAAATTCTGACACATGCTACAACATGGATAAACCTCGAGGGCATTATGCCTAATGAAGTAAACCAAGAGGACAATTGCTGTTTGACTTCACCTAGGTACCTAGAGCAGTCAAAGTCATAGGGACCGAAAGGAGAAGGGTGGTTGCCAGGGCTTTTGGGAAGGGGGAGTGGGGAATTATTGTTTAATGGATACAGTTTCAGTTTGGGAAGATGAAGTTCTGGAGATGGATGGTGGTGATGGTTGTACAACAATGTGAATGTCCTTAATGCCATGGAATCGCACACTTAAAAAAAGTTAAAATGGTAAATTTTATGTTACATATATTTTATCACAATTAGAGAGATCACCCATGTCTCTGTGAGAGAACTGCCTGTGTGTGAAAGATGAAGCAGGTCTGAGAAATCTCACGTATCTTTAGGTCAATGAGCCTTAGTCATTCAGAAGGCCATCAGGTTTAAACTCCTGTAGCAGATAGATGGATCCATAATTCTCTAACATCACAGAAACTCCAGGCTGATTGCTGCCTGATAAAAATCAGGTCAGGGTTGAGAAAACATCACATGCTTTACTGTGGTTCAACAGTTGCTTCCCCCTTGTCTTTCCCAAGGCAGCTTCGGGTTTGGTTTTACTAGGTCAGTAGGCTTCCCGAGTGTCCTGACCTCTGTGTTGTTGTTGATTTTGACAGGAAGCCTTCTGTGTAACCTGACCTCTGAGACCTAGTTATCAGTTGCCAAAACCCAGCCATAAGGATGTCATCCCATGGACCATATCTTAGAGGTTTTCACTTACAAAGGTAAGCCGGTGTTCTAAATCAAGTTTTCCTGAGGATTTTTTCAATGGTAGAATAAAAGGTTTCTATTTATCTAAAAAGAGCATGTCATTTGCCATCTGTTGTGAAGTTGTCTAAACCTGTTGAAAAACTGTTTCCTTTGCTTAGTCACCCTTGAAGTGAGGTGGCCTTTTCTCTTTCCCTTCTTTTTTTTTTTTTTCCTTAGCTGTTCATAGAAAATATACCACAAAAGGATCTCAAGACAATTTTTGGACACAGAGCATTTTACCAATAAACAGCCTTGGCCCTTTGCAGGAGTAAAATCCCATTTTAATACAGCACAAGGGACGCTGGAGAGAGGTCTTATTTCTCTCTGCGGTACACCACATGGTGAAACCAAAAAAAGACTTTAACTTGCTTTCTCCTTTCAGGTTTCTGAGTGCATGCACTCAGTCCAGAGACATACGTTGCTTGGTTTCTGCATGGGGTGGGGTGGGGTGACATGGGGGAGCAAATAAACCTCCCCTGTAGGAGGACCTGCAGGTACCCTGTAGCCTCCTTCAATTTCAGGTCCACGGTACATAATTGACACAGAGTATCTATCTATGCCAACCTCTGCACCTTCTACAAACACTGACTCTTATTAGTAAATTACCTCTTCCCAAGTCATAATGTCACAGTATTAACATTCTCATTTTGTATCTCTGTCAAGTAGTAGGGGAAGGACTTGCCTAGGCAGACCAGTTAATAATCAAGTATAGAAGATGGGAGGGAAAAAAACACGATTAATTTGGTCTTCCAAATCCTCTGTGTAAAACTCCCAGATAGTGTCGCATGCAGTGTCACCAGTGCTGCACTTTGTGGAGTCGGGATGATCCGCACACTCCTGCCTGGTGCTGGCATATAATGATGGTGGCCGAGAGGCTCCTGGAGGGACACTTGGTGGAGTATCCAGTGACCACAGAATGTAGCAGATTCAACAAGCTTTGCAGTGACCAGTGAATGGGGAAAGGGGGGCATCATAGCTAGAAGAGAGAGCAAAAGCTTGAGCTAATTTACTGGAAAGCCCCAGGCCTTGTTAAGGAATCTTTATGATAATAGCTCTTTTGACTGGCCGTTCTGTTTTTTCCCTTTTAGAAGTAGCAATGGTGGTTGGCTGGGAAAGATGTGGAGAGAGCCGGGTAGGAAGGGGGTCAAAAGACACGTGACAGGGCTGATTAACAAGTAGGCTTTGTGAGCATTGGCCAGGGGACACCTGCAGCTCTTCCAGACATGCCTGCCCAGTAGGGGTGGTTTGAATGAGAAAACAGCTTCCCAAAAGATGTAACACAAGAGCATAAAAGGAAAAGAAAACTGTGCATTTGTGAGATGAGGGAATTGTAGAGTTTTATATCTGATTCTCCTTTAAATAAACCTTTTAGTATCTAACACTCTCACCCGTAGGTCAGGGCTCACCAGATGACGAGAGAGAGGACTCATTACCAGGGCTCCAAGCTGGTGTTTTGCTCAAAAAGGAATTTGCTTTCAAACAGACATGTATTCACTAATCTCTTTTCTTAAAACAATAAATAAATAAAACAAACACAACATCTCTTCCAACTCAGCTGACTAAGTCTAAGTGGGGATGACAACAGCATTCACTGGCGTGTGATCCCACAGAGCAAGTGTCCAGAATGAAAATAAATGCGACTCTTCCTAGCAGGGCACAGTGGTGCTTTGTTTGTAATTCAGTTAAAGAACAGGCGTTACAATGCTCTTGTATGACAGAGGAGATAATAATAAAGAGATCCACGTCTTTGGGGCTGAAATTCAGCTAACCCTGTGCTTGACAGATTGGAATCAGTATCTGAAGAGAGCCAGAAGGGGACAGTCCTTGGTTTCCAAGGGGCTATACTTGGGGGAGGGAGGAGAAGCAAAAGAAAAAATCCTCATACCTTCCATGTTCAACCAGCTTAGCCCAGATGTATTCTAGGTGGTTGTTTCTCAAATTTATTGACATTTTCCATAGCTAATAGAGCCTTGATGAATATCAGTTGTGTGATCATATTGTGAGATATTAATTCATCTTTCGGTCTGTCTATCTCTCTCTCTCTCCCTATTGAAATGCTAAGTCGCCAAATAAGGTCATCACTTTAATTTGGTTTTAGCAGGACCTGGAAGGAATTAAGTGAGGTGTCATCACTGTCACCTTTGGAAAAGCTTTCCTGACTGTGGAAGCTGTGTTGGATGTCCCTTCTTGGCATTTTCGCTGGCTTCAATTTCCTTGTCTCTAAAACATAATTGGTGATACCTTCCTCGGGAGGTTGTATTTTTTTTTTTTTTGCAGTATGTGGGCCTCACCGTTGTGGCCTCTCCCGTTGCGGAGCACAGGCTCCGGACGCGCAGGCTCAGCGGCCATGGCTCACGGGCCCAGCCGCTCCGCGGCATGTGGGATCTTCCCGGACTGGGGCACGAACCCGTGTCCCCTGCATTGGCAGGCAGACTCTCAACCACTGCGCCACCAGGGAAGTCCCGGGAGGTTGTTTTGAAAATTAGTAAGCTAAGTTATGTAAATTGCCTAGTTCAGAACCTGGTGTCTTAGTCCATTCAGGCTGCTATAACTAAGTACCATAGATCAGTGACTTATAAGCAGAAAACATTTCTCACCGTTCTGGAATCTGGGAAGTTTGAGATCAAGACACTGGCAGATTCAGAGTCTGGTGATAGCTCACTTCCTGGGTCATAGAAGGCTGTCTTTTTGCACTCTCCTCACATGGTGGAAGGGGTGAGGGAGCTCTCTGGGGGCTCTTCTATAAAGGCACGAATCCCATTCATGAGGGCTCCACCTTCATGACCTAATCATCCCCAAAGACCCCCCCATCTCCTGGTACTATCACCTTGGGGGTTGGGTTTCAATACATGAATTTTGGGGGGACCCAAACAATCAGTCTATAGCACCTGGCATGCACTCTCAATAATTGATGGGCATTGTTAGAGCATGCATCAGAAAGCTAAATCCATTCATTTACTCAATTGGCGAGCTTCTTTTTTTTTTAAAGTAGAGGGAAGGATTATTTATTTATTTATTTATTTATTTATTTATGGCTGTGTTGGGTCTTCGTTTCTGTGCGAGGGCTTTCTCTAGTTGCAGAAAGCGGGGGCCACTCCTCATCGCGGTGCGCGGGCCTCTCACTGTCGTGGCCTCTCTTGTTGCGGGGCACAGGCTCCAGATGCGCAGGCTCAGTAGTTGTGACTCACGGGCCTAGTTGTTCCGCGGCATGTGAGATCTTCCTGGACCAGGGCTTGAACCCGTGTCTCCTGCACTGGCAGGCAGATTCTCAACCACTGCGCCACCAGGGAAGCCCCGCTTTTTTTTTTTTTTTTTTTTTGACGACACACCTTGTACTAGGCGCTAAGCAAGCCCCTGATGATAACAGCAATGAGCCAAACAGATATGCTTTCTGACTTTCTGAATCGGACAGTATAATGGAGGGGAGAGGGGTAAGCAGTGACAGAGCCAAACAGGACCATGCACTTCTTTTTTTTTTTTTTTTTTTTTTTTTTTTTTTTTTTTTCTTTTTGCGGTATGCGGGCCTCTCACTGTTGTGGCCTCTCCCGTTGTGGAGCACAGGCTCCGGACGCGCAGGCCCAGCGGCCATGGCTCACGGGCCCAGCCGCTCCGCGGCATATGGGATCCTCCCAGACCGGGGCACGAACCCGTATCCCCTGCATCGGCAGGCGGACTCTCAACCACTGCGCCACCAGGGAGGCCCTAAGGACCATGCACTTCTGATGACAAATTGTGACAGGTGCTCTGAACGGACGGTGCTTTGTAAGGTCACAGTGCAGGAGAACTCCATCATCTAGGGAGTCAAAGAAATCTTCCTTTTGAATGGAACTTTGTTGCCGAGTTTGCAAGGATAAGGGTTGACATGGAGGGTGGGACATGAGACAGAAGCAGGATGTGAGAAAGTGTATCTGTTCTGTTGTGGTTTAATTTCATACTGTTGGAGGATCAGGAGATTTATTGGTGTGAACTTAGAAGACTAAATTCCTCCAGTGCCTTTTCTGGCATGAGTTGCTGTCCTCTGGTATCACAGGGATGTGTATGAAGGGAACACAGACAATGCAAAGGAGATGGTTTAGGGGTCTGCGGGGAAGACACCTGGCTGACAAATAGGAAGGAGCCAGTAGGATTGTAGAGTTAACACAAGGAACACCGGGCTGAGAGGCAGGAGAGTTAGATCTTGTCCCCAGCTAGCAGTTGTAGTTTACAGATGAGAAAACTGGGCTTCAAGAAGATTGTGTATTTACCCAGAATATACACCTGATAGGTGGTAAAACTTAGACTAAAATCCAGGCCTTTTTATTCCAGATCTCTTGACTATACCACAAATGGAAGGATTTGAGAACATAATTGCTGAGGTCCCTTCCAGGTTTAAAGTTCAATAATATGAATGATCCCCATGGTGCTTCCTCAATAGTAAAGAGAAAAAAAAAATGAAAAAGAAAGAAAAGGAGGAAAGGTAAGGTCAACAAGGATGGAAGGAAGGAAGGATGGAAGGAAGGGAGGAAAGAAAGAAAAAGAAAGAAAGAGAGAAAAGAAAGAGAAAAGAGATGAAGACCCAGAGACAGACAGACAAAGAAAAAATAAAAAGAGAAAGGAAAAGAGAAAATAAAAAAATCTTGAATTTTATCTATGATTTTTCTACTTAGGAATATGTCCACTTTAATCATTTATAGAGCCGTTAAAATCCACATCAGAGCACCTGCCAACTGAGTATTCTGTCTCCAGCCCACCGTCAGGGCACTCACTAGGATAGATGTGAGACTTCCCTGCCATATTATCATAATGTTTATTCCAGCCAATGCTTGATTATCTGTGCCAAACACAGGGCAAGCCATGGAGACACGAACCCCTGAGAGAGTTCAACACGGTTCTGAGTCATTAGCTCCAATATCCTCGCAGCTCCAAAAGTGGCCAAGCTGGAGGTTTCTGCTGAGCTTCATTGCCTTAACCTCTTCCATGCTATTGTGTTGAGCCTGTAGGTTCAGAAATGAGACATAACGCCAGGCAAAGAAACAATTTACTTTACACCCAGGGCAGACAACAAGTTAAGTCACCTGGCCGAAATTAGGGTCTCGAATGTAGGCAGTGCCTTGTCCTTTTATTTTTTACACCAGACCTCCTTTTGGCTACGCTAGGTATAAGGCAAATTTGCTTCTCCTCAAAGCCTTTTGGGCATTTCCTTTTTCCCTAAGCCATGGCGACCAGACACTGTTCTTCATGCCAATGTCTGCTTCACTGCCCTCCCCGTCACACACACACAATTTTTCAGTTTACGCTTTTGTAAAAAATTTAAATGTGTTGCCAGTTAAACACAATATCAAAGGCCCCAAGTTGTTTATTTCTGTTTCTCTATTAGAAGAAAGGAATCATGATAAAAATTGTGCTTTCTGGTTCTAATGGAATTTAAATATGTTTTTAAACAAAATGTTGGTAAGAGACACCTATCTCCTCCTCACCAAAACCCCTCACTTTATAAAACAAGTGTTTAAAAAAGTTGGATCTATTTTTTTCTGTGGAATAGAAACTCAGGAGTGACATTGAAACTTGTTGTTAGTAATATATAGCAACAGCTCCCGGGCTCTCTGTGGTATAGAAAGAGCAAGCTAATGACTAAAATTGAGATAGTCTGACGTGATATAATACATACAAAAATAAATTGTCTCTAAAAACAGCATATTAATAGCACTCTCATTTTTAACCAAAGTTACTGTAAAACAGAAGGATCTTCTCAACACTTATCCCAAATTCCATTATTTAAGTATTTCCAAGGGCTGGAGGAATATCTAGAAATGTACAGACCAGAAAGTACAAGAGAGTCAAGAGAGAAAATAAGGTCAGTTCTTCCTGACACACAAACTACTTCAAAGGAAACTGGACATCTTTTAAGGAGCAAGGGACTGTCTTTTGGGGTCTAGGCCATCAGAAGATGGTTCTGTTCAGAAATGTTATCTGTGTGTCATGGAATCCCCAGTCTAAGATTTAACTCAAGACTGGCTACACTGGGTCATGTCATTGGAGAGTAGCCTATGTTACTTTAGAAAAGATGGGGGTTTTTTTTGGCCACGCATCATGTGGGACCTTAGTTCCCCAACCAGGGATTGAACCCACACCCGCTGCATTGGAAGCACAGAGTCTTAACCACTGGACCACCAGGAATGTCCCAAGATATTGTGTTTTAAGAAAAGACATGATTGCCCTTTGTGATGCTAACCCTCTGTTCAGGATACAGACACATGCCTAGTTCCTCTTAATGACCTATGATGTGTGTATAAACTGTGAGTTTGTAGTCACACTTTTGAATGTATATACATTTAGTCTGTATCTTTCAAGGTTATCAAGTTCAATAAGGTTTCCAACTACTTTGCAAAGTAATACTTTATTTTACTTTCTCCAAATGCTCTCATTTTCTATCTCCAAAAGGTGATCCTATGTCCCCTTTGGGCTCCAGGGAAGCTCTTCATATTCTTTCACTACTTCTGCAAGCTGTTTAAAAAAAATTAATTTATTTATTTAAAATTAAAATAAAATTATTTTAGTTTTGGCTGCGTTGGGTCTTCGTTGCTGCGCGCGGGCTTTCTCTAGTTGTGGCGAGCGGGGCTACTCTTCGTTGCGGTGCGCGGGCTTCTCATTGCGGTGGCTTCTCTTGTTGCAGAGCACAGGCTCTAGACGCGCAGGCTTCAGTAGTTGCAGCACATGGGCCCAGTAGTTGTGGCGCTCGGACTCTAGAGCACAGGCTCAGTAGTTGTGGCGCACGGGCTTAGTTACTCTGCGGCATGTGGGATCTTCCTGGGCCAGGGCTCTAACCTGTGTCCCCTGCATTGGCAGGCGGATTCTTAACCACTGCGCCACCAGGGAAGCCGCTGGCAGGTGGATTCTTAACCACTGTGCCAGCAGGGAAGTCCCTGCAAGCTTTTTTTTTTAAATCTCTCTTGGTCTTGCCCTAAGTTTCAGTACGCAAGTTCGTCCTAGACATGTCCCCTTAAATCTGTCATCATCGATGGAATGCGTTTACCCTACCAATGAGTTTTTCCTTCCATATTTTCTATTCTAATCAGTTCTAATTGTTCTACCCAGACAGTTCTTTCATACCACCCTCCCCCAGTCTGAATTCTGTTCATTCTCCAGAGTTCATCTTTAGGTCATTTCCCCCACTCCCCCCACCGTGTCCTTTACCCTCTTAATCCAATCCACTCCAAACTCCAAACTACTCGACCATTTCTACTGGTCCCCTTGATGCCACCTCCAAGCCTCCGTTCATTGTTCTTAACCATTTTAGAGTTTTCTCTCTTGCTCTTGCCTTGACAGGGAGAGGCCAAAGGCCAGATATCCCAATTTAGACTTGTTCTGTAGGAGGGAGCTTTGCATCTAGCAAGAGCCATACACTGCATTTTAGAGTCTTTAATGGTTTTTCCCTGTCAATCTTTGTCAAGAAAATATTTAATCTGTCTTCTTGCTGAGTTTATTCCCCACCTGGATCACTTTTATTGCATCTGTACGCACAAGGACACACCTGTTATGACCGTGGAAGCTGGTTATCTCAATATGAAGCAGCAGGAAGGGGATTCAGTGGGTTATCATGCTGATAGATGAAGACTCTGCAGTCTTTAGAGCATCTACAGACGTCATGGAGGTGTTTGACTGAACATGTTATGGTATCTTTGGGTAAAAGAAGGGAAGTAAATTGTGCTGAATCTGAGCGTATCTGGCTCCTGAAGCAGTCATTGCTCATTCTGAATTAACTCACTGGCCTTCTGGGTTTTATCTACTGTACAACCTCACAGGCTTGTCCTGCCACAGGCAGCATGATTGACCTTCAGGGTACTAATAAGGTCAGCATTTGCTGCCCTGGTCAAACCCACCACGTATACTTGGTTCTCATCACCACTTTTCCGAGCCAGGGACCTCATCTTTTCCTTATGCAGTTTCTATCATCACAAGCTCAGGGTTAAGCCAACAACAAGGTGTTGTGTTATCAAAAAAAGTCAGTACAATCTTAGACTCATTGCAGCTTTGGGTGATGGCATCCTGGGCAGAGCTGACGTTCTAGCAGAGCCAAGAGTCTGGACACTGTTGATAAGAAACAGTTTAAAAGGCTGGAAGCTGTATCACCCAGAAAAGAGGATGAGAGTGAGCAACGGGATTCTCTTTTTATCTATACGGGTTGGGAGGTAATGTGGAAGTGGGACTTTGTTCATATGAAAGCTAGGACTAGTGAGGTTAAATTATAGGGAAGCTCCATAAGTTTAAAAATGGAAGGGATTGCATTGTAACTGGTGAGCATGCTCCTAACACTAGTCAGATGTAAGGGCTTGTGTTCAATGGTTAATCAAGATATGGAAGAGATGCCTGCATGACATGAAACTAAAGAGACGCAAATCAGCTCTAACTCCAGCCTTCTTTGAACCTGTGATGATTTCCAATTCATTTATGTCTTTCAAGAGATGTAGCACCTGAAACAAGTAAGACTCCAGATTTTGTAGGGATGGATGAAAAAATTTTATGCAAGGGCAGGATTGGGAGGGGGGAATGGGCAGGGGGAAGGTTTGTCCAATATTAACCTTGATGGTTTTGTTCTAGTAGGTCTATCTTGAAAACAGCAGTGGTCACTCACAAGGCAATACTAATTTTGTTCCCTCCTTCACAACCAGTACACAGCTCAATACAGTCACCCCTTACTAGTTATGGGGGATTGGTTCCAGGACTACCACGGATACCAAAATCCACAGATGCTCAAGTCTCTTATATAAAACCCGGTCGTACCATCAGCTCTCTGTATCTGCGGGTTCCGCATCTGTGAATTCAACCAGTCTTGGATTGAATTTCGACTATAAGTACACCAGGATTTCAGGCATTCTAAAACCTCTAAAAGTTTGAAAAATAATGTTTGGTTGCTTTTTCATGTCAATTTACAATGACTAGGAGTACCAAATAATTAGGCTTTGGGGGAATTATTCTTTGGAGAAAAAGTACCTTTTACTGAGTTGCTTTCATACATATATCACATTCAATCTCTAAAATAATTCTACAAGGTAAGCATTTTTATTCCAATTTTACAGTGGATGGAGTTGGGGAGGGCAAGCAACTTATTCAAGTTCACATGACCATAATGCTGCTGAGCTAGTCTTTGAATCTGGGCTTGTGTGATGCCACAGTCCTTTCACAGAATCCCATGGCTCTAATCATATATCCTGCATATTTTTGAAAGATGGAAGGCAATGTTTAGAGAAGCCTGTTACTTCTGAAAGACATGACTTGGCTTTACAAGGATGGAGGAGTATTTGCTTAGCGGGTGGGAACTCCAGCTTTGGCAATGCCCTAGCATGGGTCTGAATATCAGCTCTTCCCTCTAAATTGCTGAGTGCCCTTCAGCAAGTTCAATAACTTGTGTAGGTCTCTATCCTTATCTGAAAAATGGGCGTGCTAACAGTATCTTCCTCATAGGGCTGTTTTTAATAGTAAATGAAATAATATATGGAAAGCACCTAACACAGTGTGGACATGGTAAGTTTTAGCCATTGTGAGGAGTATACGGTTGACCCTTGAATGATACAGGTTGGAACGACACTGGTCTACTTACATGTGAACTTTTTTCAATAAATATATTGGAAAAATTTTTGGAGATTTGCAACAACTTGAAAAAACTTGGAGATGAACCGTGTAGCCTAGAAATATCGGTAAATACAGTACAGTATTGTAATGTATTTTCTCTTCCTTATGAGGGATTTTCTTAACATTTCAAGATATAGTAGTTCTGTCACCCGCTCAAAGTTCCCTCGTGCCCCTTTGTGGTCAGCCCCATCCTGCCATTCCTGGCCCCTGGCAATCACTGACCTAATTTCTGTCCTTATAGTGTTGCCTTTTCCAGAAAACCATACTGGTGGAGTCATATAGTATGTCGCATTTTGAGTCTGGCTTCTTTCACGTAGCATAATGCTTTTGATACTCATCCATGTTGTTCCATGTAGTAGTATGTTTTTTTTAATGCTGAATAGTATTCCATTATATGGATATACCCCATTTGTTTACCCACTCATCAATTGACGGACATTTAGTTTCTTTCTGGGTTTTGGTGATTTTGAACAAACATTCATTTTGAAAGGGTTTTTTTTTTTTTTTTTGAAAGTTGTCAACCTTGTTTTTTAGCAACTTACCGTAACTTACTTATGTAGCAATTAGCAATTAGTACTTTTAGTTTGATTTGATATTAAGGAATTATCTTTTGCCTTTTCAACTGGAGTATTCGTTCTGAAATATGATGATAACTAGGGCAGGCTGGTCACGGGAACTTAGCACAGATGCTCCAATAGGTAGCCTTCTTCCTGTACGTGTCATTCCAGGCCTGCGACTTTCCTCGTGGAGAATAGAACGCCACTTCTTCTCTGTATCTGAACAGGCACATATTCTGCTCGAGGAGGGGACTCAGAAGGTAGTGGTTGTAGCTGCCTGAGATCCAATAGTCGCCCTTTGCAATAAGGCTGTGATATAAATAATCATATGTGAATGGGTTTTTAGCTTTACTCATGGGAAATTGGGAGCCGAACTTTAGTTCTTCAAACTGTTCCATTTTGAAAGTTACCTATCTGAGCAGTAAGAAGAAAAGGGCGTATAAAGACATCAAAGTTCTAAGATAGGTGAGTGCTGATTTATTACTTAGTGTATTCACTGAAACTGGAATTTGTCTTTTAGATTCACTTGCCTCTGGCATCACAGTGCTGCAGCGTGCTGCAGTATCACATTGCAAAGCTATGGCTGTTGAAACTTCTCTCTCTCTCTCTCTCTCTCCCTCTCTAACACCTTTCTTTTCCCAGAAAAAGTGTGGGGGCGGGGAGGAGAAGATGAAGGAAGGAAAAGGGGGGGGTAAGGAGTGGAGAAGAAGGAAATAGAAACCCTGGGTAATTATATAGCACCTTTGATGTTAGAATCTCAAAAGTTGTTTTCAAAATCAACTCACTTAACACTACTTGACTGTCAGGATGGGGGAAACCAGGCAGGAACTGGAATGGGTTTTTGTAGAGAAACACAGTGCACTGGTGAATTTTATGTGTCGATTGGCTGGGCCATGGGGCACCCAGATATTTGGTCCAACCTTATTCTGGATGTTTCTGTGAAAGTGTTTTTTGGTGGAGATGAACATTTAAATTGGTGAATTTGAGTAAAGCAGATTATTTCCATAATGGGAGTGGGCCTCGTCTAGTCAGTTGAAGGCCTGCACAGAACAAAAACTTGAGCTCTGGAACAAGAGGGAATTCTGCCAGCCCACTGCCTTGGGACTTGAATTGAAATTCTTCGTTGGGTCTCTGGCCTGCCAGCCTATCCTGCAGATTTTGGACTTATCAAGTGTCCGCAATTACATGAACCAATTTCTTAAAATTTTTAAATAGTTATAGATAGATATAGATATAAATAGATACACACACATGTCCTCTTGGTTCTGTTTCTCCAGAGAACCTTGACTAATTCACACAGCAAGTCAGTGGCAGAAGGAGAACAGCCATCTGGGTGGAGACAGGAGAGTCCAGTGGTTAATGGTAAAGGCCCTGGAGCCAATGAACTGCCTTCAAATTAAGGTTCTGCCAGTCATCAGCTGTTTGCTCAGTCTCCATATCTGGGGAGCAATTCTACCTACCTTATGAAAATGTGAAGGAGTAAGGGCCCTGGAAACCCAGCTGCAGTCACCGTTATAATTAATATCTGAGTCTTAGTGGCACCTATTTTCTAAGTCTGCTTCCACACTACGATGGCAGAATTGAGTAAGACCTGCAAAGCTGAAAATATTCACTCTCTGGCCCATGCTTGAAAAAGTTTGCTGACCTCTGAACTATGATATGGGAAAATCTGACAGTAATACTTCACAAGTAATTTGACTAGATAATGTTCTTTTTAATCAGAAACCACGTTCTTGCAAATCTGTCTTGAAGTTGGTCTCTTTGTATTAAACTTTAAAAAATTTTAGAGGCATCAAACAATCTTGCTAAGTCTCTGTGACGCAGTTTATCATGTTTGAGCAGAAATTAGTCATCCTTATGTTTTCTTGAGTAGGCTCCTTCTGAATCTATTAAAATTGCCAATATTATGTGTAACAGCCTTCTCAAAGATCTTGTTTTTGATTAGTTTGGGAATTAGGAATTTGGCCTAACCACCTTTGAGAAAAGGACAGAAATAATTACTTTAAAACTTGGAACATTTTCTGGGTTTGGGAGTGACAAGGTAGGGGATTTTGTTGGGATTATCTCATTTGAATTAGTGCCAGTCGAGGCATGCCAAGAACATTTCTCTTAAGAGCAAAAGGAAACATGTCTAGGGTGGCTGATATTTACTAAACGATGTATATGCTGTAGGCATAGATATGCATCCACACATATGTCACAAATACACACACTCACATGTATGCATTTCAGGCACACCAGTCTTCTTCCTGCTGAGATTTATTTTGTTATAATTTTTCTATTGCTTCCAAGAGACAGAGACAGCCCTGTCTTCATTCTGTGACTCTTACAGTCCTAGACTGACTACATCGGTGACCACAGTGGTGATTTCAGAATAGGTTGCATTCAGCCTTGCAAGTCCTCCTCAGCAACAATTTCCCATCACCCCTTTATCACCATTCTCACTTGTCTTTAAGTTTGTTTGCTGGGCAAATGTCCAAGCAGTGACTGGGAGAATGCCTCACCGCGGGGAATGACATCATAAGGAAGACTCAGGGGGTGCTCATCCACCCAAGGGGGGTACCTGCACAAGCTGTGATGGGAACAGGGTGACAGGTGGGGATGGGGAAGACTATTTATCCTGACACAAGGGATACTTCCTGGCAGATGCGTTATCTGATTAGAATCTTAAAGGGTGAGTAATGACTATTGCCAAGAAAGTAAAGAGGAACAGAAGGGACGAGTTTGAGTCGAAGGGTACAAATGGTCAGAAGTCCCTAACAGTTACTCACTGGTCATCGGTTCTGCATCGCTTCCCCCTGTTTAAGTTCCTGCCTCCCCCTACTGCTCACTGCCACCCTGGATGTTTCCAGGGGAAGATGAATCAAGTCAACCCGGTAATTGAGGAAGTGCCTTCTGACCTCTGGTCTCTGTGAAACTCTAACTTCTCTCTGTTTCTTCCTCTGTAACAGCATCTCGCGGTAGGAAGCACCACCATCAGTTCATTCCTGCACGGCTCGCCCTGGGTGGGGCGGGGTGTAGCTCTTCCACAGAACACTCTTTATCTGGATTAGATGAAAGGCTTGATCTACCAGTGGTGCTGTTTAACCAAAGAACTGCCTTCAGGACTTTCCTTAGTTAGTGAAACTATTGTTGACAAACCAAAACTGCATGCAGACTCACACCCACGGTTTATTCAAGCCAGGTAATACGCTAAGTGCATGGTGTAAGTAACAGTTTCTTTCTCGTCAGAAGTCGTGGGCTCAGATGTCAGTCTGGTGGTTTCATAAACATCTTCCATTAAGATTCATTGTCAGCCAAGTGTCTGCAGGATCTGATTTAAACGTGCGATAAAACACAGTGGGGCATGTGTAGTTTACGTGTACATGTAATTTACATGGATAATTTACATGTTTAATTCTTTCCTGAATTTTTTCCTCTACTGTTCACACACTTAGACATATCTCTTTCTTGAATTAGATAGTAAGTAAGAATTTTAATAAAGCACTCCCTGGATAAAATTTTAGAAAGTCTGCTGCTAACTTTGATGGTTGGGAGGTGGAACTGGTTATGTCAGTGTTGATATTTGCTGGTGGTCCTCATCTCGCCTACATAATCCGGTTTTGTGTAGGGATGTGAGCACTACCTCACACAGTAATATGACACGATCCTTGATATTCAGCGCAATTTTAGAGCAAAAGCATGACACTAAGACCCTTCTGACAGGCTTCCACTTTGCCCTGTTCAGCATTACAATGGGGCCATTCTTTTTCCAAGATAGTCATTGAGACCAGCACTATCAGATTATGGCTTGATAGCTATTTATCACTTTGGTTTGATGTAAAAAGCAGGCATCCCTAATCACTCACAACTTTAAAAGGCCACAATGTTATCAGAGAAGAAAGTTTTAAAGAAATATTTTAAACATTATTTCACAAACTTTCTAAACCCTTAAAGAAATCTGGCTTTCCATGCAAATATTTAAATAATACATGAAGCTGTTAAATTTGATCACTTTTTAAATTCCCTTCTGTTTTATGTATGTAATGTGGAGAGGGCCAGGGAACAGAAGGAAGTTCACTGCTCCTTCTAGGATTTAATCACAAATACCTTGTTTTTTACTTCTGGGGAATACTGTAAAGGGAAGTTGGGATATGATAAGAAAGGCTTGGTTGATTCGATTATATCTGATGCATTTGTCAATTGATTGAAATGATCAGATTTCAGAAGTACCTAGGACAGAGGAAGCAATCTCCTGAAAGTGATAGCCCAGTGCTGGGTGACGGAGGGGATTGCACAGAGAGGACTTCTCCTTCCCCCATCTGAGTAACAGATGTTCTGTGTTCCCATCACAAGCGTCTTTTGCACAGCCCTAGTCTGATATTCATATCATGAGGTTTCGCGATCTGCCCGTTCCATTCATCTGTTTCTTCTGGACTGTGAGCTCCTTGATACCAAGCATGTGTTCTTTATACTGTTTTCCTAAATCCTGGGCAGAGTAGATGCTCAGTGAGCATTTTGGAAGGAAGGAAGGAAGATAGGAAGGAAGAGAGGAAATGAGGGATAGAGGAAGGAAGGGAGAGAGGAAGGAAGAGGCAAAAGTTTACATATAATGTTTACAAAGGTACTCAGCAAAGTAGAACATGTACTTAGTTTGATGAGTCATTTGATTAATAACGAAGTACGATTTATTTAAGATTCAAATACAAGTTATAATTTAACGGGTACTCTGGGCCTGACGTAATGAAAAATAAGTGCAATACATTTTAAAAGGCTTTCAAGTCTTAAGTATAAACTAAACAGATGAGATTTTTCAACCTTAAGAATTACCTGGGATATTAGCTTTGGAAAGTGTAAAAGGCAAAAAGAGGGAAATTGCTGAAATGAAGTCAGGGGGATTATTTGCATAAATATGTACAGTCACTATAAACTTCCAAAGGAATTTAAAATCACAATATAAACTTCCAAAGGAATAAAAAGGAATTGCTAAAAGAAAGCAGCTTTACTTATTGTCTTTATGTATTAAACCAAAATATTTTAGTAAGTCTTACTGTTAAGTGGTTGATTTAATTCTTTGTAAATAAAGTTATTTTTTTTAAACCTGGATAATGTAAATATGTTGGTTAATCATTGGAGAACTCCCAGTCTTCTTCTTTGTTCCACTTCTTAAACAACCAGAAGATTGTAAATCCTTGAAGTTTCCTTGGAGTTATCTTAGGTAAAGTCCAAAGTTTAAGGTAGTGTTCCATAAAGCATAAATCTCACCACCAGAGTCCCTAAATCTCACCACCAAAGTCCCCTAAAGCAGAGAAGGATCAAAGGACACTCAGCATTCTAGGTTAGTCCTTACTTAGCCTGCCTTCAACCTGTTTCTTTAAAGATTCATCATACTTGGCATTTCACCCATGACCTATCCAGCTTTTCTTTAAAATATACTTTTTTTTAATCTTAGAATAGTTTTCCTTATTTATTTATTTATTTTAAAATATTTATTTATTTATTTGGCTGCATCAGGTCTTAGTTGCAGTGCATGGGCTTCTCTCTAGTTGTGGTGTGCTGGCTCCAGAGCACATGGGCTTAGTTGCCCTGTGGCATGTGGGATCTCAGTTCCCTGACCAGGGATCGAACCCGCGTCTCCTGTGTTGGAAGGTGGATTCTTAACCGCTGGACCACCAGGGAAGTCCCCTAGAACAGTTTTATATTCATAGAAAAATCACAACAATAGTACAGAGAGTTCCCGTACACTCTGTACCCAGTTTCCCCTATTATTAGCATCTTACATTAGTAAGTTACATTTGTTACAATTAATGAACCAGTATTGACACATTCTTATTAACTAAAGCGGATTTCCTTAGTTTTAGCCTCATATTCTTTTTCTGTTCCAGGATCCTGTCCTGGGTACCACCTTTCCTTTTGCTGTCAAATTTTCTTGGGTTCCCCTTGGCTGTAACAGTTATTCAGACTTGCCTTGTCTTTGACGAACTTGACAGTTTTGAGGACTAGTGGTTAGGTATTTTGTAGAATGTCTCACAGTTGGGATGTTTTTCTCATGATTAGATTACAGGTTTTTGGAAGGAAGACCCCAGATGAAGGGCACCTCTCAATACATCAAATCAAGAGAACATACTACCAATGTGACCTATCACTGTTGATGTTGACCTTGAGCTCCTGGCTGAGATAGTGGTATCTGTCAGTTTTCTCCACTGCAGAGTTAACTCTTTTTCTCCTGGTTCCAAACTGTCCTGTTTGGAAGGAAGTCCCTAGGCACAACCCACACTTAAGAAGTGGACAGTTATCTTCCACCTCTTGGAGGGCAGAGTACAGAAATTATTTGGAATTTTTCTGCACAGCCAATTTGTCTCTTCTCCGTTTATTTATTTATTCAATCATTTATTTATATACACATTATGGGTATTTATTTTTACTTTTGGTTGTAATCCAATTCTACTTTATTTTCTTGCGCAGATTGTTCCAATTTTGGCCATTAGGAGCTCTTTTAGTTGGCTTCTGTGTCCCTTTGACATATGTCTATCATTATGGGGTTTTCTTTTTATCACTTTTTAAAAAAGCCTTCCAGCACAATAAGATACTCCAGACTCATCTTTGGTGTTTCCTGCCCCAGCCCTAGAATCAACCATGTCTCCAAGGAGTCCTAGTTCCTTTTACTGGAGGATGCTATAAGAAACCAAGGTTTGAGGTCTAGTTATTCTTGGTGTCGTTGCTTCTAGGTCCTCTCAGCTGACAGAGAAAGGAAATTCATGTGTGTATATTAACTTGTATTTATATGCGTGTCTATAAATATTTGTATATGTAACCAAATATTTGTATATGTAGCCATACAGACATATCTATACCTCTATTCAGCTAAACATACAGTGTTTCCAATGTGAATCCATTAACACATGGATCATTCTAGCCTTCTCCCTTTGCTTATCTGTAATCTCTCATGCCAACAATGAGAAATCTGACTCCACTGTGGTCATTCATTTACTTAATTGTCAATTTCCAGCATGCAGGTATAGTAAATCTGAATTGTGCATCTGTACCCCTGTGGGAAACAACTTTATCAACTCAAGCACAAAGCTTGCTTTCAGTTTCTTTTGCCTTTGGTCTTACAGACTCCACTTACTTCCAAAGTTACTAGGGTCAACACCAATTTTCCCCAAGCCTGAAACCCCTTCATGGGTTGTTTTACACATTTACAATTATAGTTAACTTGGTTCCTCACATTCTGCATTCCATCTCTGGGATCCCCAATCTCCAGATGATTTTTTTGAATTTGCATACATTGAGGTTCATGCTTTAGTATTAAAGTAATGTTTTAAATTACCTAACATCTAGCAAAACTGATAAACTATGGCCTACCTTGTGTCAGGCCCTATAACAATGTCATTCAGTGGGGCTTTATCTTGTAGTCTCCTCGGAACAGCCCTGATGTGTCCCTGCATAATCAAGGCCCAGGCACCCCAGTCTAGGAAGCACGGACTACGGAAACTGCCTTGTGATATTTATGGCCATATCTCTAAAATTCTAGGATTCCTTAGATTTGTGTAACCACATTTCTCTTAGCGGTTCCAGAATCTGCAAAACATGATCTATTTGGAGAACTGCATTTACATAAAGTTAGAATTTTTTTTCTTGCTGCTCTTTTGCTCCTAGGAAGAAAGTAATTTAAACTGCAGGGGAGAATAATAACTACTGAAGTCAATACTAGCTTTTGTCTAGAACAAATGCCATCAGCGCAACTTAACTTATAATCCCCTTTGTCAATCTGGGTTTGCTGAAGACAACAATTAAGTTGCTCTGCACTCACAAGCGATCTGCTATATTGTTTTTTTATGGGCTTTATTTGTTGCACCAACCACATTATCCAAACAGCATGTGCAAAATTATGCCAATAAAGGAAGGAAAGGCAATGGTTGTGTGTTGCTGTTATTGTTGGGTTGGGGGTGAGGGATAGGACTGGCTGGAATTCGCACATTAACAAATAAATTGTTGTCCTGAAGGACTTTCATGCTTTGTAAATCTTTCCAACTTCATTTTACCTAACTCCCAGGATGATCATCCACCACATGATGGTATAAGGTTGTCCCCAATGGGGAATATTTATTTCTAATGCTGCCATGACAGGTTGAGGACTTGGTAGGAGTGATGCTCTGGAGTTGTATGATTGAGCTGAAAAGTTTAAGAAAAATATACTTAAAATCATAAATTTATGTAGTGAGGCACTGGACTGTATCTTTTTTTTGGTTTGTTTAAGCTACTGTTTTTTTTTTAACATCTTTATTGGAGTATAATTGCTTTACAATGGTGTGTTAGTTTCTGCTTTATAACAAAGTGAATCAGTTATACATATACATATGTTCCCATATCTCTTCCCTCTTGCCGGACTGTATCTTTTGATGTGCAGAATACTGCCCCACTGAGAGATTGCAAGCATCCCTGGGGGTGGAGCCTCCCCTGTGGTAGGAGGGACTGCTGGGTGGGACTTTTCTGCATGTTAGTTATAGATCAAACAGCCACCTGTTGTGCAATGGGAAACTTGGAACCCAGAGAAGGAATCTAGAAGCAGATGCTTCAGGTTGAGATGTCCTTTGGCGCTTAGCAATGTTGATTTGGTATAATAACAGAACTCCACGTCTGAAGAGATAGAAAAAGGTTTCCCCCAAACTTTCCAGAATATTATTTTTGTTCACGGAAGGTAAGCATACTTTGTCATCCAAACACTTGGTTTTGAACGACTGGGAGGAAGAACCAGCTTAGTCAGGAAGGACAAGCTTACCTGAACTTCTGTTCACTTCAGGCTGGAGGAAGGGCTGAGAAAAGGAGTGGCTGGGCTGCGTCATGCAGCCTGGACTGTTGTCACGGCCCCCACGAGTTGTGATTTCAGGTGAAATGTGCCTGACGTTGGGAGGGTTCTCAGGACTCCCATGATCGCCATGCCCAAGCTCTGAGGGTCAGACTCTACCTGCTTAAGACAAGGGTGGGATTTCACCCAAAGGGAAGAAATAATGATCTCTTATCCCAGAGGAAGAGGAGGCTGGGTTTGGACTAGGCTGGGAAGATTCTTCTCTTTTTTCTGGTCACCGAGTTGGGCTTGGACTCTGAACTGTGGAGGTGGGGATGGTGCCAGGGGAGGCCCACGGTACCTAGACCGGGGTGCAGAGGTTGGGTCTGAGCCTGAAATCCTGACAGTATCCAACTCTAGAAGCAGTTGTGAATTTCACCGAGCTTATAACCAAGTCTTCTGTAAAGTTTTATGAAAAACCTGATCTCAGATGTACTATGTACAGATGTATTGCAGGGGTTAAGGAGAATCAGACCCCCTCTTGGAGGCTGGAGAAAAGGATGCTATGAGGACAGAGATGCATGGCCCAGTAGAGTTGCACTCTTATATAAGAAGCAGCAGCAGAAGGCTACAGGCCAAGAAGCATGAAAAAAGCAGCCCCCCTAAACTTACCCTGAGAACATATGTGATGGCACCTTGAGAAACCTCAGATTAGCTGGGAGGCATGGGGTGAGGGTGTATGTGGGTGTTGGGGAGTGGGGGCTACATCTGAGTAACTAAATCCAGAGGGGCTCATGCAGTAATGTCTTGGGAGGGCAAAGATGGGAACCTAATTTCAGTTCAAGGTCACAGTTTGGAAATGTGAAAGACACAGAAGTCCCACTTAGTTTTCTTCAGCTCCTAAGCATGTTTCTATGAATTTTATCCCATGAAAGGAATGCTACTGCACATCAGAAACAAATTCAGTGGCTAATTTGAAAAAGCAGTTATTTAAAAATAGAACAATATTTCAAACATTTTAAGCTAACGGCAGCACATGGGAGTCACATTGCCCCCTTTCTCTTCTTCCCATAACTCCAACGTATGTGCTTTCTTGTACACACAAGTTCACTCTTCTCTCTCAAACATCCTTAGCACAAGTGGAGGACTTACGTTCTTTACAATCCTAAAACCTTCGATTATAACCCACGCTAACATAACAAAGGTAATAAAATGTGGAAGCTTGCCAAACATTTGTAGAGTACTGTGCCGTTCACAAAGCGCTTCAGAAATATTTTATCTCATTGGAATAACACTTTCTTGCCAGCGTAGCTGTGTAGGTTTCTTTCCATTTTATATATATATTTATTTATTTATTATTTATGTTTAAGCAACAACTCTTTTTTTTTTTTTTTTTTGCGGTACGCGGGCCTCTCACTCTTGTGGCCTCTCCCATTACGGAGCACAGGCTCCGGACGCACAGGCTCAGCGGCCATGGCTCACGGGCCCAGCCGCTCCGCGGCATGTGGGATCTTCCCGGACCGGGGCACGAACCTGTGTCCCCTGCATCGGCAGGCGGACTCTCAACCACTGCGCCCCCGGGGAAGGCCAACAACTCATTTTTAACGACTGGGCAGACATGAGCTCCCACTAGCTTTCCAGATTCAGCACACAGGAAAACAATGTTCAATGTCCTTTTCTGGTATCACATCCTCGATCTCTAAACAAATACATGAAGTGGGTCTCTAAACTCTGAGTGGAAGTAAGCTAATCATTGACGTTCGAGGCACTTTGCTACTTGACACACTTAAACAAAAAATGCCCAGCCGCTCTGCAAACTAAGTTTCTATTCTGGAGAAGAATTATCCCCTTAAGGGGCCCACACAGCTCTGCTGAGGTTCCTGGTAGACTGTGACCTGTCTGCTTGTTTTTTTTTCCAGCATCCCTTGGAGTACCCCGCTCAGAGACTGGCACAAAGGGAGTGGGTATCGTTGTTGAACAGGAAAAAATAAGGTAATTGCCACCAAAGGAACACTCCCTCAGTCCCAAGCCTTTGCTAACAAGTGACAGATTGAATCCTCTTAACTACCATGTGATGTATTGATTATAACCCTATTTCACAGGTGAAGAAACTGAGGCTGTGATAATGTGATATAATAAGGAATATATATTTGGTCTTTGTCCTCGGTTCCTGACACAGAGATCCTACAATCCTTGTAATTTCCTGAGCAATAGGGGTGATAAAGAGCATATTTTGTTATCATATTTGTTGTAGTCCTCAGTTCCTGACACAAGGGCTTCTAAGCTTTTGGGATCTCTGGAGTGATAAGAATGTCATTCTGTATGCTAATGAGATGACTGGTGGCTGGGGTCCTCTAAAGAGCCTCAGGATGGGGGCTGGTCACTGGAAAGACCACAATGAGAGGATCGGAACTTTCCTCCCCACCCCCTGACTTCCGGGTAGAGGGGAGGAGCTGGAGACTGAGGTAATCACCAATGGCCGTGATTTGATCAATCGTGCCTATGTAATGAAACCTCCATAAAAAGCCCTAAACTGCTTGGGGGCGGGGGTTTGCGGTGATTTAAAGAGTTCCTGGTTGGTAAACCGATTGAGGTGCCGGGAGGGTGGTATGCCCACATACCTTGTCCTGTGCATCTCATCCATTGACTGTTCTAAGTTGTATCCTTTATAAGAAGCTGGTAATAATAAGTAAAGCTTCTTCCTGAGTTCTGTGAGCTGATCTAGCAAATTACCAAACCCGAGGAGAGGATGGTGGGAATCCCCGATTTACAGCCAGTGGGTCAGAAGTATGGGAGGTCCAGAACTTACATTTGGTGTCTGAAGTTTTGTGGGACTGAACCCTCAGCTTGTGGGATCCGATGCTAACTCTGGGAAGCTAGTGTCATAACTGAGTTAAATTGTAGGACACAGTTGGTGTCCAGAGACTTGGAGAATTGCTTGGTGTGGAAAACCCACACTTGGATATCACAACTGTTATGAGTAAAAATGGTTTATAGAGGCTCAGAGAGATTAACTTGTCTAACTCCACACAGCCTGAGAGTGTAAAAGCTGGGATTTGAACCGAATTCCTCAGATTTTAATTCTGTAATACCATGTTGTCTACTGTTTTATCTGTTTAACTTCTGGAACATTCTTATTAATCCTGGTGCTGATAAAAAATGTATTTCATGAGAAACCCACAGTGGCACTTCAAAATGAACATTTTTGTAATCTTTACGAGAGAAAAACAAAGCATAAATACACCACTGAATGTCACAGTGAGTGGCTGAAGTGCTACCTCTGGAAATTAAGTCTCTGGTCCCAGGTTCACTATGGACTAAAAATATTAATTCTGATAAAATAGGTGGTCTCTCACTTTTGCTTATTTTGTTTTACTCTTTCAAAACATAAGCAACTCATTATCTGTGTTTTTGCTTATGAGATTATATTAAACTTCAGGAAACCACATTGTTCACTTCAGTGGAACCAGCTGGGGAAAAGGCATGATAAAAATTAGAAGGATCGCTCCTGCTAACAATAATTCCACCACCAGCAGCAAAACCAACAGCATAATCATCACCACTACCCTACCACCAGTAAGACCACCACCACCACCATCACCATCAGCATTAGGTTTTCTTGGGACAAGACAGAAGGGGTCGATTTCTCTTCCTTATGTGGATATCACATTTATGACTTCCCTTTCACTAAAAAGTTATATCCCATCACTATCCAAGCCTATTCAGACTTCAAACATTGAAACATAATTTTGACAGGATACAGGGTTTTAGTAAGTAAAAACAAAGAACTAAGCCACATTAATGGCAGGGGTAGTTTACAAACTCTTTTTGATCAGTCAGATTCTTTTCATCATTTATATAGAAGTGGTCAAATTTCAAAAATGTCTTTGAAGTAAGTTTGAATATACGCTTTTTCTGACTTACCCCACTCCTCCGAAAACACGCGCGCGCACACACACACACACACACACACACACACACTCATGTGATTCTATAATAACATTTAGCTCTTCCTTATGAATTTATATTATACAAATACAAATGTCTCTCTCACTACTTGTCTTTCGAGGCCCTAGATTAACCCACTGTATGACTAATAAACTGGGGATCAGACTTTGCTCTCTGCACAGCGTAGTTTCTAATCTATAGTGACCTGTGTTATGAGCACAATCCCTATGTTTAAAAACTGTAACAAGTAGATATGACTAAGATTAATTTTCTTAATCAACCAATTAGATTTTGAGCACACAAACAGATACTTTGCTTTTCTAGATATCAGTATAAAATCTATTAAGAATCCATCTGAAACTGTTCTCAAAGTCTATGACATCTCTTATTTTATGATGGTAAACTCTCCCTATTCAAAATGGATTTCAGTTTTGAAAAAGGCCTCATTCAGAGGCAGGCTGTTGAGTAAAGGGAATAACCAAACTGAGTATGAAACTGTTTGTTTTTTGGTTAAAAACAAGCTTTTACTAAAATGTAATACAGTGATTCTGAGTGGGTAAGTAAAAATTCTGGGGATGGTGTATGTGTTGGTTATTTTGAAAATGCATTCTGAGATGGCAGATTGAAAAAAAATCCTTGATTTCATTAAATAAACAGTAAAAAAAATTTCAACTTAAGTTTAAACTTTCTTGGATGGCATGATAAGTGTGGTGGGGTTTAGGACAGAGGATAGCTGATGGTCTTTAAAGTTTTTTTTCACATGTCAAAAAGATGTATGAAAGGTTAAAAAACATTGTTGTAAGAAGACTTTTTATCTTGTGTGGCTTCTAACTTGATTTTATAAATTTATTTATTTTTATTTATTTATTTTTGGCTGTCTTGGGTCTTCGTTTCTGTGCGAGGGCTTTCTCTAGTTGCGACAAGCGGGGGCCACTCTTCATCGCGGTGCGCGGGCCTCTCACTGTCGCGGCCTTTCTTGTTGCGGAGCACAGGCTCCAGACACGCAGGCTCAGTAGCTGTGGCTCACGGGCCCAGTTGCCCCGTGGCATGTGGGATCTTCCCAGACCAGGTCTCGAACCTGTGTCCCCTTCATTGGCAGGCAGATTCTCAACTACTGCGCCACCAGGGAAGCCCTCTAACTTGATTTTAAAAGAAATTTACAAAATAGGACTCCAGAAATATTTTGAGAAACGGCCTCTGCAATGAAATAGAGGTATAATCTTCTTAGGGCAACTGTTTTGAAGGTTAATGCTCATTTTAATATTAAAGTTCTAGTATACTCACTTAAAAAATTAGATTAGGGGCTTCCCTGGTGGCGCAGTGGTTGAGAGTCCACCTGCCGATGTAGGGGACACGGGTTCGTGCCCCGGTCCTGGAAGATCCCACATGCCGCAGAGCGGCTAGGCCCGTGAGCTACGGCTGCTGAGCCTGCGCATCCAAAGCCTGTGCTCCGCAACAGGAGAGGCCACAACAGTGAGCGGCCCGTGTACCGCAAAAAAAAAAAAAAATTAGATTAATACTTGGTAGTCATCTTTCTTATCCAGCTGTCTCCCCCAGGAGTTGAAGGGCTTTGCAGATTTTAGACTACAATTTTCCACAATCCTTATGAAAAAATAGCAAGTTATATGATGTATATAGGTTCTCAGGTTCTCTGAAATTTCAGGTGGCAGAGAAATACCAAATGTAATTTACCACAGTTTAGTTGTTTTTTATTGTTGGTGTTTTTTGCCAATATATGGTCCCAGGTGCTATGGTTATAAGACTGCGATTCTGTAACTTCTGTTGACATATCTAAGTGAGCTCATGATTTCTTCCGAAGGAAAGTGGATCTCGGAACCCCCTTTGCAGGCTTTTCCTGGTCAGATGGAATCAGCTGGTGTTATCAATCACCATAAAAAACATTGTGATAGAATCTGGATAAAGAAAGACACATATGCTGGCTCCTACTCTGTAGTTTCTCTACTGTCTAATCTGAGAGGCAGGATGGGCACCCAGGTGTGACGTGTTACCACACCCCAAACGGAGAGAGCAATGTATTTCCTGCTCAGCACAACTCCCCTATTCTGGACGTACAGGTTTCACCAATGTCCAGTTTCTTAGACAAGAAAATAGCTGGTCCAGTGTAGGTTCACTAGTGATCAGTGTTTCTAAAATCTAAGACCCTTTGTTTCAGCCCCGTGTGGCAGTCTTGCATCCCCCCAGGCAGCTGTGCATTCATGGGAATCCACTGAAGTCATTTGTCGGGAAGGAATTCCCTGATTGGGCTTGGAACATGATGCAGCTATTTTTAGGGTTTCAGCTGGTGTCCTTACCAGTTCCACATGATCTAGAAGTTGCTCCACTTCCTTCTATTGAGATAATTTGGGAAATGAGTGTTAGATGGAATTTCAGTCTCTGTATCTATCATTACTGCTGCTTTAAAACAAACAAGTTCTTAGAATTCTTTCCACCAACCGGAAAAAATCTAGTTGCCGCTTCAGGTTTGAGTGCCTTAGGAAATTATGGGAAAAATCAACTAAAGTGAGTTGAGAATCTTGGGCCTCTATCACTATACGAATAAGTCAAAGAAGGAGCCTCACTTGGGACCAGCTTGCCAGGTAATTTTCACACTGGACTCTGCTGAGCATCACTGTAAAGGATGACAGATTGTGAGATGGTGGGGCAGGGTCACATCCTCTACATCTCCTGGGGTGCTTGTTAAGATTTAGACTCTCAGACTCCACCCAGATCTTCTGATCAGGCTCCTCAGGGGTTAAACCCAATAACCTGCATTTCTTATGGACTCCCAGGTGACTCTTAAACACACGCAAAAGCTTCAGAACCACTGCTGACTGTCCATAGATTTAGGAGCTGGAAATTGGGGTTCTGGGCTGCCCCCATCCCCATTCCACATTCATCTACTTTACACATGGGAAGCAACACCTCTGTGGCCAAAAAATTTAAGAAGTTAGAAATAACTATTCCAGTGTAAACATCTGAAAAAGACCTTCTCATGCTTATTTTCACTGATGATTTCTTTCTAGTTAGAATACAAATGAATGCATAAGAAAGTGATTTTGTCCAGAAAACTTCAGGATATAGAAAGCCACTTACTTCATTTACCACAAGGACCCAGTTCTGCATCTCCAGCTGCAACTGATCTGTAGGATTCGGGAGACTCCCAGGAGTGTTGGGCCAGGGTGTCTGGGATTAATGGCCGGCCACCATTGCACATCCAGGACCCTACTCCTCCGTCCACTTCTCAGATTTGGCCTTCAGCCCAAGAGCTTCTCATTGCAAAGTTTAAGAATGTGACATATACAAACATGATCACAGAATGCATTCCATTTGCTGGCTTTTGGGTCACACAGAATGAAGACATTAAGAACATGTTAATATGGTTGCTTGTAAGACAATTTTGTGGTTTTTGCTGTCCTAAATACCTGAAGTAACTCTTTCTTATTGTGTCAAATTTACCAAGAAATCTAGAAGATGAAAGGAAGTAGTGGAACTAAAACTTCCAAATTTTAACTCATATAATGTACCATTGAGTTTCACATGTTATGAAAACTTATTACTATGATTCAGATAAGTTTGGTAGGGTAAAAACTTCAAATCCATAAAAATACAGTACATAGTAACTCACAAATGTTAATTAATTTATTAAGCATCTATTATATACAAAGCTCCATTCTATATATTTTGTGAGAACTACAAAGGGGACAATATATTGATTCAGGCTTTCAAGGAATGTACGATTGAACAGAGTGTAAAGGAGAGGAGTAATGCTCATATAAGACTGTAGCAAATGCAAGGACTAGAGCTCTGTCGTTATATATGAGAGAAGGGAAGGTCTGAGTGCTTCAGTTAAGCTGTTTTACTTTCACAAAGGTATCCTTTTTAAAGATGGTACCTTTTGCCATGGATTCTTTGCTGTATTTGTGTGTGTGTGTGTGTGTCTTCCTCTGAGTATTTATTTCTGTATGTTTTGGCTCTGGCTTTTATTTTACAGGTTATTAAAAGAGTACATATGCACTAGAATGTTGAAAAGTTAACTTAGGGCTTCCCTGGTGGCGCAGTGGCTGGGATTCCGCCTGCCGATGCAGGGGACACGGGTTCGTGCCCCGGTCCGGGAGGATCTCACATGCTGCGGAGCGGCTGGGCCCGTGAGCCATGGCCGCTGAGCCTGTGCGTCCAGGGCCTGTGCTCCGCAACAGGAGAGGCCACAGCAGTGAGAGACCCGCGTACCACAAAAAAAAGTTAACTTAGAGGCAATTACTATTGTCAGTTTCCTATATATCTTTTAGAGATATCCTATGAAAATATAAGCATAATGTATGTACACATTCTTTTCTAATCCCTCCTTTTTAAAAAGCAATAAATATTAGCACATGATATGCACCATTTTTGCTTTTACCTTGGAGATTATTTCCAAGAAATACATATATAGTTATTGCACTTTAAAAATGGCTGCAGAGTATTGTATTATCTGAATTGTATTCATAGTATTCTATTATCCGTAATTATTTTAACTAATTCTCTACTAATAGTCATTTATAAAGTTTCCAGTTTGTTACTGTTTCAAAAATTTCCAGAAGTAGGATTGTGGAATATATGCATTGTATTCCTTTAATGGTTACCTTGGAAAGTTTTAATATGAATGTAAAGTCTAAAGTTAATGAATACCTTTACCATCCACCCAAACAATCCAATGTGTAGACACCTTAACTCCAATCACCTCCTCCTTACTTCTATACCATTGCTGTATTTTAGTTTTATCTTTTTTGTTTAACTCTGAAAGTATATTATTATTGTTTTTTTCCACATCAAAAGTTTGTTTATGTATACCCACAATTTTACATATTTCTTTACTCACCATTCTTTCTTTCATCCCAGACCTTTCGTCTAGGATTAGTTTCTTTCTATGTGAAATGCTTATTTGGAAGTTCTTAAAGCCAGGGTCTGTTAGTTGGAACCTCTATTAGTTTTTATTTACCATAAAATATCTTTATTTCATCCTCATATTTGAATGATAGATTTGTGGGTATAAAATTTTAGGTTTTTTTTTGTTGTTGTTTGTTTTTTTTTTTTTATTGTTTTTTTTTTTGTTTTTTTTTTGCGTTACATGGGCCTCTCACTGTTGTGGCCTCTCCCGTTGCGGAGCACAGGCTCCGGACGCACAGGCTCAACAGCCATGGCTCACGGGCCCAGCTGCTCCGCGGCATGTGGGATCTTCCCAGACCGGGGCACGAACCCGTGTCCCCTGCATCGGCAGGCGGACTCTCAACCACTGCGCCACCAGGGAAGCCCAAAATTTTAGTTTTTGAGTTATCTTTTTCTCAGCATATTGAAAATATTATTCCACTATATTCTGATTTTCATTATTGCTGCTAAGAAGTCAGCTGCCAGTATAATTGTTACCCCTTTGCAGATGATTCTTCTTTTCTGGCTGCTTTTAAGATCCTCTTATTATGTTTTTTCTGCAGTTTCATTATGATGTGTATAGTTGTGGATCTTAAAAAACTTAATCTTTGAAAGATTCATCTTTCAAATATGAGAATTTGAATCTTTTGACAGTAACAGAAAATTCTTAGCCATTTTCATTTTGAATATTGCCTCTTCTCCATTCTCTTTATTACATCCCTCTGAAAATCTGATTGTAATTTTGGGATTCTGAAACTCACTCTATGCTACAAGATTCTTAATATCTTTCTAATTTTCAGCACTTCATTTTCTCTCTCTGCTGCATTAGTGTAATTTCTGCTGAACCATTTTCCATTTCAGTGAATCAGTCTTAAACTGTGCCTGTTGTGTAGCCTGAAAATTGAGCTTTGACTTTCAATCACTATATTTTTGTTTTTAGACATTCTTTTGGATTCTTTTTGAATTTTCTTGATTGATTTTATAATCTCTCATTTGTGACTCCTGTTTATGTGTTTGTTGTAGTGCTGACTATGGACTCATGTTCCTTGGAACTTTATCTGTAGCAGTCTTTGAAGCCTTAGTTGAAAGTAATTTCCTTCAAAGATAATATGCATTTACTTCCACCTTGCACAGCAGGGCACTACCCACCAGGGTCTATTTTAAAATCAGTTATAGATTTGAAGTAGTGTGAATTTGGGCTGAATATTCCCATGAAAACTAGATTATGGTTATGAATTCTCAGGAGAGAGATTTTTCCCTTCAACCAGCTCCAAGGTTGAGAGACACAAGCACTTTTGAATGGTCCCTTCTGTGGGTTCTTAGGTTTGTCTGCTGTTCCTAGATTACTCATGGGTTTTCCTTTCAGACTCCCCCCTTTGGCTGCATATGAGGATTTGTCTTATGCCTCACAGTTTGCACAGTTGTCAAAAACAGGAGCTCACAATAATCATGATTTAAAAGATTTCCCCAGAGCAAAAGCCAGATTCAGTGCTTAGTTACCTATATATATTTCTCCTTTTAATTAACTTTTACCCTCCATTGATTTTCTTTTTTTTTTTTTTTTTTTTCTTTTTGCGGTATGTGGGCCTCTCACTGCTGTGGCCCCTCCCGTTGCGGAGCACAGGCTCTAGACGCGCAGGCCCAGCGGCCATGGCTCACGGGCCCAGCCGCTCCGCGGCATGTGGGATCCTCCCAGACCGGGGCACGAACCCGTATCCCCTGCATCGGCAGGCGGACTCCCAACCACTGCGCCACCAGGGAGGCCCTGATTTTCTTTTCTCTCTTGTTTATGAGTGCATTTATAACGAGGTTTATTTTTTTAAATAAAAACAGCATCTATCTTTGTTGTTTTCGGTGGAAGAGCAGATCAGGCTATCTCTCTAAAATTATGTCAAGAAACAGCAGCCCATAAAATTCTCAAGAGCTGAGCTTCAGTTCCTTCCCACAGACACTTCAGTTCTTGTCTCTCTGAGGCATACACTAAGATCACGATAATGGGGCAGTTACAGTGCAGTGCAGTGGGGAGGCTGGTGCCTTTCTGATGGAAAAGTGAGGGCTTTTACCTCTGCTGTAGCAGCAGGACTGCACTGGCCCTACATTCCTCTGCTCGCCCAGGTCAGGGGGATGTTGTGTGCGTTCCTCTTACTCCAAACATTTCTGGCACCACCAAAGTTTCTCACCTGATACTAATTGTATGACCAACTTTGAAGAAAGTATTAACCTCAAGTTGAATGACTATATCGAGCTGTGTTTATAGCGCTGGGGTTACAGGCATAACCTGGTGAGTTTTCTGAGAGTGGATTTGTCTGCTCCTGTTGCCATAACAAAATACCACAGACCGGGTGGCTTGAACAACAGAAATTTATTTTCTTGTGGTTCTGGAGGCTGGAAGTCCCAGATCAAGGTCTGGCAGGGTTGATTCCTGGTGAGAACTCTCTTCCCGGCTTGCAGATGGATGTCATCTTGCTGTGTGCTCACATGGTCTTTCTGAGGTGCAGGCTTGGGGGAAGAGAGAGATAGAGAGAGGGAGACTGAGGGGCAGAGAGAGAGGGCTCTCTTCTCTCTCTTCTTATAAGGGCACGAAACCTATCTAATCCAATTGGATTAGGGATCCACAGTTATGACCTCATTTAACCTTAATTACTTCCTTAGAGGCCCAACTCCAAATACAGCCACTCTGGGGGGTTAGGACTTCAGCATATGAATTTGGGGGGGGACACAAACATTCAGTTTGTGAATGAACTCACCTATATGAATGTTGGGTGTTAGAGGACTATTACAAGTTACAATCCGAGGCAGTGACAGCCAGTTTTAGCCCTTGGAGGGCTTTGCTCTGATGTTTACCTGCTTGGTGATACACTAGGCCTGTGTTTCGAAGCAGGGTGTTTAAATCTCAAAGGGGTGGACAGTGCATTAGGAGAAAGAATAAAATATTAGAGCCCTGTTTATTTCATCTTATCGTTTTGCAATTTATTTTTGTGTTTTTTATATATATGGAAAGTATTTTACTACACTTATACATGTATGTAGTTTATATAATCATAAATGTACTCATAACAACATGTCTAGAATAATTACTGAGGGGTAGGGAATCACAAAGGCCCAGGGATCACTTGCAAGGAAGGAAGATAGCCCTTTTCAAGATATAGGAATCCATGAACACAGTTAAGATATAAAACTCGATAATAAGAATAGATCACAAGAAAAAAATCATCAGAGAAGTAGAGACTGTTGATAGAAGGAATGAGAAGGATTAACCATGCCACCCCAACCCAGGAGGAGAGGAAAAGAAAAATGAGAATGAAGAAAGTATTGTTATTTCCCAGTAGCTTTTAGCTGTCTCTGCTATGTTTGCCCTACTGATTCTTTTGTTGTTGTTGTTAAAGATTTTTCTCTTTTTTAAAAAATTAATTAATTAATTTTTGGCTGCATTGGGTCTTCTTTGCTGCGCGCGGGCTTTCTCTAGTTGCCGTGAGCGAGGGCTGGCCTTCGTTATGGTGCGCGGGCTTCTCATTGCGGTGGCTTCTCTTGTTGCAGAGCATGGGCTCTAGGCACGCGGGCTTCAGTAGTTGTGGCATGCAGGCTCAGTAGTTGTGGCTCACGGGCTTAGTTGCTCTGCGGCATGTGGGATCTTCCCGGACCAGGGCTCGAACCCGTGTCCCCTGCATTGGCAGGCGGATTCTTAACCACTGCACCACCAGGGAAGTCCTGCCCTACTGATTCTTTTTTTTTTTTGCGGTACACGGGCCTCTCACCGTTGTGGCCTCTCCCGTTGGGGAGCACAGGCTCCGGACGCGCAGGCTCAGCAGCCATGGCTCACGGGCCCAGCCGCTCCGCGTCATGTGGGATCTTCCCGGACTGGGGCACAAACCCGTGTCCCCTGCATTGGCAGGCGGACTCTCAACCACTGCGCCACCAGGGAAGCCCCCTACTGATTCTTAATAATCCCATTGGTGGCGTGACTCCAGCTAACCACAAGTGATAATCATGTAAGCGTTTGCCCTCACAGAGTACCATGATTTCTTGCAGAGGGCTCTGAGTTGCTCACAGAGTTTATCCTGAACCATCTCTGTGTTTCCTTCATAGAAAGAATAATGTTTGGCCTTGACCCAAACATCCTCTCTGCTGATTGATTCGAGAATTGAAAAGCAGAGTTAACTGCACTTCACCAGTACTCTTGAGGTGCAGGAAAGCGCATTAACTTGTTTTCTTTGAGAAGGTATTTTAACACTTGATGTGTTGGATTCCCTTCTGAAAAGGGAAAAACCCGTCAGGGGATTGGCTACTGTTCAGTAATGGGTGAGGAGGAGTCCTCTATGGGGTTATAAAGAGGCCCAGAGCTTCGGTCCTTTCCTACCTGGCCCCCACAAGGATGTAGAGTTTTATGTGCAGCCCCCAAATTGCCTGAAAATCAGAGTGGCCGCTTCTACTCAGATCCCAGTCAGTGCTTGTCTCTCGGAGGCAAAAACACAGGCGCCCATGCACAAAGAACAAATGTCCTTGTTGGCACCAGGCGTTTGCAGAGAATCTGAGCTGGATAAAGGGGAGGGGAAGATTTTCCGTGTCTCGTGATAGAGAGTCAGTGTGCATGCCCGGGGCCAGCGTGGAGGCAGGATGGGTCTAACTCAATGAGTTTATTCTCTGCTAGGTGTTGAAGGTACAGAAACACATAATGCAGTTTCCCTTCCAGGAAGTGTTCACACATAGTACAGGGCTCAGTAATTTGCCTAAAATTTTATGCCAAATTATGTGTGCGTTTGGATATAAGCATTTGTTTTTTCTGGGGATGTACTTCATAGATTGCAAAAAGGTTTGTGACCCCCCAAAATGTTAAGAATGATTGTTCTACACAAATGCTTTTTCTTGGGCATGTTTTCATTCAAAAAGGATGTTAGTTCTTAGAATTAGATAGAAGCATCCAGGGCACAGAGAGGGAGATATATAGAGTTGGCAACACCTTTTCAGAGGTCAGGTCCTCTAACTCTTACCCTGCTGCTGAAAGGCCTGATAAAACACTTCCAGGCAGATTGAGCTGGTGGTGTTGGTGGTGGCAGTGGTGGTGGGAGATTCTGTTTTTTAAAGACTTCTAGGCTTTTATCTTTTTTTTGACATTCACATGGATGATGGATAGATTTCTCATCAAGATCAAAATTTGTTAAATCCCAGCATAAGCACTTTGAGTAGAGGGAGATGGTTCCATCATAATATTTTTAAACTTTTCTTTTCCTATACATCTTCAAGGAAGACAGATCTATAACAAAAATAATGTGTGTGGCAGGGTGTTTGTTGATTAGTGAGAAGCTGTCATTTTAGTGTTTAAGGGCACAGACCCTGGAGCCAGCCTGCCTGGGTTCAAGTCCCAGCTCCTCCAATTTGTCACTACTTAATCTCAGTTTCCTCGTCTGCAAAATGGGAATAATAACAGTATCTGCCTCGTTGGGTGGCAATGATTTGATGAGCTTATGTATGTGAAGACCTTAGAACAGTGCCTGATTGCTTATAAATGCTACCTTAGTGTTTGCTCACATTCTTAATGATACCTCCCCCTCCAATCCCTCTAGACCCTACCTCTGCTCTCCATTCAGTAACTAGATGGTGGTAGGTGATCGCTGTCATAGGGAAGCAATGTGAAAGGAAAGATCAGAGGAAAAAGTCTCCTCATGGCCTTTGAGTTTCAGAAGAATAGGCTTTCAGGAAATGGAGACAGGACAGAGGTAACAGACTATCCATCTCAGATGAGTAGTCGGAAGGACCCTCCCTTCACCCTCACATACACACTGGCTAGAAAAGGATGCCACAGACTGGAAGGAGAGTGAATTGGATCGGGGAGTTATGAGAGCTTAGATGCTGGGAGGTCCCTAAGAAAGGAGACCATGAGCCCTGGTTCCACGTCAAGTGTGAGGGATGCTGGAACCTAAAACCAACCCAAGAAAAAGAGAACAGAGTGAGCCCACGTCCTATTTCTTTAATGTTCTGGGGAAGTGACAATGACTCTATACTGTGACTTGGCAGATGTGGCCTTATAGAGTTCTCCAGGCCCCATCATGACCCCAACATGATTTCTTGGTCCCCAAGCGTGGCAGAGAGTACGGTAATGAGGCAGCCTCAGCGACCACCAGGGCGGACAGTGTTTGACATGAGATGGTGCTTCCCAGCAGGAACCAGGATGAATAGACGACACTGAGGGTGAAGACCAGGTCTGCCCTCACCCTGACATCACATTAACCCCCTGGTGCTCAGGTGCCACACTCGGGAAAATGGAGGGGAGACTCACCCCACCATCTCAGGAAAAAAATGGAGCTTGAAATAAAAATTAAATCGAGTTATGAAAAATTCAGGATTGCTTTTTAGCACGTTCGAATTTGCAGACAGAGACTCATACCTACTCTACCTGTTCCTTCGTGACTCAGTCATTGTCCTCATTCGGGGAAAGTGAACTAAGTTTTGGCTTGAAAGATTTAGTTCAATATCCGAGTCAGCAGGGTGCATCTCCTCTGCCCGTCAAGGCTGCACAACACTGAGAAGAGACAGGGAACTGGGGAGCAGTGGACCCCTGAGATCACAATCACAACACGTCAGGCTGGGGGAGGGAGTATCAGATGAGCAGGTGCTGGGAGCTCTCCACTGGGAGGGACGGGGCAGGGGAGCATTGCTCTGAGGGCTGGACCTCTATGCAAGGCAGGGACTGTGGGAACATCCATACCCGGAAGATGGGAGTACTGTAATCCTAGCTTCCTGTTCTGTTCCAGCCAGGATTCTTTACACAGCATTAATGGATGTCTACTCTATTCCAGGCATTGTGTTGGATGCAGGGAACATTCCTGGGGGAATGAGAGGGGGTCTCTGCCCCCAGAGCGTCCATTTGTAATAGGGGCGGGGCAGGCACATGGCTGTTAGCGAGCCACCCATAGTGGTCCCGCTCAGCCATTGGTCGGCCTCGCAGGGGGCCCCTCCCCCAAGCAACTGACCGTTAGTGAGAGACCCTTAGGGACCAACCGTTAGGGAGTGACCGTTAACAGTCCTGCTCCCCTGCTGGTCAGCCTCGCAGGGGGCCCCTCCCCCAAGCAACCGACCATTAGGGAGTGACCGTTAACAGTCCTGCTCGGCCGTTGGTCAGCCTCGCAGGCGGCCCCTCCCCCAAGCAACTGACCTATAGGGAGAAACCCTTAGGGAGTGACCGTTAACAGTCCTGCTCAGCTGTTGGTCGGCCTCGCAGGGGGCCCCTCCCCCAAGCAACTGACCGTTAGGGAGAAACCCTTAGGGACCAGCCGTTAGGGAGTGACCATTAACAATCCTGCTCGGCCGTTGGTCGGCCTCGCAGGGAGCCCCTCCCCCCAAGCGAGCGACCCTTAGCGAGCAAGTGTCAAAGAGCCACTGTTAGTAGGGAAGGACCCTTAGCGGGTAACCGTTAGTTAGTGAGTGAGCCTTAGCAGTCCTGCTCAGCCATTGGTTGGCATCGCAGTGAGCTCCTCCCCCTCCTCTTTCTCTGTGTAAAAAAACCCGAATTTGGACTGAGGGGAAGATGGTGTTTTGAGACACTAGTCAGCTATTTTCTCAGTCTGCTAGCTTTCCCGTTGAAGTCATTACTCCTTGCCTCAACAACTTGTCTCCCGACTTACTGGCCTGTCGTGCAGCGAGCAGAGCGTGCTTGGGCCGGGTAACACATTCCGGGCTCACAAAGACCTTTCCACGTTAAGTAGACAGTAGGTAAGGTGGGCGCACAAGCTGGGGAGGGGAGTTTGTCCAATCTGAGAGCTCCAGAGCAATTCCTAGCAAACGGCTCCCACGCTGGGTCTTGGGAGGATAAATGGGTGTTCATGAAGGGGACCGAGATGCAGCCGCGTCACGGGTGTGCAGGGCAGGAGCGGCAGAGGGCACGGAGCACAAAGCATTCGGCACGTCTGCACTGTCGGCTGAAGTCACCGAGTGGAGACGTGAAGTCGGAGATGGAGGTTTGGGCCGAGTCACAGAGGGCCTTGGAGCTTATTATCAGGACGTTAGCCTCAGTTCTGGAGCCAATGAGTAGCTGCTGACAGGTTTCTGGGCAGATGGCGCTATAGCCAGGTTTATATTTCACAAAGACGTGTCTGGGGCAAATGGGAGAGAACTCGAGGGGTGGCCAGAATGTTAGTTAAGATTGTCTGCAGGCCCTCACTCACCACCCAGCTCCAGCAGGTCTGCAGATTGGACCACTGGCTCCACAGACCCATCGCCAAGTCTTGCAAGTCTTGCTTGTAAAAGAAGGTCCGAAGGAGGTTTCCGACTAAATGGGAACAGTGCAGGATCAGACACCTGAGAGCTGAGGGCTGGTACTTACTCTGGTTTCTGATGAGTTAGAAGAGCAGCAGACACCTCTCCTTGGCGTCCAGACTCCTGCCTGTTCCCCCTCCGGCAACCTCAAGATCCAGATCCCCCACTTCCCTGACCTTGCTGCCGGGTGGGAGCTCCCAGTACCACACCTTCTAGCCATCCTTGCCTAGCTGCCCCCAACGCAGGGTGGAGATGCTATTCTTGGAATGAGGAAGCAGGCCATCTCGCCAGTGACTGCACTAGTCCCCCAGCGCAATGGGGTCGGCAAGTGTCCCTGCACCTTCCAGAACTCCCAGTTTCAGCCCAGAGCAGGGTATGACGCTTCCGTCAGCCTTAGGACAATTGCAGATTTGTACTTGATCACAACTGCATTTTCATAATTACCAGTGTGTCCGGGGCTTCCAGGGATTTCAGTAACTCCGACCTTCCTCTTGCTAAGTCATTTGGCTGCATTTCGGAAATACTGTCTCAGCTCCGACTGGCTTCAGTCTGCCTCTTCCAATTCATTATTCATGCCTGTGGCTCAGATTTTCACATCCTCACAGCCATCGGTGGCCCAGCTATCTTGGTTGGGAAAGGGAGAAGTGGGAAGGGAGGGTGAGAGCATACAAAGTAGGGTGAATGGGAAATGACAAACAAATAAATAAAATCATGCGGAGGGTTGGCGGGGGCGGCACAAGGCAGGGTGGGGAGCAGATCTGTGGCTGACTGGGCGAGGGGATGGATGAGTTAAACAGGAGTAGGAGGGAAAAAGCTCGGAGAGACAGGAGAACAGGGCAGAGGGAAGTGTGGCACTGTCCTGGAAAAGGAAACTATGTGACTTGACTGCAAGATCAAAAGCATGCAGAGGGTGCGGGTTCGATCCCTGGTTAGGGAGCTCAGATCCCATGTGCCCCGTGGCCAAAAAAACAAAACATAAAACAGAAGCAATATTGTAACAAATTCAATAAAGACTTCAAAATTGGTCCATGTCAAAAAAAAAAAAACCAACTTTAAAAGCAAACAAACAAAAAAATGCAGCTCTTGCTATTGATTAAATTTGTTTATCTTTGCAGCACAGCGCCGGGCTGCAAAGAGACATCGTAGCTGGGTGTGCACAGGGGAATGAGCTCACTGTGCAGAGTTCCCAGCAGCTTTGATTCTGTCCCACAGGTTTCTTAGGAACCACTGCGATTCCCTTTAAACAATCCTTCCCTCCCCCCATCCCCCAAATCCTCACTGTTTAGATTAGGTAGTCCAGTTGATGATGTTGACTGTTTCCGCAGATCCTGTTGGAGCTTCGGCCCTGATGACTTATGCAACTGGAACGTTCCATGGGATGGAGAATGGCTGGGCAGGGTGGACCGCTGAGGACAGAGAGCTGACCCAACAGACACCTGATCTGACAGGAGCAAGTCCTGCAGAACCTGCGCTGGAGAGATTTTGGCGATCACCCAGCCACAGTTCACCACCCTGGCTGCACCTAGACGCACCTGGGAGCTTAAAAAAATATTCGTTTCTGGATTCCATCCCTGGAGGTTTAATTCAAGTGGTCTGGGGTAAGGCCCTTGCATCATTATTAAAAATAAGAAAATCAAGCGAGGCTACTGTGCAGCCAAGAATGGAGACCCCCAACATAGTTCAGACTTTTCATTTTACAGATAAGAAAACCAAGGCTCCCAAAGGCAACGTCAGGTGCCCTGATTTTCACAGATAAGGAGTCAAGGCTCTCCTGGTCCCTCAGGTGAATGCTGGCTCTGCCAGGCTAGGAGGATCTCAGCACGAGTCCCTTCCCAGCATTACTCCTGTGCCTTACTCCCTAACATGTCCATCTGGGGCTCAGCACCCTCCGGAGAGGTTCATTCCAGCCTGCTGAATATTTTATAAGTGCCTGAAGACAGGTTAGACACATAAATAACTCCTTCTGCGAGGGAACACACACACACACACACACACACATCCGTGCCCCCCATCCCAGCACGTTCATACACACATACAAACACACAGACTCAGCCTTCCCTCATTTGTGTTTGAAAGCAGGTGGCTTTGTTTCTGAAATGTAGTCACTACTAACAATAAAAAACGTGAAGGGAAAAAAGTGAACAAAGGGAGCAGCTCTGCTGATGTTCCATTCCAGAAGCGTTCTGTTTGATCCTGGCTGGAGCAGGGCATTTCTTAGATGGCTTTGGTCTTCATACACATTTGACTGAACAAGGGGTGCTGCGGATGGCAGAAGTGAACACTGAGCCTGGTGAAATGAGGCAAAAGGATGCATGCCTCTCTTTACAGGAAAAATCCAATTTAATAACAGTTTGTGGAATTTCAAATGTAGAACACACTGTATAGCTTTCTCTTTTTAACATCAACTCCAAATGTTTTTTTCCTTTTTCTTTTTTTTTTTTAATAAATAGAATAGCTTTGCTGCCTAATAGTACTCAGAACAGATATTCTCTGGTAAATTACAAATAAGAGAAATCAATTTGATTTCATACAAGGCTGCATTTCATTTTGGAAGATCTTTTGGTCACATTTAAGTGCAAGAGAAAAAGATAACAGATGAAATAGCTTCATATGGAAATAGAATATTCTTGAACATTTGTTTTAATTCATTCCCACGTCCAGCTGAGCATGATGCAGAATAATGGTTTTCACAATGACTCAGGGCATCTCCCTCCCCCTGCCTCCAAGAATGTTTCCAGTTACATTCAAAACCTTAGGTGATGGAGGATGAAAATAACATTCATTACACACCTGTCGGGTGGCAACATTCATTCCTAGGAGAAATATCTCCCCCAAATGTTGCAGCGGGAGGCTTAATTTATACACACCACAAAATTCATATTCATGTGTGCTCCATTTAGGCTTCATTATGTTTACAGATCTTCTGATGAATGAGAAATCAATAAACTGAGGAACTATAGATGTAGAAACAAAAAAAATAGAGTTCACCATCCATGACAGTTAGTGCCAGCCCGTAGATGCAGTTGTTATGGGGTCTAAAACAATGTCAAGTTCACTTGTGCAGTTACCTCAGGGTATATTTTCCAACTATTCATCTTAAAAAGGGATACTGGAAAGTTAAACTACAGGTACATTATAGAGATTCTTATGGCTTCAATTTCAATACCCACTCTGGAAATTTTCCAGGTAGAACTCCTTCTGAAGTTCTGTGAGAAAGAAGAGCTAAACGTCACCCATGACTGCAGACCTCCCTGGGGCCTCACAGTCAGTGCAGCAGATGAAACAACACCTGCAGGCTGAACAGGTAACGTTATGCAGAGGCGTGCCGTCCTGTCTCACATTATGCTTTTTATCATGACAACCACTGTTATTTAGAAGTTTGAGACTTTTTAAAAAAAAAAGATATTCTGTGCTTGCAGAGGCTAAGAACTCTCGGCGTACATTTTTGAGCTTTGATGACCCATTCTTTGTGTTTTTAGTGTATTCTTTTTTTATTTTTTATTTATTTATAGTTTTGGCTGCATTGGGTCTTCGTTGCTGTGCGTGGGCTTTCTCTAGTTGCGGTGAGCCGGGTCTGCTCTTCACTACGGCGCATGGGCTTCTCATTGCAGTGGCTTCTCTTGTTGCAGAGCGCGGGCTCTAGGTGTGCAGGCTTCAGTAGTTGCGGCACGCAGGCTCTAGAGTGCAGGCTTAGTAGTTGTGGCGCATGGGCTTAGTTGCTCCACAGCATGTGGGATCTTCCCAGACCAGGGCTCAAACCCGCGTCCCCTGCATTAGCAGGCGGATTCTTAACCACTGCGCCACCAGGGAAGCCCTAGTGTGTTCTTAAAACTGTTTTCTGAGGAATGCCTTGATTTTCTTCTGTACTTTTTTTTTTTTTTGGAGGGTAGGGCATCTATTCAGATACAATTCCTGATGGGCTTCTTAGTTTTCTTAAGGTGATGCAAAGACCCGTGAACGTGAATTAGCACTGTTGAGTTTCTGCATTTCCATTTCTCGCCCCAAAGTCTAACCCTGCATTTTTTCCCACCTGCTGTGGTTCTCGGACCCCTCCTACTTGAAACACTCAAGGTCAGGGGCTGATGGATGATCCAAACCCTGCTTGTTACTCTACTTCATGGTTCTAGACCCAGTGGTTGCTCCAGCAGGTGGGTACGTTACCCAAGCTGGCCCAATTTAGAGCTTGTCTGTGGATCTTCTACATTTGATGTGGAGAGTATGTTTTCTCTTTCTTGCCTCACGGGCTCTGAAGTGCCTAGAATTGTGCCTGATATAGATTAAGTGTCTCTTCTCATTATTGTTAACGGGATGTGCCTTCGGGGCTGCTAGTGGCCATGGCCCCTTCCACATGAAGCAGCCTGCAAGAATGAGGGCAAACAAAAACAAACGCTGAGATGAGAGGTGGAGAGAGAAATCTGGTACCATTCACATGAATCCATCCTTTTTTTATGGTTTGGTTCCATGAGCTAATACATTTCTTTTTCTTGTTTAATTTGAGTTTTGATTCTGCTATTTGTAATAAAAAGTTCTGATGATGAACATAACATGATGTTATTTAGCAAATGCTTGGAAGTGTGGACTAGAAAAAAGTAAAGATTGATGGAGGAGTTTCTAGTAGGATAGACTCAGAGACTAAGACAGAAAATGCAGGGAGACAGGTTTGAGGGATGATTATGAACTTAACTTTGGACGTATTGAGTTTGAGGATCTTTGGATTTTGCCATGTGGAACTGCCCATTAGATGTTTAGAAATAAGGATAGAAAACTCAGGAGAGAATTCAGAGGTGGGGATATAGATGTGTAGTCAACAGAATGGAGCTATAGCTGAAGCCCATGACACTGAATGGGGTCCAGAGTGAGACTGGAAGAGGCACAGGAGGAAGAACAGGCAATGGGAGGTGATGTGGTCCAGTGAGAGGACAGGAGAGTCAGGGTATATAACATGAGAGATGTCAAAGAGAATAATCCCAACAACACCCTCAAATGATGCCAAGAGTCTTGGATGGGTGAGAACTCAGAAGAGGCATCACATTTTAACAGGTAGTTTATTGGTACCACTTGAAAGAAAAGTTCAGTTTAGCAGGAGCAAAACACAGATAGCACAGGGTTGAGAAATGGGTGGGAGAAATGGATGGCGGGCGTGGTCAAGAGGGAAAGGTGTGGGAATTCCACAGTTTCAGTGGAGTCAGATCACCTCTTTTTTTCTTGAGAGTAATTGTGATTTAAGCCTGTTTGCATGTTAAAGAGAAATCAAAAGGCAGAAAAATACATCTGATGGGTACTGATGGAAGAAGCATGTTACAAGAGGAAGTGATAGAGGGTAAAGGAAGAAGTCTCAGAGAGAATAAAATACATTTCCTTATTTAAGACAACAGGGCAAGAGAAAATGGCCACGATGAGCCTGGGAGAATTTAAGGTAGGAGGTGAACGTTAGCTGGAACTCCACCCCATGATGTTGAACCCAGGAAGGTAGATGACAGAGTCATGCGCTGCGTGATGGGTGGGTTGCAGAACTTCATTGTGGACAGAATTTAGAACCACTACGAGAAATTAATTGAGTTTATTATAGTAATTTTGGAGCAGCACCGACGTTAGAACAAACTGGCAGTGGATTCAGTCAGTTGCTACTCGCAGCCCAAGATAAAGAATAGCAAAGACCAACGATGCATTTACCCAGTTCGATGGAAAGTCCAGGAACAAGGAAATCTAGGATGCCAGGGAGTCTTACTGAGTGAAGAGAGCCCGTTTGTCTCACTTGTTAGCTTGCTTACTGTGGACTCGGTGCAGGACGGTATCCAGCAATTAAGGGAGATGCAATAAAGATTTACGCCATTGAAAAAAGGCACTCGTTAACTTTTATGATGTACCCTTTCATCTACTTTGAGCTCTGAAACACAGGAATCACTTTCCTTTCTTCTTCGCATTTGCTCTGGTGGTGTGATTAAAAAGAACAAGATGTTTCTGGAATCATCCCTGTGGAGAGAGAGGGTGGTGATGGCCATGGGAAAAATGGGAAGTAGAAATTCTAGAAGAATAAATGACTGTATCTGCATTCGCATTGTGAGGAAGGAACCAGGTGTGTGTGTGTTCTAAGCACAAGTGCTGATGGTTTAAGATGAGGCAGTGCATGAGTCACACGGAAGGAGAGGATTTATAAAGTGATGGTGAGCAAGGAGATCTGGGCAGAATGTAGGGTGACCAGTTGTCCCAGTTGCCCAGGATGAAAGGTGAATATGGGACTTTTAGTGCTAAAACGGGAAAGTTCCAGAGTGATCAGGATGTTTGGTCAGCCTAATATGTGCAGAGAAACATGAACAAGTATATTAAATATCCATTTCTCTTTAAATAGAATAGTTTCAGAACTCCTGGAGACTTTGTGGAAGATGGCACCCTAGGGAGCCCCTGAGAAAGAACATTTGAGTTACATCGGCAGAGTAAGATTGTTAACTCCAGGAACTGGACACATTGCTAAATTGGGCTTCTTGAAGATTTCTAAAACTTCCAAGTAATTGATCTGAAGCTAAAAGTGTAAGCCTAGCCTTTATGATGACATCTTAGGTAAACTATCCTATTGCTCCATTTTAAAACATATATATATATATATATATATATTTTTTTTTAAATAGAATCACACAATAGGTGGCCTTTTTTTTTTTAAAGAAGATGTTGGGGGTAGGAGTTTATTAATTAATGAATTTATTTTTGCTGTGTTGGGTCTTTGTTTCTGTGCGAGGGCTTTCTCTAGTTGTGGCAAGTGGCAGCCACTCTTCATCGCGGTGCGCGGGCCTCTCACTATCGCGGCCTCTCTTGTTGCGGAGCACAGGCTCCAGACGCGCAGGCTCAGTAGTTGCGGCTCACGGACCTAGTTGCTCCGCGGCATGTGGGATCCTCCCAGACCAGGGCTCGAACCTGTGTCCCCTGCATTAGCAGGCAGATTCTCAACCATTGCACCGCCAGGGAAGCCCTTAAAACATATTTTTATTAGAACCTGAAAGTGTCATTTAAAGCGACTCACCAGCTTTCTTGCACTACAATTCACAGGATACTAGGGGAAAAATTTGATTTTTTTTTTTCCCTCTCCACCCTCCCCCAGCTGAGGAAACACTGTGCTGGGGCCCATCCACTATATCCAATTAGCAGGTGAGATGCCTGCATGTTTCAAAGGCTAAACAAAACATAAGCCAGGCCTTATTAGCCTTCTTTGGCGCTGATCTGGACCAAAAGCTGAATAAAATGCATGAACATGATAGGAACACTGTAGATAAATCCGACACAGAAGAAACACACATATAACAGAAACATAATTGTCTTCAATTTGCAGATTCACACTGGATCCTAAGAACCTAGAATGAATGGAGCCTTTTCTTAGATCTTAGCTTGAGTCAGTGATTTCAGTAACGTTAACAATTGGATGGTGGTAGCGGTGGGTGAATGGGTGGGGGGACAAGTGTCTTCAGAACTTCTCTTGGGGTTGCAGAACCTGCAGAGGACGATCGAGGAAGTAGTGGTGGGAAAAACAAACACAAAAACTCTGAGCAAAGGAAAAGGTGGTAACTCTCAGCATGCTTAGTTGATTGATACGCTCACACACAAATGCTATGAATGACTTACTGCTTCATTCAAATTCTTGCTCCAAATCAGTGGGTCTCAGGCTTGGCTGCACATTGAAATTACCTGGGGAGCCTTAAAAGACCTGGTGCCGGGGTCCAATCCCAGAGATTCTGATTTAATTGCTCTGGGTTGTAGCCTTGGCAGCGGACTGCTTCTGTGCAGCCAAGATTGATAGCCGCTACTGTGCGGTCAGTCAGGAAATCAGGAGAAATGGCGCAGGCCAGCGGTTCTCAAGTTGTACGTGCCTAAGAACAGCCTGGAGGGCTTGGTAGAATCTCCTGGAGCCCATCTTCAGAGGATTCAGTAGGTCAGGGTGGCGGCTAGAGATGCTGCATTTCAAAGGGCCAAGGACCACGCTTTGAGGACCACTGGCTTCCGTGGATCTTCTGTTACTATATCCAGAGACAGCTAAGCCATTCAGCATTCCTTGTGTGCCCCTGGGAGCTCTGTGAACCCTCATTTATGTGTGCTTGGAAGGCACATCCGAATTAATTTGCCCCACTCTCTCAAGCCAGCCGATGGGAGGCAGCCTCTTTTTTTTTCTAGCCTGGAAATGTAAGGGCTTTATTCTTTGCTGATCTTGTTGATTTGGGGGAAAGCCATCTAATTATTTATCATATCTGGTAATCCCAAGGAACACAGTGTCCTGGGCATGCGCCAGCCAGCTCCATGGAGTCCCTCAGACCTCCTGGCACTCCAGCTAGCCGGGGCACCCTTCCTCCTGTGTACCCCTCCATTCCACCTTGGAGTCCTCCCTCTGTGCTCTAGGCCTGCCCTCATCCAACAAGCAGGACCCATAGTGCATTTGGAATCCTGCCCCATTGTGCTCAGAGAACCATGGTGGCCCAAAGAATAGTAATAAGTCACAGCTACTGTTTATGAGGGCACTTATCCTGCCAGGAACTGTGCCTGGCACTTCACACACATCATTTAACTTAACCTTCATGTCAACCTTCAAAGGTGACAACTATTATGCCCATTTCATAGATGAGGAAACTGAGCCTCAGAGAGTATGACTTGCCCAAAGCCTTAGGGCCATTAAAGGAGAGATGGGACGTGTGGCTGGGCCTGGCTCCAAAGTCCATGCTTTTCCCCCTACCCTTCTGCCTCCCTGGCACAGATGGACTAGGGTGGCAGAAAGAGCAATGGATCCCAGCTGGTAAACGGTCTGGCCTCCACTCCCAGACGCCGCTGAGTGGACAGCCTTGGACAGGTTGCTGGCCCCGCCCCTAGTGCCTCTGTCCTCAGATCTTTATCTATGAAATGAGGGGTTTGATCAGATGGCTAAGGTCCCTCCCACTCTTACTTTCTCACAGTGTCTCTGTGACTAACGCAATTGTGCTTCCTTTCCCGGGATTCTGCCCTGCCTGGTGATCACATCATATGTTCAGCAGACATGTATCCAGGGAGAGCATCTTCGAAAGGCCCAGGTTGAGTTACTGCGGTGCCACTCAGCCAAGGTAGCGGGAGGTTATGTCAACCTGTCTGAGAGCTGCCTAATGACAATTTATAACCCACTTGTAAAATGTCCATTCTCTGGTGAAACTTGGCGTTCAGTTGTCTGAGTCAGTACTAGATCGAAAGCTGGTCACCTAAAACCTGAGGGGGAGGAGGATGGGAATCAGACATACTCCAGTGTGTGTCCCCTTGCCTGTTGGTCCTGGAGCAGTGGCCTCGGGGGTGTCCCCTGCCCAGAGAGATGTGCACTGGGCTCCGCTTTCTGTAGCCTTTCTCCCAGGGCCCCAGGGGGCGGGTGTGTGGAAGGAGGTTGTCTTACAGCTTTTTATTATGATAGTTACTAATATTATGGTTATAGACTGATGTGCTGCTACTTTCCCACAGGTAAACAAAATCTGACCTGAAATTAGGAACCTTAAATTGTTCTTTCATATTTTTTTTATTGAATTATAGTTGATTTACAATGTTGTATTAATTTCTGCTGTACAGAAAAGTGATTCAGTTATACATATATATATTCAGTTTTATATATATATATATGTACACACATTCTTTTTTTATATTCTTTTCCATTATGGTTTATCATAGGATACTGATATAGTTCTCTGTTCTGTACAGTAGGACATTGTTGTTTATCCATTCCACATATAATAGCTTACATCTGCTAACCCCAGCCTACCACTCCATCCCTCCCCCAGCCCACTGCCCCTTGGCAACCACAAGTCTGTTCTCTATGTCTGTGATTCTGTTTCTGTTTTGTAGATAGGTTCATTTGTGTCATATTTTAGATTCCACATATGAGTGATATCATATGGTATTGGTCTTTCTCTTTCTGACTTACTTCACTTAGTATGATAATCTCTGATTGCATCCATATTGCTGCACATGGCATTACTTCATTCTTTTTTATGGCTCAGTAGTATTCCATTGTATATAGTACCACATCTTCTTTATCCATTCACATCTGTTGATGGACATTTAGGTTGTTTCCATGTCCTGGCTACTGTGAATAGTGCTGCTGTGAACACAGGGGTGCATGTATCTTTTTGAATTATAGTTTTGTCTGGATATACGCCCAGGAGTGGGATTGCTGGATCATATGGCAACTCTATTTTTAGTTTTCTGAGGAACCTCATACTGTTTTCCATAGTGTCTGTGCCAACTTATATTCCCACCAACAGTGTAGGAGGGAGGAACTTTAAATTAGAGTTGATCTTTTTGTTCAAAAGGGCCTCATTTCTCATCTGTAATGTAGGATGAAGGGGTGAGATGGACCACCGATCTTCAAGTCCCCTCCCATGCTATGTGAGATTCCATCACAGATCAGAAGGCAAGCAGACGCAAGTAAGCAAAAGGGGACACAGAGCAGGTGGATGCCAGGAAACCTGCTTTCTAAACAATCAGATAATACAAAGATTTTGTTGTTGTTGTTGACGATATATTTATTTTAAAAATTGTGGTCAAATACTCATAACATAAAATTTACCACCTTAAAAAAAATTACCATCTTAACCACTGTAAAGAGTTCATTTCAGGGGCATTAAGTACATTCGTATCATTGTGCCACCATCACCACCATCCAACCAGGAACTCTATTTATCTATAAAGATATGTTAACAGTGTTCACACAGCACTAAAAATAGCACCTCCAAAAGCAATAATATTTTGAATTTATAAACCTCCTTTGTAGAAATTTAAGGCATTTCACAAACATTGTCTTGTCTGTCCTTACAATGACCTTATGTAGAAGCAGAGAGATCGGAGAGTGGACAGATCAGACAAAAAGAAGGAAAAAGACCCGGGGGGACATGCAAGTTTGCTAAATTTCACTGTGACCCACAGAGACTCAGTGAATCATCCAAGGTCTCATAGTTTTCAGGTAGCCGAGGATCTTAGAACTCGGATACGTGCCTTTAAGTTCAGTTTTCAGTTTTCTAAGACTGTGATAACATCAACCAGAGAGGGAAGTTAGAGGACAGTACGGGCTTGCCCTGACTCGAGGGAGGAGTTTTCTTCACAGATACGTTGTTGGGATGGGTGTATCAGTGTGGGAGTGGGGACTTGGGGGGCAGGGATGCTTTGGCAGAAGTGGGGTGGCCTGGGAGGTTCTCGGGTTCTGTCGGTTTCTGGGCAGCTGCTAATAGGGAGCTTTGGGTGGAAAGGGCTGAGACCTGGTTACAACACTGAGAGAGGAGTGCTCACAGGTGCAAAAAATTTCATGGCCTGGGAAATAAAAGAAAAAGTATGTGATTTTTCCTGGCTGTGCATGATGGGTCAGATGATGAAGTTAGTCATCAAAGTTAGTAAACTGCATTCTTGTTTTCAATTTGGTGATTTTTTTTAAAAAAATAATATTTTTTGTTGGAGAAGAAAATTGTATTCGTGGAAAGTTGTGTTTCAGTTAGATTCAACCTTTCGGCGACTGGAAAATTTCCAGTGAATTTCCAGGAACAAGAAAATGGCAGTGTTCCTGGTGCAAAGTCTGAATCCTCAAAGTCCAGGAACAGTCATGCATAAACTGTGATTAAAAGACAGAATATGAACTTAAGAAACAATCTAACAATTAGAGCCTGGCAATAAGATGCCGTCAGTTAACCTGGAATATACTCATCAACGTGTGTAGGAGAAGGGGCTGCTTCTTCGTGAATAGAGTGGATGGTTAACTGGTCTGGTGGTCTCTACTCAGCCACTTATATGTCATTGGTTTACCACTGAAAGCACATGGAATAAGTATTAGCTTTGCTGTTGTTCCCTCTGCAGTTGGCCACATTCTGGTGGATCAACAGGGAGACCAAGAGGAGTTGGCTTCAGATATTCTCCCTTTGTTCACTCCATTTCTTAAGAGCCTGCTTTGTACCAGGCACTGTGCTAGAAGCTGCCGGGCAGGGCTCCAGCCTTGACCTTGGATGAGTTTACAGACTAGCAGAGGGAGGGAGACAAGTGTCATTGGTGCCGTGAAAGGAGTATGTGCAGAAGGTGCGCAAAAGGTACAAACTTCCAGTTATAAAATAAATTTCATGGGGTGTGAGGTACAGCATGGTGACTATAGTTAATAATATGTATTGTGTATTTGAAAGTTGCTAAGAGAGTACATCTTAAAAGTTCTCATCACAGGGCTACCCTGGTGGCTCAGTGATTAAGAATCCACCTGCCAATGCAGGGGACATGGGTTTGAGCTCTGGTCTGGGAAGATCCCACATGCCGCCGAGCAACTAAGTCCTGCACCACAACTAGTGAGCCTGTGCTCTAGATCCCGCAATCCACAACTACTGAGCCCACATGCCACAACTACTGAAGCCCATGCGCCTAGGGCGCATGCTCTGCAACAAGAGAAAACACCAAAATGAGAAGCCCGCACACTGCAAAGAAGAGTGGCCCCCGCTTGCTGCAACTAGAGAAAGCCCAAGCACAGCAGCCCAATGAAGCAAAAAAAAAAAAAAAGTTCTCATCACATGAAAACAAAATTTGTAACTATGTGTGGTGATGGATGTTAACTAGACTTATTGTGATCATTTCACAATATACACAAATATCAAATCATTATGTTGTATACCTGAAACTAATGTAATATATGTCAATTATATCTCAATTATAAAAAAGAAGTGTGTGTAGAAAATACAATGAAGGGATTGATTAGCTTGTTTGAATGGTGTATAAAGAACAGGGAGGGCTTTTGGAAGAGATGACATCTAAACTGTGTTTTAAAAAAAATAAATCGGAATTTTCCAGGCAGGGGGGTTTTCCAGGAGGAGAGATTAGATGCACTGAAGGGAATGGGGAGCAACGGAAGTGAAGGTTTGGACTCCATATACAATCTTTAAAAAATGATGACCAAACGGCATGGGGCACTGGCAATCTGCATTGCCTAAAGGGATTTGGCCACAGATCCTTATAAGAGAAGACAAAGGTGAAATTGAATAACAGAAAGAAGGAAAATGATGAACAAGTACATGAGAAAAGTCGAATGGGAAAGGAGTAAAGAAAAGTGAAAAGATTTAAAACATCCTGTATTAAATCCCAAACAAAGAGCGACAAAGTGGTCAGACTCGGAGCAGATGATCGAGAGGCAGACTTTTCCAGCCTGAAGCTGGACGACACGGTCTGCATCGGACCGAGAACCACCCAAACAGGACCAGGAGAAGATGGTGCCGTTTGGTGACACAGTCTGTAAAGACAGGAAGCCTGGTCCCAATGCCTGGTGACTCTGAACCTGCACAAGGGGCAGCAGCGAGGCCCATTGTGTGCCCCGGGCCTGAGACCTCCCTCACCTCCTCCCCGAGAGCTGCTCACACTCTTGCACCCTCCAGGAGTGGCGAGAGGGCCCAGAGGCTCAGACGGCAGAAAGGCTACTGGAATCTGGCAAGCCCTGGACAGACAGTTGTCTGCCTTCACCTCCTTTCATCGGCTCTACCATGGCAGCCTTTGTCCCAGGACATAAAACCACAGAACCACAGAATTTCACTGAGAAAAGAGCATATGTATCTCCTAATTTAATCGTTTCCAAACCCTTTTGATCATCTACCCTCAGCAATAAAAAACAGTTTGAGCATGTAGCTTCAATTTAAGCATATTCATTCATTTTTAAATGACATCCTTAGCCTTCTGTACTAATATATTTATTTTAAAACATACACAAACATTATATTTACAAATAAATAAATAAAAGTTATATTATTTTCTTCCTGTCCTCTAACATATTATCTTTGTTGTCTCTGGGGTACATGAAATCTATTTTTATTTTATTTATTTTTTTTTTTTGCGGTAGGCGGGCCTCTCACTGTTGTGGCCTCTCCCCTTGCAGAGCACAGGCTCCGGATGCGCAGGCTCAGCAGCCATAGCTCACGGGCCTAGCCGCTCTGCGGCATGTGGGATCTTCCCAGACTGGGGCACGAACCCGTGTCCCCTGCATCGGCAGGCGGACTCTCAACCACTGCGCCACCAGGGAAGCCCGAAATCTATTTTTAGATTCAAATTTCAAATTCAACCAGATGTTTTCATCTCTTCTGTAACTCTCTTCCAAAAAAACAATCTTTTTCTTGAACACCTAGAGGGACACTGTTCCATTTTTGGGAAACTTCTCGGAGTTCCCTGGTTACCGCGTCCCAGGTGGCCAAGGAGGGGGGCTTCTGTACAGGATCACACCAGGAGTTTGGGTCAGAGCGGAACGCTTCTCTGGGAAAGGGCCCTGGTTCCGCATTGGGCTCTCCCTGGCTCTCACCACGATCTGAGCTGTGAGGACGGCAGGAAGGCCTCTCACTGCCACAGTAAATATTATGGTTGCCTCTGGTATGCAGAAGAGCAAGAGGGGCGGCTGCATTTGCTGCTTCCAGGTGGCAGACGGACAAGAATGAAAGCAGGCGAGGAAGAGCTGGAGGGGCGTCTGGGAAAAAAGAGAACAAGAAAACCTCACTAGTGTATGATGTGTACTATAAACAGCCCAGGGTTGTTTGGGGTAAGAAACTGTCAACATAAATCAGTTCTTTCTCAGCGAGTGTGGGAGCAGGTGTTCCAGGGGAAGGATGAGCATGGCAGCTGTGGTGGGTTGTGATCAGGCCCTGATTGCACGGAAGTCCCTGGATGTTAATGTGGACAGGGCGCAGGGGCCCCTGCCATTTGTAAAACTCGCTTTTCAAAATCCTGCATTACCACAGTGTGTAAATTCTTTCAGATCATGGATTGTTTCCTCAGTTCTTCAGCAGTTTTTCCAAAGCACACAAACATTAGTGGTGGAGCTGGTTTGGGGCCAAGAATCCTTAACTGACCAAGAGTGCAGAAAGGCCCGGGGATGATAAAAATGCAGGCCAGCCTTGCTCTAAAACATCTCAGGATGCTCAGAGAACCAGCTGGAAATGCTTCTTCGCGCAGCTCTTTGTGAAAACATTTGAGAGAAAAATCTCTTTCAATAATTAAACTGGGTGGGTGGGGGTTGGAATCAAAGATCTTTCTGGCAATTCGAGATGATCTTTCTCTCTTCCCCACCCCCGCCAACGCACCTGCTTTTGAATGACAAACCAAGTCAGATACCGAGGCCAGATTTAAAATCACTGTGACTTTTAATTTGGGTACTTATTGTTTGATAGCAAAAGAAAAACATTTCTTTTGAGGTAGGTGCCCCAAATTGAAAGCTGCTCTGAGTTTAGGGAAAAGGCAGAGTCTTCAGGGTCCATAGGAGTTGGATAAAACTCAAAGGGAAAATAATTTGGGTTTCAGTTGCGGGGGAGGGGTGCTTAGTCTGTGGTAACAGTTGGATTTTGCTCGTCTGGAATGCTTTTCCTAACTCCCGATTTCAGTAACTTGCCCTGGCCACGGAGATAAGTGTGTATCCCAGGCCTGGGCAATCATTATATCCCATCTTCCTGACAACAGTGATTGGCACAAGGGTTGGATCCTTGACTCAGACAGGGCTTTGCTGAGGTCTGATATATAAATAGGAAGTGAGCTTCCATGGCCGCTAAATGGGAGGGTGTGGATTTGGGGCTCTTGGACATCATACTATCTCCTGCCACGTGGAAAATTAGAGTGAAGCCAAGAGACAGGCAGAGATGGAAGATGGATGGACACATGCTTGAGGATGGCTGGGGAGGGGGAGAGTCCTGGTAGCAAGGCATCAAACATGACGCTCTCTCGTAGCAGCCCAGGTGGGATCCGTCAGCACGTTCTTTCATCTCCACCTCTGAACTGGAACCTGATCCTGATAATGTGACAGGGTCTTATCTCCATCATAACAACTTTAGGTTCAACCTTCATTGTGTCTCCCCTGGCAAATGACAGTAGCCTTTTCCTTGTCTTCCTGCTCCTGCTTTGCCTTGATGCAGTCCATTTTCCATGCAGCAAAGAGGTCATTTAGTTGTCTGCCTGTACAGTGTTTTGAAACGTTAATTACGCCTTGTCACTGCTCTGCTCAAACCCTTCAGAGGATTCTCCTCTCACCCGGAGGAGAGCCAAAGTCTTACCGTGGTTTTCCCTACAACCTCCGTCCCGTCCTCCTTGGAGCCCGTCAGCCTCCTCAGCTCCTGAACGATTCTCCATCCTCTGACATGGCTGTCTTTTAACTTGTGTGCACTATATATTTACGTCTCTGGTTTTTATTGTTGCTCTCATTGCTGTGTCCCGCACGTCCCCGGGGGACCCTGGAACACAGCGAGCACCACAAGTTCCAGTGCTGGCCTCCAAGGCCTTCCAGAGCTGGTTCCCTCTGCTCTTGCCTTCATTCTATCACGAATCCCTTCCCGCCTTCTGAGCCTACATATTCCCTTTATTTTGCTTAAGCTAGTTTTGAGTTGTGTTGGAAATTTTTAACCAGGAGATTTGGGGGAGACCTGTACATCACTAAAGCTGACATAAGTGAATTTTTCCCTAAGCTTTTGATGTTGGTTCAACCTAAGTGCTCTAAAGATACCACTTGTTGAACCACCTCCGGCCAAAGCTTAGAGGTTATTAATATTTTCCATAATGTTTTTTATGCTTAAACAGTGTGCTCTTAAGATTTTTGCTACATTCTTAAGCTTGAGCCTTAGTATATTTTAGGGTCAGCATTCTCCTATGTCTGAAATCAAATCTAATTCAGTGAGCAAATGGGTTCAATTTAGAAGACTTCGGTGTATAGTCAACTTTCCAGGTGGGTAACTACTCTTTAGTAAAATGAGAGATACTGTGGGGTTAACACTCCATCTTTTTTTTTTTTTTTTTTTTTTTTTTTGCAGTACGTGGGCCTCTCACTGTTGTGGCCTCTCCCGTTGCGGAGCACAGGCTCCGGACGCTCAGGCCCAGCGGCCGTGGCTCACGGGCCCAGCCGCTCTGCGGCATGTGGGATCCTCCCAGACCGGGGCACGAACCCGCGTCCCCTGCATCAGCAGGCGGACTCCCAACCACTGCGCCACCAGGGAAGCCCAACGCTCCATCTTTTTATCCTCCGGATGGTATAGGGCTGGAGGGAGATGACTGACAAGGAAGCATCCAGGGATTATCTTTTTTTAGCAATAGTTGTGTTGCTCACCTAGCTGGCTTCCTCTAGGCTGTGGACCACTGGTTTCCCTTTGCTGTGTGTTAGTGTCATCTGGGCATCTTTTCAAACTCTCTATACCTAGGCTACACCCCGGACCGATTAAATCAGATCTTTAGGGGTGAGCCAGCAACAGTAATGACAACAATAGTGGGTAACATTTACTGAGCACATACCACGTGCCGGGTTCCGTGCTACATGGCTTCACACGCATTACCTCATTTCACTCTAACAACAATTCTATCAGGCAGTACTGCTATGATTTCCTCTAAACATATGAGGAAATAAATCGAGTCACATAGAGCTTAAGTAGATTGTCCAACATCTTATAAGGAGCCAGTGATGAGAACCAGTTACTAATCCAGGCAGGCTGATGCCAGAGCCTAAGCTCTTTTATAATTTGGTTTTTGTATTTTATAAAACTTCAATACACGTAGTTTCAAGAGCCAAACAGTTCTCAAAGTTCACTACTAAAAATAGTAGCCTATCAACCCCGTAGCACCACACCCCGCTGTCCTACTTCCTCATTCTCAAGGCTGTCACTTCCAGTTATTTTACTTTTTCTTTTCATATTTACATACGTGTCTCTCGCTATTACTGTTCATCATGTGATCTTTTTCTTTTTTCAGTTTTAAGCATTAGCTCTTACCTTCCCATGTGGAAGATTAAGGCAGACTTTTACTGCCCATCACTGCTCACTTCTCCTAGTAGAGCTGCATCATACTTTGATGATATCATAGCAGATTACATCATTTAGATTGTGTAAGCCCTGTTTATGGCTGAGCTATATGGTACGCTCCCTACGTCGTTATTTCTTCCTTCCTGAAACAATTCTATTCTTGTTTTAAGCTGTAATCTCTGTTGTTAGCTCTCTGAAAGTAACAGTGGCAGTTTTCTGTTTGTTCTTGACAAGGGTGGGGAGTAATTCTTATGTCCTTGCATAGTTTCTGTTTACTTCAAGTTACTTTTTTCTGTTTGTCTGTTCTGGAGTTTGCCTTTCATATCTGAGACTTGCCTCAGATGTCCTGTGATCCTTGGCTGTTTGTCTCCAGATGTTAGAGGGGGGCTAAAAATCAGACTGGGAACCATGTGCACAAGGGCATTTATGGTACATCACTGGGCATTTGAATCTCAGGCCGATCGTGTTTCCCAGAGGAGATCCTCCAGCCTCCTGTCTGAAGAATGTCACCCTGGATGCCAGCATTTTAGGAGTTGAGTCAGGGAGGGAGGTTGGGGATTTTCAGTTAATCCTTCTGTTTTCAACCAAGCACTCTGGCCCGAGTACTCAACTGGTCCGGTGTCTGTAGATCTTCTGTTTTGTCCTCCTTAGAGAATAAGACTCCAATCTTCTGGGGAGGCGGGTGGCAGGGAGGGACACTCACCCATCCGTGCAGAGTTGAGGAGGGGATCTGTGCACCTTACTGCTTTGTAAATAGACTTTTAACCAACTGTCTGCTTTTCTGCCCTTGTTTACCGTCGCTTCTAAAAGCACCTGTGCTGCCAATTCCTGAGGCTTCTGAAGGTTCTGGATGCAAACTGAGTTGCTTCTCAGCTTCCTGCCTGCTGACTTAGGGCGATTCTGCCTAGAAATTCTAAGCCAGTTATCATTTGTCCTTCTGCTTTTAACAAACATCTCACACACACACACACACACACACATACACACAGATATGTATGCATGGATTTGTTTTATTATCTTCTGCCCCAGTCTCTTTGTCCTAGTGACTTTATTCCGAGTCCTCAGTTTGTTGGGAATACAGACAGGAGTGGAGTTAAATGAGTGTGTCCGATCATCCTGCTTATGGAGGGGTCAGAGCCCTCAATCGCCACCTCCCTTGGAATGATAGACGATGAGCTGTCTTCACGCTCCTGAATGCGTGTATCAGCACTGTCACGACTTTTGTTTCACTGGCTTTTCTCAGCCGAGTTAGACAGGTCATGAGGCTGTCATATGCCCATAGCACAGATGAAGGATGACATGGAAACAGTAAGGGACTGTGCCAGGACCACACCACATGCCTTCTGACTTCTTTCTAACGCCGTTTCTGCATTTTCACAACTGTGTCCTGGCCCTGTATTGAGGAGACCGCCTGCCACTAGGAAGCATGATGCTCCCGGATCCACCACTGATCCTGGGAAACCATGATTCACATTTCAGGTTCGGGGCTTTCCTGGTGGCGCACTGGTTGAGAATCTGCCTCCTAATGCAGGGGGCACGGGTTCGAGCCCTGGGCTGGGAGGATCCCACATGCCGCGGAGCAGCTAGGCCCGTGAGCCACAACTACTGAGCCTGCGCGTCTGGAGCCTGTGCTCCGCAACAAGAGAGGCCGCGACAGTGAGAGGCCCGCACACGGCGATGAAGAGTGGCCCCCGCTCGCCGCAACTGGAGAAAGCCCTCGCACAGAAACGAAGACCCAACACAGCAAAACTAAATAAATTAATTAATAAACTCCTACCCCCAACATCTTCTTAAAAAAAAAAAAAATTCAGGTTCACTGCCTGAGTCTACAAAGAGAGAAATAGAAGAGGGAAGTGTGGTATACAACTCTTTTATTCCATTCTGGGCTTTCTTTATCTGCTCCAGCTGTTCAGGCTGCTTAACATTTAGGAGCAGATAAATGCAGAGATGACTACGTTTGGAGGAGCTACAAAGGATGCTAAAAAGGCATGGGGCTTCCCAGGACTGGAAGGGTGAGTAAAACAGTAAACTTTGTTCCCAGGCTGAAGAAAAATGCTGTACCGAAACTGAAATTGGATGACATTTGGAAGCCAAATGAACTGCAGCTCTTTAAGCAGTGAGGTCAGTGGCTCAGCTAATTTTGGAAACGCGGGGATTCCCCACTGACCCAGAAATCCTTGTCATCCATGGCTAAGGACATACATTGTGAAGGCGATGTGTGCAGTTGATCTTTGAAAAAAGGAAGACCTGGGCAGCTCTAGCTAATGCACATGGCTATGTTGCCCTTCTCCTGAAGCTTAGGATCACTGGCAAAATCCAGCTCCATGGCCTAAAAAATGAAAGAGGACCAAACGGTAAAAAGAAATCCAACATTATGGTGAATGGGCTAGACTTGATAACGTGCACGCAGAAAACTGCGTTATTTTGTCTCTCTCTAGTGCAGTTGAATCCCTTCTGTATAATTCTGTAGGCAAGTTCATTCCCCTTGCTGGGGGAAAAGTCAGGCAGGTCCACTGACTGTCACTGCCAGTAATAAAAAGTCTCTGCATCCTTTAGATCTCAAGATAAGTCTCATTTCAGAAATCAGGCATTTCAGAAATTAAATGTATGCATCAAAACTCGAAACTTCATCCAAAGTTAAAGCTTTTCTCCTGCTCTGTGTCTGCCGTGGGCTCAAGATCTGACGTAGGGATTTTTCCTCCAATGTCTTCTTCCTGACACTGCTCCTGGCTTCCCAGGAGCTGGAGCTGGGGCAAGGGAGGTGTGGAGGGAGACCAAGAGGTCTTTCCTGAAGGACCCAGATGTAATCAGACAGTGGATTGCACATGATCTTAGGTGACTGTCTGCTTCTCTCTCATGGGGGCCCTTTCTGACTGTGGACCGCGTGGGGAGGACAGAGCTGTTCTGCTGGCTGGTCCTTACGATGACTCCCCCCTCAGTCTTGGGGTCTCTGCATGGCGGTCCCTCTGTTGGAAGGCAGTGCCCCTCCAGGAAGCCCTGTTGGGTGTGGAGGGGGTCTTCCACGGCCTGTGAGCAGTGCTTCCCCACTCAGCCCCAGGCCCACCTCCCTTTCCCTCAGCTCTTCCTGCCCAAGCCTGTGGTCATAGCTTCTGCCCTAAGGTTTCCCAGGCGGGAATGAGCTGCCAGTGTCTGTGTTCTGCACACTCCAGGGGGTGCAGTCACATTAAAAACTCTGTCACCATGCTGCGTTCTGTTCCAGGCAGCGCCTTACATGGCCTGGAAGAGGGGAAGGTCCTCTCTCCTCCGTGGGGGTGGGAGGAAGTGAGCAGCATCCCGGTGACCCCTCTGGCCTCTCTAGCATCCACCTCTGGATATCTAGGTGGGTGATGGTATTTGACTTTTTTTTTAACCTTTTTGGATGCTTTTTGCGTCCTGCATTGGCCTGGCACCTAGTGATTTGTTCTTGGCCTGTGGGAGCTGTCACAGCTGAAGAACGTTCCCCAAAGATATTCAGTCCTAAGTCCCACAGCCGGAGACGGTTACCTTACATGGCAAAAGACAGGGCTAAACTAAGGATTCTGGGATGGTATTATCCTGGACTATATGGGTGGGCTCTTCATACAATCATAAGCACTCTTCTGCAAGGGAGGTGGAGGGAGATTGGACACATAGGGTTAGGAGGCAATGTAATCATGGAGGTACAGGCGACAGAGCCGCAGCCACAAGCCAAGGAATGCCAGCGACCCCCGGGAGCTGGAAGAGGCAAGGAGCCTATCCTCCCCTAGCGCCTCCTGACGTGGTGTGGCCTTGGCCTTGATTTCAGCCCAGTGATACTGATTTGGGACGTCTGGCCTCCAGAACTTGGAGAGAGTAAATGTCTGTTGTTTAAGCCGCCCAGTTGGGGGTAATTTGTTACAGCAGCCCCAGGAAACTAACACAGGACTGTCGGCCAGAAGTAAAACGGGAAGAATCCCATTTTAAATTATATTGTAAAAGAAATAAATTTTAAAATTATCCCAATGCCTCTGAAAGGGGCTGCTTATCACTCTTGCTGGTTGTGTTGATATATTTGACTTTTAATGCGTATGGATCAGCCTGAGGGACATGGTTGGACCGGGGATGTCTCCACATTTGTTATTGCCTCTGACCGAGGGGCAGGGGCACTGCCCCGCAGGTGCTTTGTCACTTTCTGGCCTCAGTCATTCTTTCTTTGACATAATCTCTGTAGATAGAACCTTCTTAACTGTCCCATTCTCAGGCAGCATCCTTGACCCATTTATGCTTGAAAATCACTGTCTGTATATGCATCTGTTTCTTTCCTTGAGAGGTTTAGTATTAATTTTTCCCCAGGGGAGCTCCCAGGGAGAACACGGAACAACATGCCCAGTGCACTCCCTGCGGAGGGAGGAGGATTGCCTTGCTGGAGATAAGAGATGTGATTGACATCTCTGATGCATGACTGGCTCCCAGTTCTGGCATCCTTACTGTTGACTCATAGAAGCTTAAGAACCTGAAATTGTATAGTCCAGCTCCTAGAGTTTTCACATGAGGCCCCCAAGGCCTGCTGAGTTCCCTGGTGAGTGGCAAAGTCAGTGTTACTCCCAGGCCAGCCTTGTGGCACCCTGACACTGGGTCACACAGTTTCCCTCCCTGTGCTCATTTCCTCATCTCCAAGGACAAAGGGAAGGCGGGGTTGGGGAGGGTCATTTGCTCATTCAACAAACAGTTGTTGGGCAGCTACCACAAGCCTAATCTCCTGCCAGATGCTGGACACCAACCAAACTGTCCCAGAGTAATAGGACTCAGCCTGGTGAGCTACATACTCTTTTCAAGCTGACTTCCATGGAAGTCCACTGTATATAACAAAGAAAAGCAGAAGGAGGGCAGGTGGGGTGGCACGAAGGGTGGAGACTGAGAAACTGGGTGCACCACAGCTAGGTACCTCCCATCCCGACGGTCCCCAGTCTTAGGAACCCTAAGACTCAATGGTTTCTCAGCTTGAAAAATGCTATTTAAGAGCCCAGCTTAGGGCAGAGGCCACATGTTCTGACTCTGAAGACATTCTGCTTGGTTTCTAACCCTGACATTGCTGCTTCCAAGGGTTGGGCTCTTGTTCAAATTACCTAATCCTTCTGTGTTCCAATATCCTCATCAATAAAATCAGGATAGTACCTAATTCTAATAGTTCCTAACTCTTTGGGTGTAGACAAGATTAAATGAGTTCCTTCATTCACAGCAGTGCCTGACACAGTTAGCCCTCAAGAACTGCCAGGTGATAGAATTTATGTGTTTATGAATTGCCCTTGGACTCTCCACTGTCCTGCATACGGTCCTCATTCTTCGATCAGGGTGGACGATGTCAATGGAACACACTTGAAAGTTTAGGAAAATTCCACTCGACTTCAAAGCACTATGATGAATGATCATGTAATTCCTGCCTTCTGATGGGCAGGACTGAACTTCAGCAAACCCTGGACACTGATTGGAGTGAAACCCAGTCAAGGGGAACAGAAGGGAAGCCATGTGGGGCTTCATCTCGCTCTGCCAGGGAATGGACTTCTCTTCGCAAGTTAACAACCAGAGAGTCAGAGGGAAATTGCTTTTGTTGGAGGGTTCTGCCTTTGCCACTAGAAAGTTTTCCCTCCTTGCCAAGCCCTTAGCCAAGATCCAGCAAAAACATGAATGACAAAGGCTGGGAGTGTTCCACAGCAGACCGGAGAGGAAATTTAATTTTGGAGATGGGGTAGGAGTTGGGGGAGAGGGCAGAAAAAAACAGGAAGTGAGACAGGCTTGGGCAAAATGTCAGGGATGGTAGGGGAGGAGGTGAAGGAGGCTGCATAGGTCTGCTCAGTACAGAAGCCCATCTTGCAATATAGAGTCGGTGCTCGGGGCCCCAGGAGCCTGCATCTTGGACAATGGCAAACAGATGGGGCCTGGAGGGCCTGCAGATGACTCTGGGGAAGCCTCAGCTGGTGGCAGATGCAGCTGGGGCCAGTGGCCACCTGTGCTCTGGCGCCCTCGCTCCCCACCTGGCCCATCTGCATTTACTCAGTCTGCCAATTATAGCTGCAAAGCCCCAGGGGCTCCAGATCACGTTCCTAAGGAAGGCTGACATCAGACCCAAGGGAGTGCTTCCTTTCTGGTGCACATTCTAACCAACCACGCAGCCTGTGGCAGGCTTCCCTGCGTTGCAGAAACTGTGAGGAAAGTGAGCCTGGGCTGAGTGTTCGCAGTTCTCACCTGGGTGCCCTAGCATCTCTTTGTTCCCAGCCAGCGGGAGGAGGAGGATGGGGCCAGGGGTTGCCTCATATCCTTGACCCTGCTGGAGAATAACACCATGCTTCCTGGGGGAGTGTCACTTTCACATATAAAAAGAGAACATGGACACAGCAGTTGGGGATGAACCAACAAGAAGGAAGGTCATCCTACCCGGTATTGAATATCTACAACATCCCAGACACTGGATCTGGAAAGTTACATGCATTCTCTGGCTTATTCTCAGCAGTGATGCTTTAAGGTTGCGATTACATCTTTACTTTACAGATGAAGAAACCCAGTCTCACTGATTTCAATCATCTTTCCAAGGCCATGTAGCTGGATTCAAACCCAAGCCTGTCCTAGTCCAAGGGAGGAGTTCTTGCTCTCACCTGAGTGGCTCCCAAATGTTAGACTGGTGTTGGGGAGCTGTTTAAGGCTACACATGTCCGGTCTCATCTCTAGAATCAGGAATTCTGAGGTGAGGCTGGGGAATCTGCCTCTGCAGATGTTTTGAGGCCCTCCTGGTAATTCTGATGCTCAGCAACATCAGGCACCAGACCACTGCACCACACTGCCCTTCCCAGCAGCACCTCTGATCGCCGCTTAAAGCAGCGCTTGTGCTTGTAATGGGCCTTGCACCTGGGGGAATTCCATCACCAAATCTGCCTTGACCTGTTATAATTCCCTTTATCCCAAATCCCTGACTTTCCTTGGGAGGACTTTGCTGACGTCTGGTCGACCTGCTTCCTACTGGGTCCCTCTTATAGCCTCCCTAAAGATGGGATCTGGCCTCTCTGTAAACTCAGTCAGGGATTTCTTCATTTCACAAGCACCTCTACAGCAGTAACTCTGTGCCTGGTGTGCTTTAATCCTTTACGTATGCAATCGAGTCTCATTTTTGCAGTAATTGTGTCTTTAAAGTCATAGTGAACACTGAATTAGCGAATACCGTACTATCCGTGTTCCTGGGAAGATTCAGGGTTAACGTTCCTTCAAGCCTCTAGCCGCAACATTTTCATCAGCTGATCAGTACATAACTTGTTTTATCTGGGTTTCTGTTTAAAGACACCTTGTTTAATAGATATTGTGGACTCATTAACATCGAGCTTATAGCCAACAGCACTCTCAGGCGTGCCTGGATAACGCTTATCTAACACATGTATTTTCTCTGAAAGATCCTTCCACAGCTTTCTGTACCTACAAACACCAGTTGGCACTTTTCAGTGCTCTGCTTAGGGGCCACTATATACAGCAGAATCATTAATAAAAAGCAAAAAAATGCAAAAACGTGGCCCTAAATAGACTTCAAAAATGACACTTGTTTGGGCTTCCCTGGTGGCGCAGTGGTTGAGAGTCCGCCTGCTGATGCAGGGGACACGGGCTCGTGCCCCGGTCCAGGAAGATGCCACATGCCACGGAGTGGCTGGGCCCGTGGGCCATGGCCGCTGAGCCTGCGCGTCCGGAGCCTGTGCTCCGCAACGGGAGAGGCCACAACAGTGAGAGGCCGGCGCACCGCAAAAAAAAAAAAAAAAAAAAAGACACTTGTTTACAGTCTGAAGCTGAAACAAGAAGGCAGGGTGTCGTCTTGCTCCACCCCACCTGGAAACGTGCAGTGGGGAGACTCAAATTCTTCACCACCTCGCATGTGCCAGAATGACCACGAACGTGCCATGAGTATTGATTTGGGGGGTTACAAATAAATTTAGCAAGTTGGCGAATTCTTGAATTGTGAGGATGAACTGTGTTAACGTGTCTAATCCTCACAACAAAAATTTGAGGTAGGCACAGTGATTGCCCTTTGCCAATCCTGATGACCTTTAGAAAAAGTTATCAGAGCAAAAACAAAAACAAAAAACAAACAAAGAAAAAGTTATCAGCACATTCTAAAGATGTCATTCCCATTATAACAGATGAAAAAACTGAGTCACAGAGAGGGCAAGTGACACAGCTAGTAAGTGTCAAAATCTGGACTTAAACCTAGTATATTTGGCTGCACAGTTAACCAGATAACCATGCTACTCTTTAGGGATTGCAAACTTATCTATGGACTGCAGAGCTGACCCAGCCAAGAACTTGCCCACCAGAGGGATGCTGATAGAGTTAAAAAGGGAAAAAAACCCGAATAACTCTGCACAGTTGGTAGGCACTACTAGATATTCATTATGCCTGTTGCCTGAGTTCCCTTAAATTTGGGTTTCTCAAAGTATGTTCCAGGACTCCTGTCTTCAGAACCATTTGTGTAATGCAGAGTCTCAGAGATTCTGATTGAACTGGTGTGAGGTGAGGGCTACATTTTTAGTAGGTACCTCAAGTAAGTCTGATGTTTTAGGATTTGGAAAGCACTATCTAAAATTCAGTACCACCTTGAATAAAAATTACACATCAAAAATAATATTTGTGAAATTTGTAGCATTCCGAGTTCTTCAGACTTTTTTTAAAGGCCATCTCTTTTTTGTTTGTTTTTTGTTTTCTTAATAGGATGGTGGGGGAAAAATGGGTCCAATTGGGAACTCAATTAAAAATTAGAAAGAATATTTTTTTAAATGAGTTGCTTCAAGATTTCCATAATACCAAAAATTAAAGAAAATTCACCTTACCCAGAGATCTTATTTCTTTCTGAAGAGTGGATTCTAACCTAGTTCAACCTCCTCAAACACTTTGGCCTAGGGAGAAGCAAGTTCTTAACCTTCTCTGTTTATCAACTTCCCCAAGATCTGGCCTTTAAAAGAAAAGAAATTGCAGGTTTACTTGAAAACAGGGGAGAAACAAGATTAGCTTGTTAATATTACTTTTAGAAATCTGAGCACTTAAAAAAAGTAACTGAGTGATTGTTGTATCAGTGTGTGCATTTGTCAAAATGCTCTTATACACTTGTGATTTCTATACTATACCATTAGTAAATTGTAGTTCAATAAAAAATAAATCTACTGAAATAAACAAAAAAGTTAATGACTGCTTTTGCATAATTCTGCTCCTTGATTTCTCTCCTTTCTGACTTAGAAGACAAGATCTGTGTGTGCACCAGCTTTCTTTGGGGGTTTTGTTCTCACTTGTTTAGTCCTGTGCAAAAGTCAAAGACGTAATAGCTAGAAGGGCTGCAGAAATATTCACCAGCTTAATGTTACCTCTGGTAAGAAGGGATGGGTATGGACTTGCCATGCCTTCTGCTGTGTTCCTCTTTAAAAATGGAATGCACTATGATTGTTTCAAAGAAACAGTTATGTACCGCATCAAAGGATCTAACTGTAAAACCAACTACCATCCAAGGTTCCAGGCAACTCAATGGTCACAGTGCCTTGGCAAAGGGCAATCTCACGTCTATGAGATTTTCTCTCCAGACACGAATCCGCTGACCTCATCTTCCCCTGTTACACCAACTCATCCATCATCCAGGATCTTGGAAAAGGAGCACCTTGCAATCATCTGTGACCATAAACTCTGAACTATGGTCCCAGGTGGAGCTCTTTTCCATATACATACAGTTGACCCTTGAACAACATGGGTTTGAACTGCGCATGTTCACTTATAGGCGGATTTTTTTTTCAGTAGTAAATACAGTACTACACGATCCATGGTTGCTTGGCTCCACGATTGCGGAACCGCGGAGGTGGACTACCAGGCCTGAGCTTCCACAGAGTTGGGTGTCCGCAGTAGGTCCTAGAACAAATCCCCCGAGGATACCAAGGGACGACTGTACTTCTCTCGTTAGCAACGGTAGCTCTAGAGGTTGAAATATGGAGCAGGTTGCTTTTCATGTAGAAAAGGAAGTCCACTGACCCTGGCTGGCTCATGAGGCAGAAGACTGATGCTCACGGTGTTCTCTCCCTTAACCGACTTCCCAGAGAGGAAGCAGCCACAGTGGTTGGGTGACCGACCAGAGTTCAGGATGCAGACAGCAGTTGGTTTTTGTGACAGGGGAGCATATTCCCCAACCAGTGAGCTACTCCTGATTGTAATGCTTTTCTTGGGCTAAGGGATTTGTTCTCTGGCATTTTTGGCTGTTGTGTAACAAGGCTGGACGTGTGGCAATCATCAGCATAATTACTATTTCACATTTGTGTTTCCTATCTCTTGTCAGTTTATGCTCCCAGTTAGAGAGGGTTAAGAGGCTCAGCCCTCTGATAGCCATAGCCATAGCTGGCCTTTCAGAATCTAATACCGATTACTGTGAATCATCTTCAGATTTCTTATCCTTTCATTCCTGATAACCTGGAAAGCAGGATGGGATTTTGCTTCAGGAACTATTCACACGTTTGTTTTCACGAGGCCAGTGACCTCCTTTTGAACTCAGGTGTTCCGCACACCTGGGTGATAATATGTTTCAGAGTCTCAGAAAAATCGCCTGATCTGATAGCTTTGAGGGAATTAAAAAGGACTCAAACACAGGTAGATAATTAGCGACTGTACCAGTAGATGTCAAAATACCTAAAAGGTTCTCAGTTGGGTGCCCAAGTAGAAATCTGACTGAAACGATTTCCTTAGCACATTTGTAAAATGTGGACTTGAGTGTGACTGTATTTTTTTTTTCTTTTTTGCTTGTTACTACATTGCAAATTGGTTGGGACCTGAATCAATGTGTTAAAAAGTGGGCAATAAGGAGAAGTATGTCTTGTGCTGCAGTTTGGGGCCACCTGCTTGGTTTTAAGGACCATGCCAGCAAGGAGGTCAGATTAACAGATAGTGAGAAAGCAAAGCTGCCCAGAACGTAGGCCAGGGCTGCTCTGACAACAGCTTGGCAGTTCTCTCCTTGGAACCACTCCCTTCTGAGAGATGCAAGAGCCACACAAGCCTTCAGCCTCAAGAAAGTTTACCAGCGCTCATGTTAAGAAGGAAGGGGTGAATGCTCAAATTATCAGTCCCCAAATTGGGCATATTAAGTGACTACACACAGCACCGAGCTAGATGGTACACATAATGTACAAAAAAGCAGAATTTTTACCTTCCAGGGACTTATGATCTAATATTTCTCATATAAACCAAAGACGAAAACAGTGCAATCTTTCTTCTCCTGAAATGAGACGTCAAAATGTTGAGGGGGAAATGTAAGCGAGGGAAAACAGCAGTTTGGAACGTAGAAGTTTGCATGCTGTCCCTGTCACGGTCAAAGGGAACTCTGGATGCCAGTGTTCTACCTAAAAAGTGAGGAAGGTAATTACATGCCTTCTCAACCTCCCTTCCAGCTTCCGGAGCTCTGATTCTACTGCCTCCTATTTCCTATGCTGGCAACAGAATTCAGGAGAAATGTTGGATAAAGAACATTCAGTGAGATGGTTAAGTCATTGCCATCAAAGACATCATCAGAGGAGAGTGACTAGTGACATAATCTAGCATAGTATGTTAGAAAAATATCTGTAAGAACCTGAGGTCTTTAGAAATAAAACACTATAATGGTACCTTTGGTGGATTTCTTGGTAGATGGCTTCACCAACAGGCAAAGGAATACAGAAAGGACATGTGAGATATCTCTTACCCTTTTAACTGGGTACTGAGAAGTTTTATCCCCCATACTTGCTTGGTGGGTCCTCTGGTCCTTCATTGCTCCATTCAGTGGTCTGCTGCAAACTTCTGCAGTTTAAAAGGCAATAAACAAACATAGTGGGTAAAGCGAGAGCTGTCAGCGCCAAATCAACATTTATTAAAGATGTACCATGTGTCAGTCCTTGTGTTAGAAACCAGAAGGATATGTGTCCACATTCCCAAAGAAGGAAGCTAGGATTCTCCTCAAAGTAAATTGCTCGTAAAGTATGAGAAGGTTTCACAAAAGTAAGTGGCCTCACTTTCTACCAGACCACTTCTTTGTTAAATACAGCTAGACCTCAGCTCACACTGAAAGCTCCTTCACAGCCATAGAGGACTATTTTAGCCCATTCCTATAGGACTGGAAGCTCTGGATAATATTTTGCAAGTCATGAATCAATTAAGCCTGGACTAAACAGCCTCTGAATGAATTTTCTTCATATAATCACGTATCCTAACATTTATAAATGAAACTATTAATTTAAATTAAAATGATTAAATGAGTTTTGTCTGGTATATGGTATTTTGGACTAGAAGAAAACCACTAAAAGCCCTTCCAGCCCTTAGCTTCTATACTTTCATTTTGCTTGTTGTGATTTTAAAAATATTTATAATTCATTTTTAAAGTTAAACTTGTTATTTTAAAATAATTATAGATTCACATGCAGTTGTAATAACTAATACAGAGACATCACATATTTCTGTTACCCAGTTTCCCCTGATGATAGCGTCTTGAAAACTGTAGTACATTGTTACAACCTGGATATTGATATGGATACAGGCAAGATAGGAAATGTTTCCATCACCACAAGCATCCCTCATAGCCATACTCACTTTCCTCCCACCCCATTACCTATTTAACCCCTGGGAACCACTAATCTGTTTTCCACTTTAATAATTTTGCCACTTCAGGAGTTATGTAAATAGGATCATACAGTAAGTAACCTTTTGATTACTTTTTCACTGAGTATGATTCTCTGGAGATGCATCCAGGTTGTTGCCTGTATCAATATCTCATTCTTTTTATTGCTGTGTAGTAGTCCATAGTGTGAATGTACTGTAGTTTGCAGGGCAGTTTATTTAACCATTCACCTGTTGAAGGACATCTGAGTGTTTCCAGTTTTTGATTTCTAATAAAACAGCTATAGAACATCCACATATAGGCTTTTATGTGAACATAAATCTTTATATCTCTGGGATACATGCCCAGGAGTATAATTGCTGAATGGTATGGTAATTGCATGTTTATGGTTTTAAGAAACTGCCAAACTGTCTTCCAGAGTAGCTGGACCATTTTACATTCCTATCAGCAGTGTATGAGTGACCCAGTTTCTTCACATCCTTGCCAGTATTTGATGTTGTCCCTATTTTTTTAAATTTAATTTTATTTATTTATTACTTATACAGCAGGTTCTTCTTATCTATTTTATACATATTAGTGTATATATGTCAATCCCAATCTCCCAATTCACCCCCACCTTCCCCCCCTTGGTGTCCATACGTTTGTTCTCTACATCTGTGTCTCTATTTCTGCCTTGCAAACCGGTTCATCTGTACCATTTTTCTAGATTCCACATATATGCGCTAATATACGATATTTGTTTTTCTCTTTCTGACTTACTTCACTCTGTATGACATTCTCTAGGTCCATCCACGTCTCTACAAATGACCCAATTTCGTTCCTTTTTATGGCTGAGTAATATTCCATTGTATATATGTACCACATCTTCTTTATCCATTCGTCTGTCGATGGGCATTTAGGGTGCTTCCATGACCTGGCTATTGTAAATAGTGCTGCAATGAACATTGGGGTGCATGTGTCTTTTGGAATTATGGTTTTCTCTGGGTATATGCCCAGTAGTGGGAGTGCTGGGTCATATGGTAATTGTATTTTTAGTGTCACTATTTATTTTTATTTTAACCATTCTAATAGGTGTGAAGTGGTATCTCACTGTGGTTTTAATTTGCATTTCCTGAATGGCTAGTGCTGATGAATATCTTTTCACGTGCTTATTTACTATATGTATATTCTCATTGGAGAAATGTCTGTTCACATATTTTGCCCATTTTCTAATTGGATTGTTTTTGTTGTTGTTCTTTTTTATGTTGAACCCTAAGAGTAGTTTATATAGTCTAGACACTAGTCCTTTGTCAGATATGTGGCTTGCAAATATTTTCTCCCAGTTTGTGGCTTGACTTTCACAGGACAAAGTTTTAAATTTTGATGAAGTCCAATTTATCAATTTTTCTTTGTAGAGATTATGCTTTTGCTGTCAAGTCTAAGAATCCTTTTCTTAGCCCTAGAATCAGAAGATTTTCTCCTATTTTTTTCCTAAAAGCTTTATAGTTCTATGTTTTACATGAAGTCTGTGGTCCACTTTGAGTTAATTTTTATGTAAGGTGTCAGCTTTGAGGTTTATATTTTGTCTGTTGATGTCCAATAGCTCTAGGGCCATTTGAACTGTTTTTGCACCCTGTGTCAGAAATCAGTTAGACGTATCTCTGTGGGTCTATTTCTGGGTTCTCTACTGTATTTGTTTGCCAAGGCAGTAAGTATTTAATTATTTTTTAAGAGAATGCAAATGGTATTTCTGATTTCAGTGTCTACGTGTTCACTGCTAGCATATGGAAATACAATTAATTTGTATATATTCATTTTGTATCCTGTGTCCTTGCAGAACTCACTTATTCTAGGAGATTTTGGCGATCCTTGGGATTTTCTACATAGACAATTATGTTATTTGCAAACAGGAATAATTTTATTTCTTTCTTTCCCATCTGTATGCCTTTTATTTCCTTTTTTAATTGGTTAGAACTTCCAGCACTATGTTGAATCAGAGTGGTGATCAGACATCTTTGCCTTGTGCTTGATCTTAGGAGAAGAGCATTCAGCCTTTCACCATTAAGTATATGTTAGATAATCTTTATCAGGTTGAGGCAGTTCCCCTGTATTGTTCTTTATTCTGAGAGTTTTTATCATGAATGGATGTTGAATTATGTGAAATACTTCTTTTGCATTGATTAATATAATCAATGTAATTTTTCTTCTTTAGCCTGTTAATATGGTATATTATTGGAGAAATGTCTGTATATTGGAGAAACGTATATTATATTGGTTGATTTTCAAATAGTGAACCAGCCTTGTATCCTTGGAATAAATCCCGCTAGGTCATACTGCATAATTCTTTTCATATTTTTCTGAGTTCTTTTCCTTTCTTTTGTTTTTTAATGAACCTTTCAGTATTATTTTATTTTTATACTATAAGCAAATATTACATTGATACAAATAAGAATAAAATACAAAATTAAGACAATCTGTACAGATTCTATTTTAATATGATCAAATTTTAAATACCATGGTAAGCCAAAAAAAAAATTCTATATTTGGCTTATTATTGCAGACATGTTAATGTGAGACATTATATTTGATAAACATCTGACCCAGAAGGTACAAAATTATGTTAATTTATTAATTCATAATAAGATGATAGACTTTAAGATATGTATTTTTTAATAGTTTGTACCTCTTTTTTAAATAAATTAATTTTATTTTTATTTATTTTTGGCTGCATTGGGTCTTCGTTACTGCACGTGGGTTTTTCTTTAGTTGCAGAGAGTGGGGGCTACTCTTGGTTGTGGTGCACGGTCTTCTCATTGCAGTGGCTTCTCTTGTTGCGGAGCACAGGGTGTAGGCTCGCGGGCTTCAGTAGTTGTGGCTCTTGGGCTCTAGAGCGCAGGCTCAGTAGTCGTGGCGCACAGGCATAGTTGCTCCGCGGCATATGGGATCTTCCTGGACCAGGCTCGAACCCGTGTCCCCTGCATTGGCAGGAGGATTCTTAACCACCGCGCCACCAGGGAAACCGCAAGATATATATTTTTAGTGTTACTAATAGTAGTAACTTTAAATGTTAGGCCATGAAACTCATATATTGTGGCAGAAGGGAATATTCCCCTTTTTCCCCTTTTCTTTTTTTTTTTTGGCTGGCAATTAAAATGACATAAGGCAGATATTAGCAGGAGATAATCAAATTTATTATGTATTGTGAAATAAAATTCATATTTTATGACAAGAAAAATTGAAACAAAAAAATTTCTCTGCCCTTTGGCCTCCTCTCTCCCCTCTACTGTGCATTGTGTATCTGCATAGATCAGACCTCTCCCATCGGCAGAAATACCTGCTCAACCATAAGGAGCAACACTCTCCTAGCACCAACAAGACAACTCCTTAAAGATAGCATTCCTCTTTGATCTTATAAGGGGCGATGATAATGCTTAGATCTGGATTGTGTAAGCTGTCAGTAATACATATAATGTACAGCCTTCTGTCTAAAATAAGTTATATATAACTGTGCCTTGACTTCTAACAGAACAGTTGTCAGAGCTTTCTGAGACGCTGTTCCTGGGTTATAATCTTCAAATTTGGTTCGAATAAAATTTCGTAGACTATTGATTAATTTTTGTTGACATTATGTATGGTGAATTCATACAAGCATGAGGGGTTCCAAAAACAGTAAGGCGAGATGAGGTATATATGTCATTGTGGACTAAGGAGAAGGAGGTAGGTGTTGGGGACTTCAAAAGGAAGTAAGGTACTGAGTTCTTTTTCTTAATATTTTGTTAAGGACTCCTGTATCTATAATTTTATTTATTTATGTGTTTGTTTATTTACTTATTTATGTTTTGGCTGCATTAGGTCTTCATTGCTGCGCGCGGACTTTTCTCTAGTTGCGGCAAGCGGGGGCTACTCTTTGTTGCGGTGCACGGGCTTCTCATTGCGGTGGCTTCTCTTGTTGCGGAGCACGGGCTCTAGGCACGTGGGCTTCAGTAGTTGTGGCTCGCGGGCTGTAGAGCGCAGGCTCAGTAGTTGTGGCGCATGGGCTTAGTTGCTCCACAGCATGTGGGATCCTCCCAGACCAGGGCTCAAAACCATGTCCCCTGCATTGGCAGGTGGATTCTTAACCAATGCGCCACCAGGGAAGCCCTGTATCTATAATTATGAGGGATATTGGTCTGTAGGTATTTTTTTTCTTTTTGGTACTGATTTTGAAATCAGGGTAATATTAACTTCATACAATGAATTGTAACATGTTCATTCCTCTTCTATTTTCTTGAAGAGCTTGCATAGAATTGATGTTAATTTTGTAAACATTTGATATAATTCTTCAAGTGAAGCTGTCAGGACCTTGATATTTCTTTTTTGGAACTTTTTAACATTATGAATTCAATTTACTTGACGGTTGTAGGGCTGTTGAAATTGAGGTGGAATCTGAAGGCCCGGCTCTCCACTCATCCCCCGTGGACACCCGCGGCAGGAGTGGTGGGGGCTCCTGTTACGCTGGCTGAGAGTGGGAGTCTTGCTCCCTTTATGCACCTCATTAATGCTGGTAGACCTTGAAAGTCCTCATCTCCCCCTGGCTTACCTGGCACCACCCCACACAGTAAGGGGATAGATGCCTGATTACTGTAGATGAGGAGGAAGGACCAGGCTCCCTGGGTGGTCTCCACCTGATGCCACAGGGGGACCTCACTGCAGGCTCTCTATTTGGCTTCCAAGGGGGGTATTGGGGCGCCTTGGGACAGCCTTGCATGGGTGGAAATCCAGGCTCTCCTCTCAACTATACTGGCATCGGTAGAGATGGGACCACAGCTCTTTCTGAGTTATTTGGCTGGAGAAGAGAGGTTATTGTATGCAAGTTTTCTGTCTTGCAAGTTTCCTCTCTTACAAGTTTTCTCCTTTCCTAGTCCTTTGGCTAAAGAGAGTAGGCTTTCATTGAGTTTCTTTTATCTACACTCTTGGGCATTTCTGGGTTACTGGCTTCTTCAACTCCTAGTCAGAGATGTATGAGGACAAAAGAAAACTGAGAGAACTCACCACTGTGTTGTTCCTTAGGCCCTGGGTTCCCCTATCTTCTCTGCCTTCCTTTCCCCACCTTCAGAGTCTTCTATGCTTGTTTTAGTTGCACTGAGCAGGAAGAATAAGGAAGAGACATCTATTTCATATCCTTGGAAGTGGAATTCTCTGTGCTACCTTATTTTTACAAAGGTTTTTTAAAGTGTTTATTGAAATATAGTTAATTTACAATGTTGTGCTAGTTTCAGGTGTACATCAAAGTGATTCAGTTTTATATATATATATAGTTTCATATATATGTATATATAGTTTTATATATATATATATTTAGATTATTTTCCATTATAGGTTATGACAAGATACTGAGTATCGTTCCTGTGCTGTACAGTAGGTCCTTGCTGGTTATCTGTTTTATATAAAGTAGTGTTTTAACCCCAAACTCCTAACTTACCCTTCTACCCCTCCTCCTTTGGTAATCTTTTGTTTTCTGTGTCTGTAAGTCTATTTCTGCTTTGTAGATATGTTCATTTGTATCATTTTTTTAGATTCCACATATCAGTGATATCATATGATATATATCTTTCTCTGTCTGACTTACTTCACTTAGTATGATAATCTCTATCTAGGTCTATCCATGTTGCTGCCTTTTTTAATAGTCAAAACCAGAATACCTCTTTCAAAGATTCTTTAAGCTTTTATTCGTTTATTTATTTAACAAATATTTATTGAGTATCCACAATGTACCAAGCAAGGCCCCCGCCTCTGAGGAGTGTACATTCTGGTGATGGAGACAGCCGTTAAACCAATAATTGCACAATTATTCTGATGTGGTCTGGAAGATAAAAGTCAGCTTGTGAGTTATCATCACTGCTGTCATGAAAGGACATTCATTTAGGGCTTTGTTGCACATAGGCTGTACAGAGGAAAGAAAACCCAACCAAATGTCTGATTCTACTAACTTAGTTAAGAAGCAATTTTAGTCTTGGCCATGTTCAAGAAGGCTATTGCAAAAGTGATTGTTTTTATGCATCTAAATATAATGTCAATGAAAGAAGCTGCTACCCACGTTTGATGACAAAACTGTGGTTAGTTCCTTAGTATTAACCACTTAGAGCATGCAGATGATTTCCACGCCCACTCCCTCGACCCACTCAAATGCCAAAAAAGTCTAGTTTCCTTTCAGTCGTCCCATTTCTGAAAACAGCCTGTCCATACACCCCCGTTGTTCAAGTTCCAAGCCTAAAAATTGTTCTCTTTCCCTCACCAGCCCCCTACCTCCATCCAGCCAGCAGCAAAACTTGTCAGCTTCACTCCCCAAATATCCTGAATCTAATCCCTTCTCACCATCTCACTGCTGCAGCCCTGGACTAAATCACCACCTTCTCTGGTCAGGACTGAAGCAAGAGCTCCCAGATGGGTGTGCCTGCGTTCACTCCTGCCCCACGTTCATTGTCCCACAGCAACAGAGTGTTGTTTTATTAAGATATATTTACAGAACAGGTGAGTGAGGGATCATGGGCCCTTTTCTCATTGCCGTGGACTACCAGATGAAGAATTGATGCAAATGGCTATGGAAAGATATGAGAATAAGTCATAGGAAGTGGTTACTAAAGGCAAATGTTCTGAGAAAATGAAGTACATTGTCTTGTGAGAATGTAAATTGATGCAGTCACTATGGAAAACAGCATGTAGTTTCCTCAAAAAAATTAAAAGTAGAGCTACCATATGATCCAGCAATCTCACTTCTGGGTATTTATCCAAAAGAAACAAAATCAGAATATTGAAGAAATATCTGCAGTCTCATATTCATTGCAGTATTATTCACAAATAGCCAAGACACAGAAGCAACCTAAGTGTCCATCAACAGATGAACTGATAAAGATGTGGCATGTATCAGTATATACAATGGTATATTATTCGGCTATGAGGAAGAAGGAAATCCAGCCATTTGCAAAAACATGGATGGACCTTGAGGGCATTATGCTAAGTGAAATAAGCCAGACAGAGAAAGACAAAAATGATCTCACTTACATGTAGAATATTAAAAAAAAAAAGTCAAACTCATAGAAACAAAGTAGAAAAGTGGCTGGTGGGTGAGGAAAACAGAGATTGGCAAATAGGTACAAACTTTCAGCTATAAGATGAATAAGTTCTGAGGATCAAGAGTAAAACATGGTGACTATAGTTGATAACACTATATTGCATATGTTGTTTTAAATCTTCGGCCAGATCACGCCACTTCCCTGTGGTGAACCCTCCTAATGCTTTTCTCACACACTTGGAATAAAAGTCAAGCATCCTACCCTGGATTTCCAAGTCTGTCTTGAATGGTCCTCTGCCTCTGTTTCTCTTGTTCTGCTTTCATCTTGAGCCTTATCTCCTTTGCCCCACAAACTCCAGTCATAACAGCTATCTTTCTGGTTTTTAAACACCACCATGCTTGTGCAGGCTTAGGGCCTTTGTACTGCCTGGTCTTTCTGCCTGGAATGTTCTTCCAGCTAACCGTTGATGGCAGGCTGCCTTTTGATTTTAGATCTCAGCTTAAATGTTACCTCCTCTGACCATCTAATTGGACTGATGGATAACCCCTCTGTTATTCTTTATGAAGTCACCTTTACAAAAATTCTCAGGCATAACATGTATCATCTGTTCCTTTTCTTGTTTATTCCTTTGTCTGTACCCTATTTTGCCCAGTAAAATATCAATTCCACGAGAGAAGAGGGACATTCTCTGTCTTCTTCACTGTCCCTAGTAGTTCCTTAATAAATATTTATTAACAGTGTGTGCCTCTGTTTCCTCATCCGTAAAATGGAGATAGTTAATCGTACCTATCCCATGAGGCAGCTGTGAGGATTAAATATGTTAATATTCACTATGCATCTAGAATAATCCTTAGGCCATGGCAAGTGCTTATGTGTGTTAGCTATTATTTTCAGAGGCAGGTGAATGGGTAATATGGCCTATCAAAATCTCTTCCAGTTTTACAAACTAAAAGAAACTTGAATTTAAATTTTATTAAAACTGAGTGAAATTTGAAATTTAATGAAAACAGATGCTGCCATTTATTCCTCTTCTTAGTATGTGTAGTGGAAAAAAGAATCAAGAGTTTTGATTTTAAAACTTTGGGCCATTCTATGACTGCATTTTATAGCCTTGGGAATATCACTTAATCACTCTAACCCATTTCTGAGATGGAAACAGCAACTGTTACCCTTCTCCCTGTGAGCAGGGTTGGTTCTAGGACTATTACTGCAGAGGGCAAATACCCATCTAACTGGCATCCCCTTCCCCTAGCTGAGCTCTGCCTTCATCCTTCTCCTCCATGTTCCACATCCAAATGTGCTCTCAGGAAAGTACCGGACAAACTCATCACATGGAGCTGAATGACTAGGGTGGCTTCACACATCAACATTACCAGCATCATTTGCGTTTGAACTGTGTTAAGCTTTCCTTTTGCAGAGCATCAGTCATTAATAAGCCAAATAAGCCTTTTGGGCATCCCCAAACCCATTATCTGTGCATAGCCGCCCACATAGACACCTGCCCCACTTGTGAAAACTTGTGGCAAATAATCCAGATGAGCACTCTACAAGGCAGACCTCCTCTCTCACAGACCTGTGCTCCTAGGGATTTATCAACAGCCATGTGTACGGGAGCCAGGGTGACCACACTGAGAGAGTGAAGGCATTCAGAGGGGTGCAAATGAAGTGACACCTTGGAGGGAGATCTTCGGCTATGGTTTACAAGTATTTGAAAATGCCAGAGAGATTTGAGATATAATTGTTCAAGTCCTGAGCACAGTTACCTTCCCAGTAGCTCGAATGATTACATAATGGTAGCACAGAAGACACTTAAAAATCAATGGAGGGCTTCCCTGGTGGTGCAGTGGTTGAGGGTCCGCCTGCCGATGCAGGGGACACGGGTTTGTGCCCCGGTCCAGGAGGATCCCACATGCCGTGGAGCGGCTGGGCCCACGAGCCATGACCGCTGAGCCTGCGCGTCCGGAGCCTGTGCTCCACAACGGGAGAGGCCACAAGAGTGAGAGGCCCGCATACCGCAAAAAAATAATAATAATAAATAAATAAATGGAAAGAAAAATTGAAGTGTATTGTGTGGAGGTAAAAGTAAGAGTTAGGTGTCTCCCAGCTTTTACTGTTCTTTCCCCTGAATGTGAAGAGGGTCACGGTACAGAAACTGAGCTTGGATGGCTCCATGGATCAGAAGAGAATGTTAGACAGGAAAAGAGTTTGCAAGGACCTGTCAAGTATTCCCTGAACAGAAGGGGAGCATGTTTCCTCAGAATGGTCTGTATGCCATCATGAAATCCAGTACCAAGAACCAAAATTAGCCCAAATGACCCTCAAAATTAGCCACATCAAGGAGTTGAGCTTAGTTATATCATGAATCGTATCTTCAACAGTGATACTAGCAAAACCCTCTTTTTACAAATCAACACTCTTTGGGGACTTTGATGGTCTAATAATAATAATAACATTAATAACAATAATATCTAACACTTAACAAGCACTACTTGTGCCAGGTACTCTTTCTGAGGACTTCATTATTAATAATAATATGTTAGCATTTATATTAATAATAATATGGGAATATTAGCTAGAGGGACAGTAACTCACTTGATCATTCAGGAGTTACAGGTACTTTCAGTCCAGTGAGAGTAGTGGGTTTTGTTGGTTGCATTTCATAAACAGCAGTGTGTTGGGCTGTGTGGTACGGGTGAAAAGAGGAAAAACTGTAAAACCTCTGACCGGGCGATCTGCTCTACAGTGAGACCCCTTCAGGGGCTCAGACAGAAAGGAATTCTGCATGAGGATTCAGGGACCTTGTTTGGGCTCAATCAGAAGGAGGCCTTGGTTACTCCTTTCGCGTGTTGGCCATGGGAAAGGAAGAGGAAGTGGGGACCAGCAGTTGTGCCAGGCACATGCCATACCTTTGCCACTTCCGCCTCAGGACTTCTCTAACTGTTTGAAATAGTGTCTTCTGCCCACTTCTAAGGAAGGAGTGGCTATTTCCATGGGAAGCAAAATTCCACAGTGGCAAGAGCACAAGGTCTAATCTGGTTCTAAAATTAGAACAGCACCAACAGAACAAAGATTTTTGTGTGTATGTTCTGGTCATCATCCGAAACACTCACACACAGTGATCATATTGTTTAAAGCAAATTTCATGACCCACAGTCCCAGCCACGGGATGCTTTTTTTAAAACCTTCTTTGTTTCAGATTTGCTGAGTTATTCAGACTGTTAAAAAGCTAAGTGCATGTAAGAGCTCTAAATCAAGTCATCTGTCTAGAATATTTCCTTTGAGGAAAGTTCCTTTTTTCGTTCTATCTCTCACCCTCACCACCACCACCACCCCCCGCCCCCGCCTTTTTTGGAATAAAAAGACTTCAAAGGGTAAATTGCTTTATTTTTCCTCTAATGGTATCCTGGAAAGAAGAGGCAGCCTTTTGAAATACATGTCTATCTGTGAATGCCAGCAAAAAAAAAGTGCATAGCTGTTATCAGCTCCTGCCATCAACATTCTTTAATTTAAAGAAGTATTCAGCTGTCTGAAATTAGGTTGCAGACTCTCGGGTTGCATATCTTGTGGGTGGGATTTCTTGGTGATATAAAACAGCATTTAAGAACTGATACGCAACTTGGGATGGGACAAATACAATGAAGAGTAGAAGGTACACTGTGTTGGGAGAGAAGGGAGGGTGCGTGAGTGTGTAGACGGTGAACGGATTAGAAGGGGGAGGGAATTGCCCGCAGAGCAGACGTTCAGTGGCTCCCATCTCAGGCAGGCCAGAGAGCTGCCGCTGCCTCCTTCCATAGAGTTTGCTAGAGGCGTCCAGAAGTGGACATGCCCTTAAGCCTTCCCAACCAAGAGATGAACTTCTGAAAAAATATTCACTCCTTCCACACAGACCATCATTCCAATTTTCCCCTCTAGGCACTGCTTTGTAAAAATCATATTGTCATCCAACACAGGAGTGCTCCACCTCGACACTACTGACATTTTGGGCTGGATAGCTCTCCGTCCAGGGGGCAGGAGTGTGCACTGCCGGATGTTTGTCCACACCCCTGGCCTCTCTCACGCTGGTAGCACCTCCCCCGCCGGCCCAGGACAACCAAAAGTGTCCCCAGAACTACCGAGTATCTTTTTTGGAGACAAAATCACCCGCAGCTGAGAACCACTCTTCTAACCCAATGAACCACACACTACTAAGAAAAACACAAATTGCTGAGAAACATCTAATCGGCAGATAGAAGCCATTGCCATCATTTTTTAAAAACCCACCCAAGGAAGGAAAATGACCTCCAATTTCTAACTGAAAACAGATCACTCCTTTCACTTAAATACAAGAATGATAACAAGGCAGAGCTTAGCTCTGTACAAGGTGCTGTGAATTTTATTTGTGACTTTTGTTATGGAATAAGTTAACGTGAGTCAGTCACAGCTGGCAATTCTTAGGGTGAGACACAATGATGGGAAGAGAGTCAGGGTAGCTGTTGGAACCAACTTCACTCATTTTACTCCTAGAGTCACCATTAAATAGGCTCCATGGATGTGTTGCCCTTACGATTGTGGATCAGAATGTCACCTTGTGAGATCAGTGGGAGATTCACCCATGAACACAGCATGAGAGCTGAGCTCCCTCTCTCACCTTCGCGTAGACTAAGCCACAGTCACCTCTGTGGCCCCACCATGCTTGGCTCGGGTGTCATTCTCTTGTCAGCACCTGAAGCAGTTTACTGCCCCTCTCCCCTCTTTTTATCAAACATACTCTTCCTCTCCAGAAGCATAATCTCCTCAAAGCCTAGGAATTGTGGCTTATTTTACGAGCACAATGCAGGATAGGCTCTTAATAAATATTGGTAATTGATTAAGCCCTTACACAGTCACTCTAGGTAAATTCAAATGGCCACAGAGTTCCTATTGTTTTATAAAGTTACTTCCAACAGTAAGTTAATACTCCAGAGCTGAAATTGTCTATAATTTGTTGGAAATTATAAACACAGATAACATCTTTTCCTCCATATATATATATTGTGAATAAAGACAAAGCAAATAAAATGGCTTCCAAAATGTATCTATGTGCAGACCTAAAATAATTACATAAAACATATATATATTTTTGTGATTTATATGCCTACGTATACACTGTGAATCTATTCCATAACTTGTGAGGGCTGTTTGTGTTTGAGTATTATTCATTTGTTTGTGCTAATCAATATATATTGAAATGATATGCTTAAGAATAATAAGAAGACAATGCATGAATAACTATCTTTTTATGCAAGACATTTTTGAAGCATCAAATAAACGTTCTTTGTAAAAACACACATTTTCCCCTCATATCTTGCATTTACTGACATCTCAAATAAACCCAGAAAAATAAAGTACTAGACTGCTGGGAAATCCCTGTCACTTTGTTAGAAATCTCAGAAGAGAAGGCTCTGGTAAACCATAGATATGCCAGCGAATTTCAACAGCGACTGTCAAGTACTATGCGTGTTTCATTAACAGGAGAAGCTGAATTGGGATTCCACAAGACGGTGACTGAATTAATAAGCCTGGCTTCCTTTGTGGTGATAGTTCCTTCAGGGCATGCTAATAATGGGCCTGCTTGTTCAGCTCCAGATAGGGAATGTCAGAACAACAGTTATAATAAGACATGAGGTGGGAAGTGGCCTCTGCACTTTGCAGTTTTATAGCAAGCTGTTAAGGGTTTAATGAGATACATGGTCAGAGTGACCCTTTCTGCTGAAGTATGCTTTCAGCCCCTCCACCGGAGCTACTGTACCCCACCCAAGTGACGGGGGGAAAAGTGATAAAGTTACCTCCAAAAGTAAACCACGTTTTTAAAGTATTTCTTTTGGAGAATGGATTTATAGCACGATGGCAGGAAAGCTCAGTTTGGTATTGGACGGGTATCTCATGATCTGCACCTGACCATGAGAGTGTCCATCATCCGAGTGGATGGTGAGTCAATCACAGGACAGGAGGCCTCCTGCCCCGCAGTGCGAAGTTGAAACAAAAACAATTGCAGTTCGTTATGTGGTGTATCACATTGAATGATCTGTGGATATTGAAAGATCCTTGCATCCTTGGAATAAATCCCACTTGATCATGGTGTATGATCCTTTTAATGTGTTGTTGGGTTCGGTTTGCTAAAAGAAAGGAAGGAAGGAAGGAAAGAAAAAAGAAAGAAAGAAAGGAAGGAAGGAAGGAAAGAAAAAAGAAAGAGAGAAAGGAAGGAAGGAAGAAAGAAAGAAAAAGAAAGAAAGAAAGAAAAAAACAACTCCCCCTGCCCCCTCCCCGCCATCACAAAAAAATCCCAGAAAACAGTTGTGGTTATGCACAGAAAGAGCGGCCCTGACTCTAGCTGTAGCGCACACAGCAGCAGGGATAATGCATGGTCCTAAAGCAGAAGAACTCTAGAAATGCTGATTGCATGGTTGGGTGAGTGTATATCAAGAAATACCCCTGAATCCTGTTTCAGAGTAAACTTATTACATGAAAAATCAAGCTAATAAATCAAGCATCCACATCACACAAAATTTATCTGTATGCTTTTAAAGTTTTTATGTTCCCCTAGGACATTTAAAATGCAAATGATTAAACAGTGCAAGAAATTTTCTTCCTTTGTTTCTCTGTCTTTTTTATATTTTTTCTGAAATAAACACATATTTCTTGTTTAGAAGGAAAAATAATAAAAATTATTTTAGAAACAGTTTAATATACAAAAGTGGCATTTCCATGCACACTTTTTGAAGCAAATTATTCGAGTCTTAGAGCTGGTGCCAGCTTCACTTGTGGTTAGCAGCTGTGCTTTGCCTTGCCTGACTCTGCAGCCTTTTTGTGGGACGAGAAAGCCGAGGTCCAGGGAAGGGGAGCTATGTACCCATAGGGACAGATGAGACTAGAACAGGTGGACTCACTCACAACCTAGGGATCCTTTACTGTGAGGGACACACTTAAATAAAAAGAACAGCAAGGTTGAATGTAAAAGACAGTTTATGCTAAGCTGAGTTACTGGACTCTAGAGTGTTTCTATTGTTATCAGATAAATTATGCCACCTCTTCAGTGTCTTTGGATGTCCAAACATCTGTGTGACACCAAGTGGTAAATAATAGTACTATCACCATCATGTTCATTAGCAGGTACTTGACTTGAATGCCTGCAGTTATAATTAGGCTTTTCCTTAGGAAAAATTTCAATACCATGTTCAGCTTTCTGTATGGTGTTTGCCAAGCTATGTCTGCAACCGTCTTATGTGGTACAAATCAATTCACCATCACCTCCAACATGGATTTTTCATGGGGAAGAAAGCAGTTAAGATTTAGAGCAGGTGCTGCTTTGACTATTAATTATAAACCCTGTAGAACACATTGAAGTGTGCAGTATAATTCTGAGAAACAGCTCATTCTAAATTGGAAATTTTTTTTTTTGTGGTACGCGGGCCTCTCACTGTTGTGGCCTCTCCCATTGCGAAGCACAGGCTCCGGACACACAGGCTCAGCAGCCATGGCTCACGGGCCCAGCTGCTCCGCGGCATGTGGGATCCTCCCGGACCAGGGCACGAACCCGTGTCCCCTGCAACGACAGGCGGACTCTCAACCACTGCGCCACCAGGGAAGCCCTTTTTTTGCTTTTTAAGGAGACAGCCTTAGGCAAATTCAAGGTGTAAATATTTTAATGGATGCAATAAAAAGTTGAGACTCTCTGAAACTTAGGTTATGAAAGCACTCAGTTCTATTAAATGACTCTGGGAATGAGTAGGAGGTTGTGAAGGATTCTGATCCAGCAGAATATGAAATATTAATATCAGTATTAAATTTTTGATAGTCATAATAAACTTGGGCTAAAATAAATGTAGTCCAAGGACAGAGAGAAGAGGTCTGTTGTCCCTGGCGGGTGTAGATCTGGGGTGGTCCCAGCTCCCAGGGGATGCAGGGAACAGTAGAATGAGAGGTTGGGATACTACAACGTGGCAGGTGGGACTGCTTCCTTCAGTCCCATGTAGGAGCCGTGAACACGGGCACTCTGGCCCTAGGAAGCAGCTCATATATAGCTGGGGGAACATGGGATGCCAGGCCCAGAAGACCATTTATTAATGAACACAGCACGTTGAGAGTACACTCTGCTTTCCCCTACATCACTGGAGACAAGCCTTGTTAAAGAAGCACAGTATTCACAAATAGGCAAGAGAGGGTCTCAAATGCAAATGTGAATCCACACCAGAGTTACCTAACATGTTAGATAAATAAACAACGTGAGAGAGACACTAAAACGTATAAACAAAAGAACTGAAATAAATGAAAACAAGAGTTGAGAGAGGAAAGAGATGCAGGCATTAAAAGAAATGTTATTATGAATAATATCTTCAGAGGAAATAATAGAGATTACCCATCCGTAAAACAAAATCAGGTTATATGAACAATCATCAGGGAAACTTAAAATAAAAATCACCATTATTGAAAGAACCATTTCAATAGATGGATGGATAGTGAGACAAAGCTTAAAAGCAACACTGTAGAGAGTGGAGCTAAGAAATTGAGAAGATAGTTCAAAAGAACCAAAAGATGAAAAATGGGAAAATGGAATTAAAAGGCTTAGAGAACACCTCCAAAAATTATAACATCTATCTTAAGGAAGAGAATAGAAAGAAGAAAGGAAAGAAAATCGTCTAAAAACAGTATAGGAATATTTCCCTGGGTGGAACTATAATATACCAATTGGTTAGATTTTATTTCTACTCTCAGAAATTAACTATATCAGCAATTACCATAAAATAATTCACCTGCTAAATACTCTCAGAATGGGTAAAAAACAAAACCAAGATAATTCAACTATATGCTGCTTACAAGACATACAAACATGATACAGAAACAAATCTTTGGGGAAAAAAAAAATCTTTGAAAAAGATTTACAAAACAGACGGTAACAAAAAGTCCTTAAGTGTGATAACATTATATTAGACAAAACAGAACTTGAAGCAAGCAAAAAAAAAAAATCAAAAGAAACAAAGAGGGTATATGTCATATTTTGAAGAGGTGCAGTTATCCAGGAAATTATAACATAAATCCTAATGTAGCCAACAAATTGCCTGAGTTACATAAAGCAAGAACTGGGATAAGTACAAAGAAAAATAATATTCCCAATTCTAAGGGGAGATTTTAAAATATTTCCCAATGAAATGGTCAGATAGATAAAGATACATGGGATTCAAATGACATAATAAACTTAATTCAGTATGCATATATGACTGGTTTAAAAATATTTACAAAAAACCCCCCAAATTTTATGTGTGTAGATGTAAAATACATACACATACTTTTAAAACATACATGGAACATTCCTAAAACTGTCCATGTATTAACACAAAGAAAATCTTCAGAAATTCTGAAATTCCTAATCAAGCAAACATTAGACAGACCACACTCATTGATCACAATGCAATACGATCAACATGAAATAGAAACAAAAAACAAATTTAAAACAATCCAACTGGATTTTAAAAACTCTAAATCCTTTCAAGTTAAAGGAAAAATTTAAATAGAAATTGCTAGCTATTCAGAAATGAACTACTATAAGAAAAATATATCAAAACCTGAAGCATACAGGCAGGGCTCAGAGGAAAATATATAGAATTCAGTGCTTTTATTGGAAGACAGTGTTGGATTCCTTAATTTATGAAGGTCTGAAACCTAACCAAACTGGCTTAAGCAAATGGAAAAACATATTGGTTTATGTAATTAAAAAGTCCAGGGTAGACTTCAGGCATGGTTAGATCCAGGTGCTCAAAAAAAATCATCAATTCCTGTTTCCTCAGTGTTGCCTTTATTCTCAGGTAAACTCTCCCCATATGACTGCAAAATAATGGTCAACTGCAGTGCCTGGCATATTTATTCTCAGTTCAGCAACCCCAAGAGGAAGAGAGCCTTTTTTGGCAAGATGCAAGAGCCCTCGGACTCACTCCAATGTGATCCCTTTGAATGAGAATTTGATGTGCCCCACTCAAAACAGAAATACTAAGTAAGGATGTGTAGGAATGAAATCTAATTCTATAGGAAAGATTAAAAATAAACTAAGGTTGTGCTCAAGAGTTAAAAAGATAATGTAAACCCTGAGAGTAAAAAAAGAAAAAACACAACTAATTAAGCAAAATGTTATAAAAAGATGAAAAAGTAGTGGAATTTATGAATTAAAAAAACTACTTTACAAAATAGACAAATCTTTGGCAAATCTGATCTACAGCTAGGGTGGAAACAAACACAAGCAAAATTAGGATTGAGAAAGAACAGAACTCAGGACATGGATTTCTAAAACTGTAAAAGAATACTTTTTATGACTTTGTTTTAAATATCATAGAAAATATAAGTGAAAGAGATGATTTTCTATGAAGATAAAATTAATCAAAATTTGGCTTAAGAAATACGCCTGACATGAGAAAATCACTCTCCCCACCACACACACACACAACCTGAAAAGGGCAGTCAAAGATATATTCCTAATAAATGCCACTAGGTTTGGAATTTTGACAAGTACAGTCTACTAAGCTTTCAAGATAAGATACCTCCAATATTGTATAAACTGTTCCAGAGCTTAGAAAAGTATGCAGTACCTCCCAATTCATTTTATGATTTTGGCATAATTCTGATGGCAAAACTAGGCAAAGAAAGTATGAGGAAATGGTATGCAAATCTCACATATAAACAAAGGTGCAAAAACCCTAAATAAAATATCTACAAATAGACTCCTGTATTTAATACTAAAGTTCCATAAGATACATAGATTTAAGATTTCCATATAAATGTAGATAACATTATATTCACTGATAATAACCATTAAGCATTTCAATGAATAGCTCCTATTTTCAACAGAAACAAAAGATAAAATGCTTAGTAATGTCCTAGCTAGAGCTTTGCAAGACCTAAATGGAAAAATCTATAACATTTCCAGAAAGGCGTGTACTGAGAACCGAATAAGCAGAGGTAGTCCAAGGTCCTGTAGGAGAAGAGGAATTTCCATCATCTCCCCTTTAACCTCTGTGCTTCTAAGATCAGCCGCCCATTGATGAGGAAGTTACCTCCTAGGCTAAGGGATGGTCCTCAGCCCAGGGAACCTGAGGCCCGGGGATGCCTTCTGCTTCCCGGGGCCTCTGCTGTAGGACAGGTGGGGCTGGTTCTTTGGGCAGGTTCTTGTTCAGTATGTTACATCTTTTCCATATCAAGCTGCTTTGTTCTCCCCCAGAAAGCAAAATTCTTCCCTTTTTTCCCCTGCATTTCTCGAGGCAGGTCTTATGTGGCAAAATTCCCTTTCTCAGATTTTCTGCTTTCCAACAATTGCATGCCCATTTGGGGGAAACGGGGAGTCCCAGAAGCTGCTTTCAGGGACAAAATGATTCTCTATTCTGCTCCTTGTCACCCTTCACCCTTCAGCTATTTCTGAAGATCAGTGAAGAGTAGGGGAGGGAGGAGGGCAAGGACCCTCAGTTACCCCTCGGAGCCCTATGTGACCTGGTCAAGGCCATTCCTGGGCCTCTCAGTCACTCTCTGTCAACTCTGCAGGGCACACTCAGTGGGAGGAAACACCAAAATGCAAAGCATCAGCCGCCCTATGGGCCTTAAGTCCCATCTGCTACCCTTCGGGTCCCAATCCCAATTCTAGCACCGACCCCCCTGTTGGTAGAAAGGATGTCATCTGGAGCGGAAGAAAAGGAGCCGGGCTCTGTTTGCATTTAGGTAAGAATTCCTCAGCAACTCTTCAACAGCCTGGAATTATACTTTGTGGAGACTCTAATCCACTGGGAAAAAAGTTCGTTTGTAATAGTCATTAATAGTCACTGTAATAGTCACTCCGTGGCTGCCCTTGTCTTTTTCTCCTGACTAGCTGACCCTCGTGCCCCTTAAGTTTCCAGTCACTCATCTTTCTTACCTGCTTCTCCCCTGTCTTCCTGGGCCTCTTCAACCCCCGCCAGACTCACACACACACTGCCCTTCCTGTTCTTTTGTTTGTTTTCATTTTTGTTTGTACTTAGGCTTTTTCCCCCTTTTATTCTGCATCAGGACCTAACTCAATTCACAATTTCTTGAACTGGGGCCGTTAAAGATGCTGGCTTTGGAAGCATCCATCCTCTTTTCCTCCTACCTAACTCTTCTCTCCAGTCTCTGCCCCACTTTGGGTCCAGCATTTTCTGGGGTCAGAGGGCCAGCACAGGGAGAGGGCTGCAGGGGAGGCACAGGGGTGGCAACTCAAATCCTCCCGCCCTGGGTCCAGGCAGGTGATAGGAGCTTGTGGATGGACCAGATGGCAAGCTGGCAAGTGCATGCCTAATGAAAGGGAGCAGCTGCTGCTCAGCTGCTGATTGGTGCCAGGTGGGAGTGCGGGCTCAGAGCTGCCAGGGCTTTCGATGTTTAAGAAGCCAGAATTATCTTTGTTATGAGAAACAAAGGCTGCCCAAACACTGTATAACTCTTCAGCGAGATCTGGAAACCTGCAGGAGGTAACTACCAGCTGTAGCTCAAACTTAGAGCTTGTTAAAGATTGTTATCTCCCACCTGGGGATTGATACCCAAACAAAGCAGAGAGCAGATGGGTGTCCAACAGGAGGACCGGCCCTTCCTCCCTATCCTCTCTTGGGACAGACTGGCTGATCTCAATCGTGCAACTATGGTGCATGTCGGGCCCTGTGTTAAGCTTTTCATGTGTGTTATCCCAGAGAATCCTCACAGTAACCATGAAAATAGGGCTGCAGGATAGCAAATAAAACCACAGGACTCCATCAGATTTGGAATTTGCATGGGACATACTTGTACTGAACAGTTATTTGTGTTTCTGAAATTGAAATTTAATGGGGCATCCTGTGTTTTATAAAATATGTTTGTCCTGGAAGTATCCACTGAACTAGCGTGGCAGGACTGGGAAGTCTCTTCAGCACACAAAAATGTTGGGCAAAGTGACCATGACTGCGATAGGCTCTAACTTGTGTGTGACCTCAGAGGAGGTTATTACTGCTGAGCTTCCTAATTAAGAACTTGTCCGGCCCCTTGAACAGCAAGTGTTGCCACTGGGCGCCTTCCAGGCACATGCCTGGTCATCATCTGTGAGTGTGTTCCAGCCTTCAAAGGTAGGAACAACACTGTTACTCCAAAATCTTCCCATAACTAGGCATAAGCAATGGCCATGGGGAGAAGAGGAAGCAACGACAGGCAGAGGAACTGCACAGTGTCCGAAAGCTGGATGGAGAGATAGCACTGAATACAGTAGTGGCAGGGGTAGGAAGTTGCCCTCAGGTGGCACTTGGTAGCATTTGTGCTGTAGATACAAGTGCTTCCCAAGAGTGTGTCCCGAGATAGAGAGTAGCCCCCATTGCCAGGTGACCAAGCATGCCTGGGTGGCTAGCGACCCACAGCTGGTCATCTCCATTGGAAGCAGTCTTGTTTGGGTTCCGGATTACCTCTGGGTGACATCAGTGTGACATACGAATGTTGCCATTTTTTCATGTAATGTGATCTGAAAAGCATACTATAGAATTTTTATTTACATTTTCACAAAAACAGCCAACCGGACCCAAGGTGCCCTTGCCAGTCACCACTCAGTAGCTTAATCTCCACCTAAGAGGAGCTTTGACTCCAAGGCTGCAAGTTTACATGGCTTTCACGTGTGAAGGACTAGTTACATGCCAAGTTTATACCACCTAAGTACATAGCCATGTTGAGATAACCATTACATGTGTCATCTGCAAGACACATCATTATTTTTTCTCATGGGTCCCTACCCAGTAGATTCACTGCAAATATGATGAGTTCACTACCCAAGCTACATCCCATAACTCAGGTAGGATCCTATCAGAGAGACTGAGGAAATAATTTTCTATCTGCTTGAAGCACTTTAAGATATTCAGTGGGGGAAATGTGTGGTCCCTTTAAACATTTTTTTTAAATCCCAGTCTTTGGATTGGAGCTCTTAGCTTCTTTCTTTTTTCCCCTCCCCTTTAAACATATGAACAACTTTTAGAAATCTAATCAGGTTGTTAAGAAGAAAAACATTTCAATGCACAAACAGACAATCTGTGAGTACAGTGAGGCGGAATGCCTGATAAGAGAGGAAAAAAATGATCTCAGCTGACCTGGGGAAGGAAGCTGGGCATGTGCCAGATAGCGTGTGTGATCCTATGTCTATAATATGCTTCTTCTTAGGGTTTTTTTTTTTTTTTTTTTTTTTTTTTTTAGCACAGGGACTGTTGATGCTGAGTATAACAATAGCCTTGGGTAGCTTGGAGGAGGGAGCTGGCCAGGGGCTGCTTGGCAAGGATTCAAGATCATGAGATTAGCAAATTTCCGGAAGGGATCTGCTGCAGTTACTTCAGCCTGACTGCTTCACCACCGCCAGTTTCTCTGCCACGATTGCATTTGTAAATGGGCCAAAGGCCCTAAACATTCATTCGGCAACAATTCAGGGAGGTAGACAGTGGGTGGAGTCCAAATGGAGCCAAGGAGTCCCCAACCAAGCGGAGAGAGAGGTGCCTGGAATACATGAGATTCTAGGGATTTGAGTCAAGAGGAAAGGAACAGGCTGGAGATGGGACCTTATAACATAAGGAGTCCACTCCATTGTCACAATAGTGCCACCATCGTGACCTGAGCGTGCAGGTTAGCCACCTTCTACCCCACTCCTTGCTGGGCGTGGGGAATCTAGAGTTGGAAAGTGTGTGCTGACACTCAGAGAGGGGCAGGGCTTGCCATGAAGACCTCTGAGCCCCTGGGACAGGACAGAGAGAGGGACTCTAGCAGAGGTTAGGTCTTCAGGGAATAGAGGTGGTGAGTCTTTCAGGTGGAAGTTCCAAAGGACAAATGTGGCCTATCTTGCAAGGTTCAGAGAGAGGCTTTCCTGTTAGAGCAGGACTAGATATAGTCTATAGCAGTGCTTCTTAAATTTTAGTACGTGCACGAATCACTCGGGGATCTTGTTAAAATGTGCTCTGGAGCAGGCCTGAGTCTCTGCATTTCTAACAAGTTCCCTGATGATGCTGGTGTTGCTGGAAAAACAAAAACAAAAACAAAACTCTGACCGAAATGCCAAAATATAGAAGACTTCAAAGAAAGATTTTTGAGCTGAAAAGAAGTCAAAGACAGTCAGTAAACTAGTTTTACCTGGGGCCTTAGTATGACCAGGATTGGATTAAACAACGATTTTTAACAGGTTAAGAATTGTTGCTAAGGATAACAAATTGGTCCTAGGTGCTTGTATTTCTTTAGCATTTGCTCTAATGGTAATCAGTTTGTAAATATAATATTTTTATGTCTGCACTTAGTTCATTTAGAAAAGAGTTAAGTTCTTTTAAAAAAACTGGTGCATTGAAGCTGTAAATATAAACATTTACTGAATAAACACGAACAAACAAGTGAATAGGCATTGTACATCCTGACTTTGTCAAGATAATGGGAAATACTTCATTTCAGGTTGAAATGCCGTAACCTGTACCTTCTCCTGGTCCCTCTCAGCCTCTGCATTTTATTGTGGACAGAGAAGCAGTGAGAGGGTGTCTAGCTCCTTTCTGGGACAGTGTCAGACTACAGCCTCCTTCCAGAATCAGGGGCCTTTGCCCCTGGAGCTTCAGGCATGGTGGTCATACTCAGCATCCCCTGCATCCTTTGCACCTCTGGATATAGAAGCCAGGCTGGGCTCCTCACCCAGAGGGGAGGGCGCAGCCTCACCCCCTTCAGGCCTCTCTCCCTTTCCCTCCTGTCAACTCTACTTTTCACTTTGGCACTTACCTGATGATCTGTTATCTATCTTCCTCTGTAGGTTGTGAAACCCTCAAGTACAGGGACTTCTTTCACTGCTGTATCCCCAGCTCCAAGAAGAGCACCCTGCAATACAGTGGTGCTAGATAAATTTTTGTCAAATGAATGAGTTTGTGAGAGAATGAAGTGGGCTCATCGTGAGGGTCTCACCTTCTCTTCCCTTCACATGAGCGTGTGAGGTGACTTCTCAGTACCCATTAAACAAATTAGTTCCATGCAGGCAGCTCCCACCAGCACATCAGTCTTGTTTCTGCTCCACCTGGAACCTCCTTCTGGATCAAGACACTGTCCTCCATCCCCCACCTCTCACCACCCCCTGGAGGCTTCCCAGCCCTAGTGATGAGGATACCCTTTAGCTTAGCCCTTTATCTGTCTGGCCAAAAAAAAAAAAAAAAAAAGTAACTTTGATTTCTAGTGTCTAATCTTTTTAAAAAGAAAAAAAACAAAAACAAACCAAATAGTGAAAAAGAGAGAGTAAATGATCTGGGGAGAGCATTTTTCAAAATTTATTTTTCTCAGAGTAAATAGAATAGAAACATGTCGGCGTGAAGGAGACAAAAGAAATGAGGTACTTGTCTAGAGAAACCACTCTTTTATTTTCAAGATGAATTATTATTTTATGACTAGGCTTTAGAGCCTTCTCATTGTTTGATTTCCTTGGTCGCATCTGCTGAGTTGTTGTGTAGCTTTATCTCCTCTTGATCTCTGTAGGTGATGACTTTAGTGCCTCCACGCCTCCCATAAAACTGTGTCTTCCTACAATTTCTAGAACGTGCATCTCAAACATGGAAATGTCCCATGTGTCGCTATAAAAATCTCTATCTATAAAAGTCAAGACCTGCAAGTTGCTGACATATAATACAACCAGGAAGAGTGATTTTTTTAAAAATTGTAATTCCTGTAACATTTAATTGTTCCTTTCACTCTGCTGTTTCCACCACATCCCTCTGTCACAATAAATATTTAGATATGGAAATGTGCCTTCACAGATGCCATAGTTACATTTCCTCATAAATATGCATCTGTTAGCTTTGGGGATTTGGTTGGGGAGAGAGCATCTGTCTTGTGGAAGGAAAAATTCTCCAAATGATTTCCCTAAACGAGCGAAAGTCGCGATGAACTTTTTGTCACCTCCTGCCCAGCATTCCTGCTCAAGGAGCAAACTTTTGTCTTGACATCTGAGTAAGACCATGAGGAGATGCAGCGAGAGCAGGAGGAGGCCAACCTGCCAAAGAAAGAGGCAGGTAAAGTTCAAGGAGAGAACACCTCTGCTTCCCCAGAGCCCACGTGAAGTGCTTCCTATGTATTTATTTGCTGACTTCTTAGATGCGCTCTGCTCTGAGAGTTACTTTCTAGGGAACCATCCCCGCAGCAATATCTGTGTTCAAACACGGTTTCTTTACACATGTATCCCCCTGGGTATTGCTAGAGCCTTCCCAGAGACCGCCCACGTCACCATGCCTGCACAGGTCCTGCCCCATCGGGCACCACCTTCATAATCCAAGGATTTAAGTTAGATGAATGCAAGCCTTCTGCCATCAGCAGCCTAACAGACCATCAAGTCAAAATTAGCAAGACTTGTTAGAAATTCAACTAAGCCAAGGAGAGATCTCCCCCCTCCCCCACAGTCCTCCACGATTATATTTTAATCAGTAACATAAAAATGTTACTTTTAAAAAGGAAGAAAAAATTAAAATTTTGTGAAAATTATCTTTGCTTTGGTAAGAGATGGTGCTGTTTGCATCTTTCTCAGTGCTGAAAGTAGCCTAAGTGTTGACTTTTCCCAAGGAATGGAAACATTTGCATCAGAATTTTTGGGAATAGAATTCAAATACTCCGAAATTGTGGTCTAGTCCAGGGCCCTGGGTGTGCATCAGCACAGTCCCAAATTCTACTGTAGCCTTAGCATCAGAATCTCAGGCTCAGACTGGCCTCAGCCAGTGGTCTCCAGAGTGGGCTAGAGGGACACAGGGGATGCAGTAGAGAGTTCGCTGCAGGAGGAGTGAAAATGATTAGAACTTCTATTTTTATATATTTCATCTCATTGTCTGAAGTAGTGTTTATTATATATGTTCAAGATACACATAACATATGTTTAAATATACATACATATGTTTGAAGTATAATATCATTTATTTTATATGGTTAAAATACACCCTTGCCTCTCTATCACTTATAGGTAAGTAGTCATATTTTGGAGTCCATGCTCAAAAACTTTTAGACAAGGGTGCATGACTAAAATTTTGAGCTAGCCAGGGACCTAGCTCACAGGCACAGCCTCTCAGTGGCCTGCCTCTGTCAGGCCTGAGTCTCTTAATTCCCTCTGCTTGTCATCTGACTGTTGTCACATGACTTGGTGGTTTCCCAGATCCCTCAGGAAAGTCATATCTCATCCACCCATCTTAGGTCTGCAGGATCTGGTTTCCTTCTCCAAACTCCTTTCCCTCCGGCATCCTCACTGTACTCTACATCCCAGCTTTAAGGGACAAATCCCCCTTCCTGAACACCCATTCTGGCTCTCTTTCCCAGGCCTTTATACACATTGTTGCTTCTCCTGGGATGTTCTCTTCTTCCTACCAACCTTACCTGGTCAGCTTCTGTTCAACATGTAGTACTCAGTTTAGATGTTATTGCTTTGGACCCCAAAGACTAGGCTAGGTGTCCTACCTGGGTGCTGCCATAATGTGTAATAACTCTCTTTTATCCAGCTGTACAGTAAACTCTTGGAGGGAAGGTTTATCTGGCTTGTCATTGTAATTCCAATGCCTAGTAGATAATAGATATGTCAAATATAAGTGGAAACCATTCCACTGTTATTTTTCTAAACAATAAAAGTGGGTCCACTTTTAGTTTAGTTCCCTCCTCCCCACCTTTTATGATCTCATAGGAAAATCAAGGGAATTCACAGTTTCCATATTTCCAAATGCAGAGTCCCAGCAGACTAAATTGTGTGTGATGAAGAGATAAAATAGGGAATGTGTGAATGAATCTCTCATCCAGGCCGCCACATCTCATCAAAGGACATTTTGACCATTGGAAAGAATAGAAGAAAGAAAAAGAAAAGAAAGGGAGCAATGGAGGAACCATTTTCATCTACTTGGAAGTGAATATTAAAATATGTTCTGTACTCCCTCCAACCTCAAATACGAGGTGGAAGTTGTAATTGCTTGGCAACACTGGATTGTCCACTATTCACCACATAGCCTTTAATACAGAAAGGTCATTTAAAAGGGGGACAATAGGGGCCTCCCTGGTGGCGCAGTGGTTGAGAGTCCGCCTGCCGATGCAGGGGATACGGGTTCGTGCCCCGGTCTGGGAGGATCCCATATGCCGCGGAGCGGCTGGGCCTGTGGGCCGTGGCCGCTGGGCCTGCGCGTCCGGAGCCTGTGCTCCGCAACGGGAGAGGCCACAGCAGTGAGAGGCCCGCATACCACAAAAAGAAAAAAAAAAAAAGGGGGACAATAGGATCACTTCCCTGCCAACAGCAACTTATAAGAACACAAGACAGACAGCCTTGGTGTCCACCCTGGGTGGAGACAGCAACTCTCCTAGGAGGCATTGTCATGAGTTTTAGTTTATGTGGGAGACGGGGGCAGAGGTTACCCAGTGACACAAATCACATATCACGTATCAGTCCCAGCTAATCCCAGAATGTTATTGCATCCAGGGTTTCCTGACGTTAGAAATATAAATCCAGATGGGTCAGAATTCCCCAGATGAGTTCACATGGGCTCAAGACCAGCCCCAATCCAGGCCTGTTAGCTCTGCATTCCAGCTCTATCACTGCCTGAGGGAACAGAGGTTCTGGAATTTCCATACCCCTCAGTGACATATTTGGGGTCACAGCAAACACCGACTGCCTATCCATTTCCTCAAGGACACCGGGCTTCACATTCCTCTTTAATTTAATCACTGCTCTACATCCAAGCCCAGCATCCCCGCAGTCATTATCAGCTCAGCCCTCATCCCCACACTGTCCCCCATTCTGAACCAAAACTCCACCCCAGCCCTCCCCCTGCAAGCCGTCCACGTACCCCCTGAAGTCCAGGAAACTCCACGACACCTTCAGGTACATCGCTGAGCTTGCCCTTCAGTCTTGGCCTTCTCAGAAACCAGACTGCCTCCAGGGGCTCTGCAAACAGTTTTCTTCCTCTGGTGGCCAATCCACGTGGAGGACATTTCCCCTCCCAGCCCCCTTTTCTGCAGAGTGGAGGGAGAGCTCACGATTTCCTTCTTGAGCTGGCTGCTTCCAGACCACTGTCCACTCGTTTCTTAGCAGTAAACAACCGGAACAGCTGGCAGTGTCCACTCTGAATCCAGTGGAACCTCCTGGGAGGCCTTCCTTCTCAGAGAAGGGTGTAGCTACCAAGAATAGGAGCAAAGTATTTGAAGTGGGTCATTACATGTCCTAGTGAGGGGCGTCATTCCCACTCCCCTCCCTGGTTCCCAGACTTATTCTGGCTCTGGGAGAAACAGCCCCGTACATGTGGAACAATCAGATTTCCCAGTTTTTGTGTCTGTCATACCAGAAAACTACTCATGGCACCCCTGTAACTCTGACACCGTTCTGTCTTCCAACTACTCAGATCTGAACGCCTGATCCCACCCTCTACTCTGACCTCAGATGTGTTCTTTTCTCCATATCGACCGTCTCAACAAACAGCCCTCCATCCATCCGGTTACTCAAGCCTGAAACCCGGGTGTCATTCAGATCATCTCCCTCACCCTCATTCCCCATATTCATCAATAACCAAGTTATATTTCAAAATATCTCACAAACACTCCCTGTTCTTACCTCCACAGCCCCCTAGCCCAAGCTGTTATTATCTTTCCCTGTATTACTGCGGTGGCCCCCTCTTAGCTCACTCTACATCCATTCTTTTATCATTGTTATTATTATTATTTCACATCCAAGTTATTTACTCTGTGCCGCTGAAGAAATCCTCTTGAAAAGACCAATTGGGTTATGTTACCCTAGTGCATAAAACTCTTCAAAGGATCCTCACTACACTTTGAATAAAATCCAAATTCCTACAAGAACCCGTAAGATCCGGGCCCTGCCTGTCTCTTCGCCTCTCGCCAGTATCCCTGTGCCCAGCAAGCTCGCTCCGCACTGGCCTTCTTTCTGTTCCTGAACCAGGGGGTGTGAGTTCTCTCTAACCTCAGGGTCTCATCATAGATTGTTCCCTTTCTGGACGTGTCTGGCTACTTGAGGCACCATAACCCACTCCCTCAGGCCTTACTTAGCTTCCAGCTCTTAGGGAGAAGCCATTGTTCTCTTTGATTCTACTCAGTTTTTTTTCTTCCTTTAGAGAAATCAGTACAATTTGTAATTGTGTATTTTTCAAATTCTTAGTAATGGCCTGTCTCCACATTTGAGGGCAAGTTCCATGTCAGGGGCTTTGTTTGTTGCTCTCTCTACTATTCCAGTTACCTCCCCAGAGCCCAACACATGGTAAAGGGTTAACAAATATCTGTAAAATTCATAAATGTATTTAACAACTACATTAGCACTTGTTAGAAATACATTGTACATTTAAGAGGTTGCAATTCATTCCAGAAACACTTACCGAAATCTGTTATGCACATAGTGCCAAGTACTGTGCTAGGTGTTGTAGATGCCAGGAGAGGAAAGCCTCAGAGGACTGACAGTCTATGAGGCGACTGGCCAGTGGCCTGAGAAGTCTCATTAGAGGGAAAACTCAGGTTTCTAACGGGCCCAGAGGGGCAGCCAACTCTCTCTTGGGGGCCCAGTAAAGGCTTCCCAGAGGAAAGAATGTCTCAGGTGCATCCTCTCAGGCAGAATCGGTTACGTAATTTGCAGGGCCCAGTGCAAAATGGAAATGTGAGGTCCCTTGTTCAAAAAATAAGAATTCCAAGATGGCGACTGCAGAATATGAAACCGAGTGTGAGGCCTTTCTGAGCACAGGCCCCCATGTGACTGCACGTGTCGAATGCCCACGAAGGTGGCCCTGCTCTCAGCATCGTGAGGACCTGGGTGAGAGTGTTTGTAAACAGCGTTTAGGCAACCACACTACCTAAGATTTTAGAGCAAGAAAGACCCTCATTTGTCCAGCCTCTCATTTGAGAGAAGTTATATGTTCTCTTTTCATTTTCAAGTTGTTTTCTGAGGCTCAGCGAAGGTAAAATTACCACTGTCAAAAAAAAAAAAAAAAAAAAAAAGGCAGTAACACTAGGGTATTAGAGCCATGCTTCCACCAGGACAAAACGTTTCTCAAGGAAAGGACAGGAAGCACTCTCTCCCGGTTTCTTGTGCAAAGCCAGTACATCCTGAAGCAGCCTGAATGTTTTCGGCTGGGACCATCCAGGCAAGCAAGCACGTGGGCACCGCATACATGGTGGCTGCCAGGAGGAATTCCCCCAGGGACCAGTGAGACTGGCAGAATTCACCTCTAGCAAGTGTTGGCAGCTTTTGCCTTTGCTCACTTGATGTTCTCCCTCCATTGTGTGGATCCTCTCTGGCCCTCAGCAAGACATTGGGGGGTAAGAGGCTCAGGCCCTTTCTTGAGGGCATTTGAGTTCCTTTAAATACTCAGTGGAGCCTGTTATGGTGAACTTCAGGCATTTGCAGGTTGGTGGAAAACACATCTCTGGCTCCAGATGTCCTCCAGCCTCAATCCTGCTGCAGAGGCAGCCCGCCGCTGCCCGCATTCCCGGGCGTACCTGCCTGCAGAGACAGCACTAACACCAGCCTGTCTCCTCCGAAGACTCGCCTGGGACTCCTTGGACACACCCAGACTCAGCTGAAGAGGACCAGCAGGTGTGAACGAAACAAGCCAGTACATCCCCTGGAAAGAGAGAGCTGGAGCTTGACTAGGGGCTGCCAGGCAATTCAGGCCACCTCTTCCTCTGTGGGAGCAACATATGACTCTCAGAGGAAAAGCAGCCTCTGGCATGGTTGCTGAGATGCTGATCAGATGCCTGTTTTTGCCAGGGGGCTGCAGGATTCTTTGGGGTGTCAAGCAGGATGAGAAAACGCTGTGACTTTTGTTTAATTTAATGGAGACGCAAATGCTTTAAACTTCAGGCATGTGTGTCACACCCCAAAGTGAGTGCCAGGAAGGAAGCTTCATATTTTCCATGCCCTGCAGCTTCTTTGCCTTAAGATCATCCCTGACTCGCTACCTCTTGCCAAGGAAAACCAGCACCTTCTATAATCATTGGTACAAGACAGAAGCTCACCTGGGACAGACATTCAGTGAGTGCATGAATGAATGAATGAACTAACAAATGAATTAACGAATTCACCACTGTTGGGCTTGGCCACCACCAGATGGAAACAGATGGAGGAGTAGACTGTCCAAAGCATGTTAGATCCCTGGTGGCGCAGTGGTTGAGGGTCTGCCTGCCGGTGCAGGGGACACGGGTTCGAGCCCTGGTCTGGGAAGATCCCACATGCCGCGGAGCAACTGGGCCCGTGAGCCACAGCTACTGAGCCTGCGCGTCTGGAGCCTGTGCTCCGCAACAAGAGAGGTCGCGACAGTGAGAGGCCCACGCACCGCGATGAAGAGTGGCCCCCGCTCGCCGCAACTGGAGAAAGCCCTCGCACAGAAATCAAGACCCAACACAGCCAAAATAAATAAATTAATTAATTAAAAAAAAAAAAAGCATGTTAGACTGTGCCAGTGCGGGTACCATATTGACTACGGGAAAGTTCAGCTGTTTTACAAGTGCTAATCATATTGCTCGCATTTTTCATAGTAATAGACTTCTGAAGTCTGTTATATAGTACATACATTTAGAAAGAGGAATGCTTTCATTAACGTATTTATTTTATTAATAATGGTATAATGTGTAAAATGCTTTGGGATTCACTAAGATGAAAGCAAGCAATATAAACGTGAGATATTATTATGCTTCTTGTATTACAGCGTGTGTATACACAGCTCATTACGAGTGCTCCTCAGACAACGTACCCTGTCATGCTACCGTCACAAAAGGCAGTTGTTGGAAGGGTTCACCAAGGCCAGAGGATACCATTTTAAAGGGATTTGGGTTGGCTCACTGTTTATAGGAACACTTTGGTGTGAGTCAGGTGCTTCAAATTCCACTGGCCCAGCCTTGAACATGGATTAGTTTTTAACAAGTTCAAAGAATAAAAACCAGCTCTTCCTCCACTTCCCAGGAATATATTCATTGCATCTCCTGAGGCAGTGAGTACTCATAGGATGAGAAAGTTCTCTGTCTTTCTTATGTGCAGCCTGAGTCATTTCAAAGCTGGAGAATGATGGTGGAGGTGGGGGCAGCGAGGAGGGCAGTAAGCCCCGTTCATTGCTGATCATTCTATGGACCCAGCCTTGCACTGACTCAGCGTGAATTTTCCATGAAGCCTGTATGTCCCCCAATAGAGCAAAAATTGATTTGTGGGAGAGCAAAAGAAGCCTCTTAGCCTTTTTATATGTAGAGCACAGGTATTCATAAACTACATTAAGAATAGCTCTTAATAATGTTTCTGCAGTGTGAAAATTTCAAGGAAGAAATTAGAAAAAAGTGTGTAAAATGGCTCCTTAGGGGGAGTGCTAATGAAAAAAAAAAGTTGAGAAACACTGCTTTTGCTCTCTAAGAAGCGTTTAACAGGTGAGAGTCAAGCTTCAGGGTGACCTTGGAACCCTGGAAAGAGATAGATCCTCCTAGGAAGCCATCTTCCTGCCATTTAATGGAGGGCTGGCATTCCACAATTAAGGATTTTCTCCTGTGACCTAAATTTTGAATCCTTGCCAAAGTGAAAATATCTCTGGGTGAGGTAATACTTTAAATTTTATCATTCACTTTTATCTAGGTGTAAGGATCTAGCAATTCCTCCTCTAATATAAAAATTTTAACAGGAGAGACTATGAGGGTATTTGGTACTTGGGGGAGGGAAGGCAGTACAATTGAGGGAAAGATGAAAATATAATTGGGCCAGTTACAGAGGTCAGTGTACCATCTCGGTGTTCAAGAAATATGTTTAGTTTATAGAACTCCATGCAACTGTTTTTTTTGTTTTTTTTTTTTTTGCGGTATGCGGGCCTCTCACTGCTGTGGCCTCTCCCGTTGCGGAGCACAGGCTCCGGACGCGCAGGCTCAGCGGCCATGGCTCACGGGCCCAGCCGCTCCATGGCATGTGAGAGGCTCCCAGACCGGGGCACGAACCCGTGTCCCCTGCATCGGCAGGCAGACTCTCAACCACTGCGCCACCAGGGAAGCCCTCCGTGTAACTTTTTAAAGATTTCATTCTGCTGGGGTATCAGAAAAATGTCACAATAAATTCAGCATTCCCTTCATTTCCTGGAATAAGGCTTGAGTTCCATGGCAATAATGGAGTGCCGAGGCCTGGCCAATGGCAGGTCATGCTGAGACAGATCTTCATCATCCATCATCTCATCAGTACCTGCGGGTCAATACCGAGTCACCCCTGCCGGGTCCTTCACATTGACTCTACCTCCATGCTGGGAACTTGGTGAGATGCTCTGGCCGTATTGGTCCAGGTACATCACATTCTCTTGGGCTTGCCTCCTCTCTAGGGTTCTACCCAGGAAAGGGCACAGGCCTCTACTAATTCCCAGTATCATCCCAAACCTATCTGAGATTTTCATCCCTGCCCCTCACAACCCACCTACGGGAGGCTCGGTTTGCCAGGGATAGAGCACAAGAGGTGTAGAAGCACCCAAGGTCTCATTACATCTGCTCCAACTTCCCTCCTTCCTGTAGCCCAGGGAGTGCCTGTCCAGCTTCCAGGCTGAGACACTCCCTCAACAATATTCTTCCAAATCCATTGCTTGTGCACATCTGTCCTTTCTGGCTCCCTGAAGGCCTTGGCTGTTGTGACTCAAAAGCCCTCAGGTGACTCCTCTTTTCTCTGTTCTCCGCTCTCTGCTTTCTCACACCTGCCCTGAGGCCATGTGTGTAGAAATGCCAAGCTGACTGGACAGGGACGGGCCAAGAGGAAGAAGGAAATGCCAGGGGAGCAAAAATCGGTGACTCGTTCAAACCATTTTACCACTTTAAAAAAAAAAAGCACCATTTCAGAATTTGGATGATCCACTACCGAGCGCTGGTTGTGTGGATTTCCATTCTACACTGTATTCAGAGAAACTGCTGTATATTTCAGTCATGCAAGTGTATCATTCATAACACAAACCTAGTGAAAGCCGTCTCTCCTTTTTGTTCAAATGCACTCCTGAGATTGTCATAAGGTAGACTGTCCTATGTATTAACAGAGTTAAAATAATAAAATTGGCATAAAAATCATACAGGTGACAACACATAGCAATTTTAAAAGTCTGTGGTTATTTGGGTGTGAAATAAATGCCGTTGAAATGAATTTTTTCAGGTCTGATAAGAACAAGCTAACTTGAGATGTTGCTTTGAAGTCAAAACAGATTGAAAAAATTACAAAGCCTTTCTAGTGGTCCCAACATGAAGCATGTTGATCATTTTGCCACAGAAGCTACTGATGCTGCTTGTGCGAGACGACGAGAGAGACGAAGGGCAGAATCTGACGTTGCAGCAGCCACAAAACCAAAGTCTGCAACATACAAGCTGAGCCAGTCTGGATCAGTGTTATGTGCACTCAGGAGTGTTTGTCCTTGCTGGGTATGTTGTCATCACGGGATAAATCTGACTTCCACACAGGACACTCCCAGTTCCCTTGGTGAAGCTTTTTCTTCCTCAAAGTGGTACTTCAGATATGAGCCTTATCCTCCTGCTTTCTACAGTGCCGTCTCACATTTACGATCCACGTGTGTGCCAGAGGAGGACTGCAAGGCATTCTCCCATGTGTCATCTCGTTCCTCCCTTTGGAGACTTTGACGGGGGCTCGGGGTGGGAGGGGAGTAAGATAATAAGAGTGATGAACACTGGATTTAAAGAGGAGTAAACACTGAGGTACAGTGAGATTTCTCTTCCATGGTCACATTAGGAATAAGAGCACAATCTCTTCCTTTCACTCTCACTCAATCCCACAGTCCTACATGGAGAGGTTTTCCAATTCTTTGTTTCCATCTTAGACCTTATTTGGTTCCAAATGGAGAAACAAAACAAATGAAACAAAAAACAAATCCAGGAGACGAAAAGAAACCCACCCATTTACCTGACAAACAAATGATTTTCAAAGTTTAGCTTTCAGAATGTTTTGCCAAGCTCACTGTTCTTGCCACTAAAATGGAATGACAATGCAGTGCTCGGAAGTGCTGGCAAACAAGTATGTCACCCCGAGTTACAAAGAAAACAAAGACACCAGAGAATCCTCACCAAGTTTTAATATGTGGAAACAGCAGTGCCCTGAACCAGATCCTTGGAGGCGAAATCAAGGGGAATAAAGCTACGGAACAGCTCATTTCCATGTGACAAACCAGCCCTGGGAACTCAGATAAGGCTTTAGTTTCATAAATGCTACAAATCCGTTTTCTGTTTTCCTGAAAGTCCTGGCAAAGATTCAAAGCCAATCCATGAAACAGCCAGGAGGCCTGTTTCTGACCAAAGTCTGTGACAGCAGGGGCTCTGGCTCCAGGCAACATGAACAATAAGCATCTTCTTTCTGGGTGGTGACTGAGTTCTCCCGTGGAGCCATTGTATGGAAATAATTTCTAGTAACTAGAATCTAGCTTCAAGACAACTCCACTAGTCAGTATGATAATAATAATAGCTAACATTTATTGAGTGCTTACTATATGCTAAGTATTGTTCTAGGCATTTTACATTATAATCTCCCCTAATATTTGCAATAACCCTATGAGATGGGATTATTACAGGCCCCATTTTATTGATACAGTAAATGAGGCCCAAAGAAGTTAAGTAATTTTTGTTCAGGATCCTGTGGCTACTAGATAGTATAGGTGGTTTGGACTCCAGAACCAACGCTCTCGATCACTACAGCATATTGCAGCGATCGTAATAGCAAATATTATTATCCTCCTCTACGTGTATTTGAAAGGTAGCATAACTAGATAAAAAAAAATACGGTTACTGGTAGAGTACTTAGGAATGATTATTCTTCCCTAGATTCTAGTCTGAATGTGACATGCTGATACGTAAGAAACAAAATGTCAACCGGTCAAGATGTTAAAACCGGTCCAAAGGGCATTTGGAAAGCTGCGTATACATAGGCGATTTAATAAATTGCTGGGTTAGCTATAAAGCTGGTTAATGTTCAGTTAAGTTTAAATGTAATGTTTGGGGTTATCTATTCCACTAGGGAGAAATTATTTACATCTCTACTCAGCCAAAATTTACAAGTTGATATCTGTCCTTACAAAGATATAAATTGGATCAGTCAATAGAAAGCCAATCCTAGCACTGCTAGGATTTAACAGTGTTAGAATTTAACTGGTTTTAACATGTTACTGGTTCCCTCATTAGTCAATAAGTTGAATAAAATCTTTTGCACGTCTTCATTTTATAGTTGTATGAAAGTCATCTTTTTCAACCCTTTGAAAATTATGCTTTGACTGGATGATTGTATTCTCTGAACAAAAGTTTGGCAACTGTTTTACCTTGCTTTTTCCCGCTCAGATTTTAATATTGATTTTAAAATCCTTACGAAGGTAGGGGAACAAAACCTTGTGTCTAGCCAGCTCAAAATGGGCAAAAAAAAAAAAAAATTATCCAGAGAGTAGGTAGGAAGTATGTTTTAAAACAATAAAAATAAGGCTCCCCTGGTGGCGCAGTGGTTGAGAATCTGCCTGCCAATGCAGGGGACACGTGTTTGATCCCTGGTCTGGGAAGATCTCACATGCTGCGGAGCAACTAAGTCCGTGAACCACAACTACTGAGCCCGCGTGCCACAATTACTGAAGCCTGCGCACCTAGAGCCCGTGCTCTGCCACAGGAGAATCCACCGCAGTGAGAAGCCCGTGCACTGCAACGAAGAGTAGCCCCCGCTCACCACAACTAGAGAAAGCCCGCGCGCAGCAACGAAGACCAAACGCAGCCAAAAAGAAAATTAATTTTTAAAAAAACTTAATAAAAATAGATTCTGTTCTCTGATGATCAAAAAAAAAAAAAAGCAGTCACTGGGACACGGGGAGGGGAGTAGGAAAAGAATAAGAAGAAAGGAAGAGCAAAAATCTTAGTTCTCCCTTTTGCTTTAGCACACACTATAAAGGATAGTGAGCTCATTTTCTAGGCAAAGTGGTCAGTAATCAAATTTTAAAATGACAGGGGACAGATTACAGAAGTCAGTATTTAGTATAGGTCCTCTATCTCCTTTTATTTAGTATAGGTCCTCTATCTCCTTTTAAGTCTCTCAGCTACCCCTTAAATGCTACCCTTCTTTTGATCAAAGTAAGTCTTTGATTCTACTCATTTAAAGAACATGAAATTAAATAGGTTAATTTATCCAGAGTGGTGTAATCTGATAATAATCCAAATCTCTGTTTAACTTGAACTAGTTCTCACTTTTGTTTGTGGTACAGGTTAGGAAGAAATGTGAGGCTCTTCAGGAACTAATTAAATATTTGCTAATTCTAAGGGCTTAACGTAAAATACTCCTGATGTTGATACTTAATTTGTGCTAACATTTTCTGAGCATTCCAGGAGATTTTTGAAGCTGGACTTTTAAGGTAACAGTTGCTTATTCCTGTCCTCATAACTATGGCTTATCTACATTGGACTGGTTTTTATTCAAATTGATAAATACAGTAGTGCTTTTTTTTTTGGTCCTGCATGAATGAAATGCCAACTCTTCCCTCCCAAGAAAATAAAACCAAAATGTCCTACTTTGGAAAACTACAACTGGATTAATTTCCCATTGAACAAGGTTAGCTGTATAATTTTTAGCCTATTCTAGAATAACTGGACATCAAATCCTCATCTTCATTGCATGTTACAAGCATCTCTCCCTCCCCCAATTCTATGAGATCTGGAAACTAAACTTGGAAACGAAGCATGGCTCATCAACTCAGCAGCATTTGTGCCATTTCAGTAGGAAAACATGAGTTGATAATATTTATCTCTGTAAGTTTTCAAAGTGTTTTTACTACAGTATTTTTTATACTGAAATATTTGAAAAAGTTTTCAATGAATATTTAGCATTCTTATAATGGGAAAATAAGTCCATACAACTATTTTCACTTATTTATTCCTTATTAACTTGATTTTTTAAAAAAAATTCAGACTTTTTTTAGAGCAGTTTAAGATTCACAGCGACACTAAGAGAAAAGTATAGCAATTTCACATATAGCCCCTGCCTCTCCCATTATGAAAATCTCCACCAGTGTTACATTTGTTACATCATAATCACCCAAAGTCCATAGTTTACATTATGATTCACTCTTTTTTTCTTTTTTTTTTAGATGTTGGGGGTAGGAGTTTATTAATTAATTAATTAATTTTTGCTGTGTTGGGTCTTCGTTTCTTGTGCGAGGGCTTTCTCTAGTTGTGGCAAGTGGGGGCCACTCTTCATCGCAGTGCACGGGCCTCTCACTATCGTGGCCTCTCTTGTTGTGGAGCACAGGCTCCAGACGCGCAGGCTCAGTAGTTGTGGCTCACGGGCCTAGTTGCTCCGCAGCATATGGGATCCTCCCAGACCAGGGCTGGAACCCGTGTCCCCTGCATTAGCAGGCAGCTTCTCAACCACTGCGCCACCAGGGAAGCCCTATGATTCACTCTTGATGTTGTACATTCTATGACTCTGCACAAATGTATGATGACATGTACCCATCATTATGGTATCACACAGAGTATTTTCACTGCCTTGAAATCCTCTGTGCTCTGCCTATGTGTCATCACCCCTTAATCCCTGGCAACCACTGATCTTTTTACTGTTCCATAGTTTTGCCTTTTTCAGAATATCATATAGTTGGAGTCATACAGTGTGTAGCCTATTCAGATTGGCTTCTTTCACTTAGTAAAATGCGTTTAAGTTTCCTCCATGTTTTTTCATGACTTGAGAGCTCATTTCTTTTTAGCCTTGAATAATACTTCATTGTCTGGATGTACCAGAGTTTATCCAGTTCACCTACTGAAGGACATCTTGGTTGCTTCCAAGTTCTGGAAGTTATGAATAAAGCTGCTGTAAACATCCATGTGCAAGTTTTTGAGTGGACACATACATGTTCAGCTCCTTGGGGTAAAAACCAAAGATCCAAAGAGTGCCATTGCTGGATCATATGGTAAGAGTACACTTAGTTTTCTAAGGAACCATCAAACTGTCTTGCAACAGTTTTCTTCACACCATTATGCTCCTTGCCAGCATTTGATGTTGTCACTGTTACAGTGACAGTGTTCCAGATTTTGGTCATTCTAACAGTCTATCACTGTTGTTTTGATTTGCATTTCTTTGATGACATATGATGTGGAACATCTTTTTATATGCTTATTTCCCATGTGTATATCTCCTTTGGTGAGGTGTCTGTTAAAGTCTTTGGCCCATTTTTTAATAGGGTTGTTTGTTTTCATATTGTTGAATTTCAAGAGTTTTTTATATATTTTGGGTAACAGTCTAGAAACAGATGGGTCTTTTGCAAATATTTTCTTCCAGTCTTCTCATTCCTTTGACATTGTCTTTTGCAGAGTGGGTGTTTAATTTTTAATAAAGTTCAGTTTATTGATTATTTCTTTCATGAATTTTGACTTTGATGTTGTATTTAAATATTCCTTGCCAAACCTAAGCTCATCTAGATTTTCTCCTATGTTACCTTGTAGGAGTTTTATAGTTTTGTGTTTCCATTTTGATCTGTGATCCATCTTGAATTGATTTTTATAATGGGTGGATGGAAGATCTGTAATCTGGATTCATTTTTTTGCATGTGGATATCCCACTGTTCCAGCACCACTTGTTGAAGAGATTACCTTTGCTCCATTGTGTTGCGTTTGCTCCTTTGTCAAAGATCAGTTGACTGTATTTATATGGGTCGATTTCTGGGCTCTCTATTCTGTTCCATTGATCTATTTGTCTATACTTTCACCAGTACCACACTATCTTGATTATTGTAGCTTTATAGTAAGTCTTGAAGTCAGGTAGTGTCAGTCCTCCAACTTTGTTCTTCTCCTTCAGTGTTGCATTGACTATGCTGAGTTTTTTGCCTTTCTGTATAAAGTTTAGAATCAGTTTGTCAATAGCTGCAATTACTTGTTGGGACTTTGATTGGGGTTGCATTGAAATTATAGATAAAGTTAGAAAGAACTAACATCTGACAGTATTGAGTCTTCCTATCCATGAATGTGGAATAGCTCCTCATTTACTTAGTTCTTCTTTGATATTGTTCATCAGGGTTTTGTAGTTTTCCTCAAATAGATCTTATACATACTTTGTTAGACTTTACATAAGTATTTCATTTTAGGGGGTGCTAATGTAAATGGTATTGTGTTCTTAATTTCAAATTCTATTTATTCATTGCTGGCAAATAGGAAAACTATTGACTTTTATATATCAACCTTATTAATTTTTTAGTATGGAAACTTTCAGACATGCAAAATTAGAGTAAGAGTAACTATAAAACAATTTACCCACATCAACCATATCCTCCCCACCCTCGGGTTTATTTTGAAGAAATCTCAATATCATATCATTTTAGCCTTATTTCAGTAAGCATTGCTAAAAGATAAGAATTCTTTAAAAATAAGTAAACACATACCACTTTCATAATCTCCCTCCAAATTAACAATAATTCCTTCATATCACCCATTACTCAGTCAATATTTAAATTTCCCTGATTGTCTCATAATTTCTTCTCTTTGCTGTTCCTAATTCAAGGGTAAGTACATGTGCCTTTGCTCTGGATGACTAATAGGAGGAGTGACATCCAGAGAATGAAAACTGGAGTTTGGGCTGACTCTGGCCTAAAACATAAGAGAGGAGGGGGAAAAGGGCCTTGAGGTTTCTTCGAGCCCAGCCCAACTCAGCAGTCTACAAAAACCAGCAAAGTTCTGGGACAAAATCTTAGGCAGGATAAAATGCAGATATCTGATGACTATATCTTGCATTGCATCTCTCAGGAATCTAATCTTGATTGTATATGGGCACGTTAATTACAAACCCCGCCATCTGTCATGCTTGGTAACATTTGGGTAGGTAGTACTTGGGCCAGTAATGGAACACTAGCTCAATGGAGAGTCTCCAATGATAAAGGCAAGAGTATCTACGTTTTCCCCGGACTTTGTACTACATGGAGAGAGTGATACTGCAGCATTAGCAGAGGCTCTTGATTTTGGTGTAGATTGCTAATGTCACACAATGACATTGGCTACTTCAAGGTATTGCTGCAGTTATTACTGTTGTTAATGTTGGTAATAATATTAATAATAGTAGGCATGAATTACTGCTTCTTCTATGAGGAGGATGTCCTTAATCCCATATGGAGAAACTGAGACACAGAGAAATTAAGCAATTTGCCCAAAGTCCTGCAGCAAGTATCAGAACCAGATTTTTAATTAAATTATTTGAAATCACCGTCCTGTTTCTCCTTCCTATTTCTGCATTTCTCAGCTAGTAGGGAGGGATCAAAGTGCTGTTTAGGGAGATTACCCCTGTCCCTCTAAAAAAGGCAATCTGACACAGTAACTGGCATCTGGAACCAACAAGGGAGAAGCAGCAAGAGTGAGTTTTTAGGATTCTTGTGCTTTATCCACAGATTCTCAAAGGCACCTGACCATGAGCTTTGCCAGTTGAATACCTAAGATAAGTCAATTTCTTATACTACACTGAACAGTAGGAATATACAGGATGAATATACAAAAGATGGATCCACTGTGGTCTCTACTGCTAGTTTGGGCTGTTCAAAAGCCTCCTCCCCTTCCCCCAGGCAAGGTTCCTCTTGGCCTAGGATTCTCAGTGAAATGTAAGTAAACCCCGATCAAAGGGTTGGAATCAGAATTTTTACCATAGAAGCCTTGAGGCATTTAATCAATGAGCAGATGTTTTAAATGGGTGTCTCTCTTAAATGGGGAATTAAGCATTTTTCTTAGGTGGAGGTTGAGGAAAAAATTCAAGGAATTAGCACAACTCCAAGAGCTAATGAGGAATTTAAAAAATCTTACCAATAGGACACCGTGTTTCTGAGAATTAGGTTTGTTCAAAAGCAGAAGAGTTTGTTTTCTGTGGATAAGACATCTTCAGAGACTGCACACGAACCCAGGACCAGTACTTGAGAGACAGCTGGCTTTGGAAAAAGAACAACACATTCAGAGAAAAGTGGTATTGGATATAAAAATATAGTTTTATTTTGCAGTTAGGATAGAAAGAGTAGAAACATGCAGCAAAGTGCGGAAGAACAGTAAGGTCAGGCAAAAGTCTTGAGGAAGTTAGAATTTAAGGGTCTGTGCGTGTGTGTGTTTGTGTGTGTGTACGTGTGTGTGCATATGTGTGTGTGTGCATATGGAGAGAAAAGAGAGACAGAGAACAGGTGAGCTTCCTATGTGCTGACACAATGCTAGGTGCTGGGAGATGAGAGAGTTCTAAGGATCCAGGATGACACCCCGGTTTCTGATATTGCAAAAGGGTTGGATTAAGATGTCATCACTGAGGTGGGGCAGTCTTGGGAAGCAGTTTCCAGAGGTGGCTCTTGTTAAGAAAAATGTGGGGATTATTTTTTCAGATGCCAAGAGTAAAGAATATATTTTTTTAAGAGAGGAAATTCTTTAGGATTTGACAGCTACTAACCTAAGCTACCAGCCTGTGCAGGAGACAGAGAGAGGAACTCAGGAGGCAGGGATAAGACTTGTTATCCTGTCTGGACCCTGACAGTTTCTTGTGCTGAAACTGAACAACATGGTTTTCTAAACCATCACCCTGAAACTTTTAACTTCAAAACGGCGGTCGTTGATTTTTGATGACCGTGACTAGCAGGGTTGACAGCAGAGGGTAGGTTAAACACTCCAGTTTCATAGATGAGACAACCAGGGCATGAGAAATCAAATGATCATGGGGGTTGATGGCAGACCATGGTAAGAGTCTGTGGCTAGAAATTTGGCTTCTCATCTCAGAGACATCCTTTCATCAAATTTGCCCTGGATATTGTCAAATTTGGAATGATGCAAAAAAGGCAGGCTACACTGGTCATGTAAACTTGTATTACTAAGAGCTTCTATGTAGTAGTGAATATGTGATAGCCAAAAATTCATCAACAGAGTGACACTTTGAGAGCCCCATACAACTCTTGACTATGTTCCTTACTCTGGATTGATAGACATCCCTTCCCTCTGGCCTTTTCTGTCCTTCCCTCTTCCACAACTTCTCACTCTTCTTCATCACTGCTTTTATTCCTATGCTCATGCCCTCTGCATTTTGCAGATTAAAGCTCATTTACTTCCATGGTGAATAGCAGGCACATTAAAATATTCCCAGGGTAGCGATTCACTCCATTTGATCAGATGTAAAATGTCTGGAATCCAGACTAGCCTTGCAGCTATGGAAAAGAATTTCCAGGAAACCCTGACCATTAGTCTAAAAGCTAATGCATTTGAGCATTCCTCTGGATTATGAAAATGGAAATAATCCCATTCCCCAGGGAGCAAAGAGGAGCCAGAACATCCTCACCAAATGATCAAACTTTCTACAAGATACACTCATAATTATGCACATGATCCTGTCATTAATGGAATCTTGGTGGATTTTCTGAATGGAGCCTAAAGTCTTGCCTGGAAGTCTCTTGCTTTTATTCCTGTGGATGAGCAGCTGCAAAGACACAGCACAAGTTCAACTTCCTCAGCACTAAAATTCTATTTTGAAACAAAAGACTAGAAGATAGAGGTTTGAGCTCACATCCTAGGGGAATTTTAGGAGAGAGTCCTGTTTGGAGTGGTGCTAGCCTGGGGTCCAGCAGGGATGAGATATTCCATTACTGGTAGGTCCAGCATAGTGGGGGCCTGTGGACAGAGCTGCTGAACGTTGGAGTGATCAGATCAAGGGTCATGTCCAGAAGGCAAGCTGGGGCTTGTGGAAGACCCGGTCAGTTTGAGACAGAGACTCAAGGACAAGATGCCATCCCTCAGAAGGCAGGCTGAGACTGGAAAGACCAGGCTGGGGGCAAGTCACTCAGCTGATCTTGGAGACCATCTGTGAGTGCTCTAGGGAGCAGATGTGCCCATGGTTTGGGGTCCTCCATGAATTTTTTGGGTTTGTTTTCTAATTTGATTGCTTTTGGCTCACTCTTAGTGGAGCCAACTATTCTTAAACATCCAGGTCTATTGACGTGTGCAGAAAGGACTTACTGAGTGATCTTGACCTTTCTATTTGGGTCTAAAGAAGAAAAAGGAGAAAGGAGTTCAACCTTTAAATTGCTTACTACATTTCACATTTCTTCTCAAGAATTTCCTCATAAATTCTTATCTTTAGGAAACGGAAAGTAAGTATTCTTATCCCTACTTCAACACAAGATGAAGCCAAGGATTAGAGAGTTTAAATAAGTAGGCAAAAATCAACAGCTAGTAAGTGGAAATTCCAGAATCAAAAAGCAGCACTGTGTTCCAAAGGTCATGCTCTTTCTTTCCTGCCATGTTTCTACATCTTCTGGAACAGTGGTTTCAAGCAGCATGGTCTCAGGACCCATTTACATTCTTAGAACTCAATGAGGACCCAGAAAAGCTTTTGTTTATGAGGGTTATATAAAGATTAATATTTGAAATTAAAACAAGGAATTTTAAACATATTCACTTAAAATAAAGCCATTACATGTTAACAAATATTTTTATGAAAAATGATTATATTTTCTTAAGCAAAAAAAAAAGAGTAGCATTATGCATTTTTGCAGGTCTTTTTAATGTCTGGTTTAAGGAAAGATAGCTGAAATTTAATAACTGCTTCTGCATTCATTCTGCTGTGATATGTTGTTCATATTGAAGTATATGAAGAAAATTCAGCTTCATGCAGACATGTAGTTGAAAAGGAAAGATATTCTTTTCAGAGAATTTGGGGTATTTTTTTTGATGAATGTTGCAGTGTGGACTCTGACACCATATCCATGAAGGTTCCATACTCTGTTACCTTAAAACTTCTTTTTAATCTCTTTTTAAAATATTTAAAAATCTTACAAAAAAAGTCTCTCTTGCACTTTGAATGAATCTGCATGACTTTGTAGTCATCTGAAAACACTGGTTTACTAACCCATGCCAATGTCAGCACACTATTACCCACCATCTGAAAGTCACAATGATTAATATCAACTTTGATCTCTTCAGAAAAGTTGTTAAGAATTGGGATGCTGTGAAGCTCAAGGTACCAGAAGCAAGTTTTCCAAAGTTCAGTTTTCACTTGAAGGGTCGAATTTTATCACTGGCAGCAAACGGTGTCAGTTTTTCTTGCAGTGACAGTTTCACTTCTTTCATCCTTTAGGCGCCAGACCTCCAAGTCTGAATAACTGTCGTTGGCCTGTCAGTCATTTTTTCCAAGTAAAAAAGGATGTTCCACAGAAAAAGCATCCAGTTCAACTCACAACTCAATCGTACAGGTGCTTTTCATCAAAACAACCGTCACCCTTAGGTAATGCGGCAGAAGGTGCTCCCCCTTTATGCGTACTTCTGCTGTGTCACACACAGTATTAAAGATACATGTGCAGCCAAGTCAAGCTCTTCAAAATGAATGATTTTTGTGGCTTTACCGAGGACATTCTTTTTTTTTTTAACATCTTGATTGGAGTATAATTGCTTTACAATGGTGTGTTCGTTTCTGCTTTATAACAAAGTGAATCAGCTATACATATACATATATCCCCATATCTCTTCCCTCTTGCGTCTCCCTCCCTCCCACCCTCCCTATCCCACCCCTCTAGGTGGTCACAAAGCACTGAGCTGATCTCCCCGTGCTATGCGGCTGCTTCCCACTAGCCATCTGTTTTACGTTTGGTAGTGTATATATGTCCATGCCACTCTCTCTTTGTCCCAGCTGACCCTTCCTCCCCCTCCCCGTGTCCTCAAGTCCATTTTCTAGTAGGTCTGAGTCTTTATTGCCATCCTGCCCCTAGGTTCTTCATGACCATTTTTTTTTTTTTAGATTCCATATATATGTGTTAGCATACGGTATTTGTTTTTCTCTTTCTGACTTACTTCACTCTGTATGACAGACTCTAGGTCCATCCACCTCACTACAGATAACTCAATTTCATTTCTTTTTATGGCTGAGTAATATTCCATTGTATATACGTGCCACATCTTCTTTATCCATTCATCTGTCGATGGACACTTAAGTTGCTTCCATGTCCTGGTTATTGTAAATAGAGCTGCAATGAACACTGTGGTACATGACTCTTTTTGAATTATGGTTTTCTCAGGGTATATGCCCAGTAGTGGGATTGCTGGGCTGTATGGTAGTTATATTTTTAGTTTTTTAAGGAACCTCCATACTGTTCTCCATAGTGGCTGTATCAATTTACATTCCCACCAACAGTGCAGGAGGGTTCCCTTTTCTCCGCACCCTCTCCAGCATTTATTGTTTGTAGATTTTTTGATGATGGCCATTCTGACCCATGGGAGGTGATACCTCATTGTAGTTTCGCTGTGCATTTCTCTAATGATTAGTGATGTTGAGCATCCTTTCATGTGTTTATTGGCAATTTCTATATGTTCTTTGGAGAAATGTCTATTTAGGTCTTCTGCCCATTTTTGGATTGGGTTGTTTGTTTTTTTAACATTGAGCTGCATGAGCTGCTTGTGAATTTTGGAGATTAATCCTTTGTCAGTTGCTTCATTTGCAAATATTTTCTCCCATTCTGAAGGTTGTCTTTTCGTCCCAGGGACATTCTTAAGTGAAACTGGAATTTTATTTTATTTCCTTTCAGTTTTACTATAATGAAAATAGCGATTCGTTCAGTTTGTTACACAGTCTTGATTCATAGTGAGGCACTAGCGGTTTTACCTGTTGTTGCTTTTGCCCTGTCAGTGCAAATGTCAATACAGTAAAAAGGCAAATAAAACCTCAGTATTATTATTATGACAATTGGTTAGACGTTGTGAACCCACTGACACGGTCCTGGGGATTCCAAGGGTGTCTATGGACTATACTTGGAGAACCTCTATTCTGGAAGAACTGGATGAGGTCCTGGAGTGTGTCAAGGCTGTTTCCTCCTCGGGGCCTGCAATCCAATGTGACCCAGTCACCCAGGGGCAGGTTGGAGGCCCGAGACTCAGGATCTGAGCAGAATTCCCATCAGCCTTGGTCCCAAGAGACTTCCTCTTCTCAGATTACATCCTTTTCTGTCCTCATGGAATTTACATCTTAGTGAGGAGGGACAGCCAATGAGCAAAATGAGTCAGTCAATTACGTAGTATATCAGAAGGTGATCGTTCAGTGAGGAGGAATAAAACAGGGAAAGGGGCTGGGGTGGGGAAGGGTTTGGGGATTTTAAATGGAGTGATCACGGAAGCTTACTGCAGAGCCCACTTTGACTTTAACCACATGATGAGGCAAATGTTATTCGCGCTTTAGAGGTGAGGAAATGGAGGTGCAGTTGGATTAAGTGATTCATTCAGAGTCTCACATGTGGTAAATGGCAGGTCTAGGATTCAGACTCTAAAGCCTGGCTGTGTCCACTGGCCTGTTATTCTCACAGGTGTGTAACAGGTCTCAGACACCCCAGCAAAATTCTAATTTAGTGCCCCAACTTGAGAGTTCTAAACTTCTTTAGGGAAAGGACATGACAGCTTTCTACATGAGAAAAGAAGAGCGACAACCTCAGGAGGCATCGAAATGTGAATCCTAGTCTAAACTTATGATGACATTAGGAAAATCCTTTTTTTTAAAAAAAATATTAGGCTTTTGAATGGGTTTCTTTCTGGACCCTGAATTTCTCCTCCTCATTTATTCTGTAAGTGATTAATAGGCTTTTCTCTTTGTCATGCACTGTGGCAGGTGCTGGGGGGGAAGGCAGTCCCGTGCTGAAGCAGCTCACAGTTTCAGAGGGGAGAGAAGGGAAGAGGGGACATTCCAAAGGGAGGGAGAGCCTCTCTCAACCTTAACCAGCGGCATCAAAACATGCATTTAATTGGGCGAAGATTTAAACAGAAGTGCGCACATGCACACGCGTGCACACACACACATCTGATTCCTCTGTCTGAGGTTGAGGACCTCCTCACTGATATTGGGTGAATTTTTTTTTTTTTTTTTTTTTTTTTTTGCGGTACGCGGGCCTCTCACTGTCGTGGCCTCTCCCGTTGCGGAGCACAGGCTCCGGACGCGCAGGCTCAGCGGCCATGGCTCACGGGCCCAGCCGCTCCGCGGCATGTGGGATCTTCCCGGACCGGGACACGAACCCGTGTCCCCTGCATCGGTAGGTGGACTCCCAACCACTGCGCCACCAGGGAAGCCCAGGGTGAGAATTTTAAAAGGACAGAAATGGCTCCTGCCCCTGCATGACCCACACCCTCCCGCTTTCCTGGACCATGACGGTGGGAACCTTGTGAAATGGAGAAGCTGGAAACAATAACCCTTTTTAATTCTAACAATCAGATAAGGAAGATATTATTTGTATTTTACATATGAGGAAATTGAGGCTTAAAGAGTCTCTTTGCTCTTTTTTGTCGCATTGATGAGGCCTAAGCCACCACACGAATGTCACCAAGTCCCATAAAGAGAAGTGCCTGGTGTCTCAGTCCAGCTCGACAGGACATCCCTGGGCCAGCGCGGGCCATGCCCTCTTGGCTCTTCCCTGTCTGCCTTCCTTCCGTTTCAACATTGCTCTCACTCTGTGGCTGGGCCTTGCATTTCCCAAACACTTGCTCACCTCTTCCAAGGGATCACGGATTTGGTTCCTCTGCTTGAACCCTTTGCCATGTCCCCCAAGCTTCGTTTTGTTTTGTTTTGTTGGTTTCTTTTCAACCTTCGGATTTAAACTGGTTCTGTCTGCTTCTGGTGAGCTGGGGTGAACATCTGTTCATCCAGCCACCACTACTGAGCCCAGAGTCGGCCTCCTTGTTCAGGGCCCGGATTCTCTGTCACTCTCAGGGTCGTGCAAACACAGGGTGGCTCTGAGAGTAAGGCCTCCTTGAATTTTACACCCTATACCTCTGTCTTGCGTCAGCCTGGCCTTGTGAAAATAGGATGCTTCACATCAAGAATTCCCAGGTTTGTTTTCTTTTTCCCTTCAGGAACTGTCTTCTTCTGCAATTACTCACCCAGAAGAGGACTCATGGATATAAAATTACCAAAAGAGCTTAAAATAGGCACAACCTTCTCTGAATCTGCCAGGATTCTCCACTGTAGAGTTACTCTCTTCCCCTTTGTAATTAGTATTTAGGGGGAAGGATTTTGAAACCATGTGAATATTCTGTTCTTCCTCCAGCTTTCAGTATATTTATTCATTTACTTTAGTATGAACTTGTTTCTTACTTTATTCAGGTTGTTATAACTTGTTGTATCATTATTTATTTTGATGCTCTAACTGTCTCTGATGTGGCCAGTGGAAGCCTCTTCAAGCTGGCCTTTGTGTTCTTTTCACTCCCTGTTGTTGTCTGAACATTTCCTTGCTTACTGGCACAACAAGTTATTGCAGACTCCATTTGTGCTTGCTTTGACTGGAATCAGCTCTTACTTGTTTTAAAATGGTATCTAGAAGCCAAGATCTGGGCACTAGGGTGGCTCATTGCTATAGAGGTATCATGTTCTTAGGTCCTCCCAGTGGACAGAGCTAGAAAACATACATACACACATATAATTATCACTATGGTAATTTCTATAGCTGTCTTATACATTGAAAGCTATGAATTCATCCTGATGCCTCTAATTCCAGTCCAACACCACTGGGTGCATTTTTTCCCCTTCCTTTTCATATCTGTAATGCCCTTCTCTGACAGTGAGAAGCCAGGCTCCCATTACTCTTAACAATAATATATATGATCAATCTCCCCGTATGTACACAATTTCCATCACTGCTGTTAATTCCCATCACTGAAGATAGCTTCCTCTCCCTGCTTGGGCTCTGACACCCTATACCAGGTTCGCCGTGCCCTTGGGGATGCCCTTTCACCCTATTTATGCTCTGACTTCTGGTGCTGGGCCACCCATCTCCCTACCTGATTGCCCTCCTCACCCTCGTGGACTCCACCACCATATCATCTTGCCCGTCTCTCTATATGAGCTTTGACACCCCACTCTAGGCTACTGTGGCCCCTCTTTTTCCTCTGCATATGGATACCTACCTAATGGCTTTAGGATTGAATTGTTCAAGAATAGAAGGAAAGGGGAAGGGGAAGAGAAAGATCTCTGATTGTATTTTATATTAACAAAAATTTTTTATTCTTTCTGACTGGAAATATACTACCCAAATTAAGGTATAAAGGAACAGCCCTTCTTGATTGATAGATACCGTGACAGTCCTTAAAGCTATCTTTTGAGACTCTCTACTTCTCATTTATTCCTGTTACTCCTGATACACAGTGTAATTTGTTAAATGAGGGACAGGGAGAAAATTTAAACTCCCGTGTGCCAATAACAGTAAAGGAGAGGAAATGGTCAACCCAAATGGCATTAAAGAAAGGAAAGTGATAGTACTCCAGCCTTGAGAACAGCAGATCTGATATATTCATTCGACTGTTGAGAAGTCACAAAAGAAGACTCATTGCAATTTGGCTAGACTAAGAAAAAAAATAGTATCCTCTTTTCAGGCTTTCAAGGGTTCCCAGAGCTATTCTGAAGGCCTTTTCTCCCTCAGATTCTGCAGGTCACAGACATCAGCACTGCCTTCTTTGCTCTAAGGCTGCACCAGCTGGACTGTGCTTCCCGGGCTCTCTTTGACCTTAGTAGATAGTTCTATTATCTCACAGGCATAGGCAGGGGAAGACATTTTTGCATGTGTCAGAGTAATTAGAGATCCCTCTAAGCGCTACCGATGAAGATGTGTCACCCCCATCAAGGCCTTTAGTAAGACTGCTCCTTTGCCCACATTACCATCCCCAGGCGTTCCTTCTCAAAGCTGAATTCAGAGGAGCTGGCCTGGAGCAGACAGCCACACAGCTCCCCACTCCCATCAGGTCAAAGTCCACAGTGCGGGGCCTTTTAAAATTGAGTTTGTTCAAGTTCAGGCATCACTGGATACCAGTATAGGAACCTAAAAATAAATCCAGAAGAGGAAGCTTCAAAGACTTCCTGGAAGGTGGAAACAACTGGAGGTTACAGAGGGCAGTGGGATGACTTCTAATGGCCCCATGGAAGCTGTGAGGAATTCTCAAATTGCCAGGAATGTCACCAAGTACTGTACCATGCTGTCTTGAATGGGGACAGAACCCAGCATAGTGAGTATAATAGCTGTTCAGTGTTCAGAAGAAAAGTGTGTGTGTGTGCACGTGTGTGTGTGTGTGTGTGTGTGTGTGTGTAGGAGGGTGCCCTTGTGGTGTCTGCCCTCCACTGAGGGTTTCATGTAGGCACATTCCAGGTGCTGATGTCCTCTGAGGCCAATTCCAGCAAGAAATGACTTACATTACTTCATATCTAGTAAATATCTGGTGCCAGATTTTATATACAATTCCACCTGCCTATAAGTGTGTTCCTCTTATCCTATTACGTGAAATTCACTGTGTCTAAACCACACTCATAGATTTTCCTCACAAAAACCACATGAACTTTGGGCTTTTCTTTTGCCAGTGACAGTCGTGCAGACTTTAAAACTTGGGACTCATGTTATATCCTTCCTTCCCCCTTATTTCTCCTTCCCTGCCAAGACCTCTCAGTCACCAAGTCTAGGAGACTCCTCTAAAACATCTCTACCATCACCCCCTTAATTTTCTACTGCTTGGTTCCTAGTTCAGGCTCTCATTGTCTCACACTGACTGCTCTAATTTAGACTCACTTTTTTTTTTTTTGCTGTATGCGACCTCTCACTGTTGTGTTCTCTCCCGTTGTGGAGCACAGGCTCCGGACGCACAGGCTCAGTGGCCATGGCTCACGGGCCCAGCCGCACCGCGGCATGTGGGATCCTCCCAGACCGGGGCACGAACCCGTGTCCCCTGCATCGGCAGGCGGACTCTCAACCACTGCGCCACCAGGGAAGCCCTAGCCTCACTTTTCAGTAAAATATTTTTTACTTAATGCCTAAACCTTTACATCTATTTAATAGAAAAGTTCTATAAATTAGTAATATAACTGTTGGGTCATTATGGGTTAATTCTTTAAAGAATTAGAACCATTAATTAGCATAAAATACCCTCTCCATTATATTGTGAAGTGTCATGTGTAGTCATATTCTATTGATGGAACAACAATTTATACAAATTAGAAGAAAATTATAAGATACATACGAGTGCCACGTTTTCCCAGTCACCAGTTTTCTTCATCATCTCATCCAGTCTGCCTAGGTGAATTGAGCCTTAAGAGGAGGTGGGAGGTGAGGAAGATTTCCAGTGGTTACTGTTTTTTTTTTTCACATGACCTTGACTCGTATCTTCATACATGTATTTACAGTTAAAGGCTGGTATTGTCCATTATAACCCAATGACCATAGTCTTGCTTGGAATATGGCAATATTTATCATATACAATATTATGATCATAAATTTTGATTGTAAAATAGCATCTTCCCTTGTAAAATCTGTGTTAGTTTTATAAGCTAAGTAACAGGTTTGGAAGAACATGGAAAAAATGGACTCTTGGAGCCAAATGAGGCTACTTCTTCCTCCTTTTCACATAATGCTGAGTATTTATACTGTCAAGAAATATTTAAGAGGCAGAAAAGATTTGGTGATGGGATGGATGACACAAAATAGAAATGAGGTTTTTGTTTTATTTTGTTTTTATTATTTTTGTTATGAAAAATAATACTGAATCATCATTATAATAGAAACAAAATTGATTGGAAATCAATCAACCCATCATGCACTTAAACTGTGTAATGAAAAATCTTACTCCTTCTAGCTCTGCCATTCCCAGTACCTTTGGAAAAATCACTAATTTACCTTCGCATTTGAACATTTGACTTGATCCTATTTGCCACCAAATATTGTTGCAAAATTCTTTATGACCTCTTGTGAAAAGTTCTGGTGAGATACAAGAAGTAGGACATCCCAGAGTACCCAAATAGGATGCTTAAACTACTAAAAGAAAAAAGGGAATCATTTGATACATTTTAAAAGTTGTCATCAATGCATTTATAAACAAATTATAATAAGCATTTTTATAAGTCACAATGGTATTTTGTTGCTAGGTATCTAATATTAAAGAAGTGTATCCTTTTAACTTCATTTAAATTTAAAGACTGTGACTATAAAATATATTGGAAATTTTGCATAACCACTTTCATTCTTTTTTAGAAACTGTCTTTATAGGTAAGCTAAATGTTTTTGAAGCTTAATTGGTTGTTATTTATTTATTTATTTATTTATTTTTTGTGGTACGCGGGCCTCCCACTGCTGTGGCCTCTCCCGCTGCGGAGCACAGGCTCCGGACGCGCAAGCTCAGCGGCCACGGCTCACGGGCCCAGTCGCTTCGCGGCATGTGGGATCTTCCCAGACCGGGGCACGAACCCGCGTCCCCTGCATCGGCAGGCGGACTCCCAACCACTGCGCCACCAGGGAAGCCCTTGGTTGTTATTTTAAGTCTCCAAAATACAATTGCTTTGACCTTTAGGATATTGTTTTGAGTTTAGTTATCACAGTGAACTTTAAGAGTATAATTTTGTTTTCTATTATCAAATCCTCTTTCTTCCAGCCCCAGAATAAAGAGTCACAATCCTTAGCTCCAATACCAAATAGAATAAATATGACTATAATTTCACACAAAGAGTGAGTGGCAAGGTCAGATTTTAAAAGCCACGTGGAGATTAGATTGGCACAAATGAAAGTGTGCGTGTATTATATTCAATTGAATAAAGTCAAATTATGTATGTCCTGTATGCATAGCAGTGGGTACTTTAGGGAAGCTGCTCTTAGGTAGGAATTAGCTGTGGTTGACTAAGTTTGCAAAGTACAGAAAGGTTATTAAATAAACAATATAGTAAGACACTCCACTTAACCCAGATTATACATGAAATCAGTTGCAGGCTGTTTGTGAATGAGATGTGGAAAGCACGAACTGCATGTCTCTTTTCGAAAATGTGCAGATAAAGAGTAGAGATACATAATCATTACTAATAAGCTTGCACTTTATAATTATGCTACAGAGAGAGAGAGAGAGAGAGAGAGAGAGGGAGAAACTGTGTCATTCATTGCTCAAGGCACCCAAATCACAAGGGCTGCCTCAAAGCTTCCCTGCTGGTTATAGCTATAAAAGAGACAAGTTACCTTCCAGGGCTCTCCTTCCAGCAGGCAGCAGGTCCGTGCAGAGAGAGAATCCCCACAGAGCAGAGCAGACCACAGCACCCCTCATTAATGCAGCCTGTCTGGGACCGTGCAAATGCTTTGGCAGACCAGTTCTACACTTCTGCACAGTTCATTTACACAATTTACACTGAGAGGGGATAGTTAAGGAGATGGGGCCCTCTTTGCATGGGGGAATCTGATTATACCAAATGGCCAAAGCATCCCGGAGTCCTTTAGTTATATGCTCACTTGGGAGGAGTTTGTGGAGATGGGCTCTGAAGAAGTCAGATTCTTTTGTTTGTGGGAAATAAAATGGAAGGCCTTGTTAAAGCGACCCCCTCAGTCAACTTTCCTGAAGCCTGGAAGCCTCAATGATGGGGTAGGGTCCGGGGGAGGGCAGCAGGATAGAGGAGCTTCACAACCAACTTTCTGATTGGTGTGCCTCTCTCTTTAATGAGGGAGTCAATCAACCTAATTAACCTCGTTAAATAACACATACAGTGCAAACTTAGGTGTTAGAGAAAAGCAGAATCTGTCAAGACCTCATCACAGAGATATCTAACATGAAGATCCAGAAGCAGAAGATCAAGATTTGTTCACAGCCAGGTATGCTCACGACTGGCTTCAATTCTGATTGGACAGCATCCTGGTGAAAGTCTGTCCCAATTGGTTGAGGCTCACGTACCAAACGTTAACTATGTTGAACATCACCTCTACTGGAATTCTTGCTAGAAAATTCACAAAACTCTTAGCTGTAATTATTCTGATTTGAAGAGAGAGAGAGAGAGGAGACAGAGGCGGAAAGAGAGACAGAGAGCAAGTTGACCATACATTTTGGATCCAAAGATGCAAACAATTTAGCCGTCATTTTTCTGTTTGGAAAATAAAGCATTTTGCTCCAACCAGAGCCAAAGGCAAGAGGGGAAAGGCCTGGGAGAACCATTGTCGATGGCGTGGTCCTCCTGAAGCATGCGTCAAAGAGGAGTGACTCCCATCACCTGTAAAGCACTTTCCCTCAGTTTAGTTCTAATCCTTTGTCCCCTAGCGTATGCTACTTTTTACTATTGGTCATAGTTTTACAAATGCATACAATCTTTGGAGGCAGGGAGGAACCAGATCTTTGAAGGCAGGGAGGAACCATGTCATATTTTTTGTTGCCTTTGTTTACCATGCCTTGTATGTTGCATATTTTGTTGACTGATCAATTAATACAAATAAATATGGTCTTGCTCTGTGGATTTTCTCTCTAAGGTAAGTAAGACTCCAGAAAAAAAGTATCTCCCATGTCCCACTCTTTTTTCCCTACAGTTTCCTGAAAGAGAAGTCTCTGCCAGTGGCACCGGCAGGGTCCAGGTGCAGACCCAGTGTGTGGTTGTGTGATCCCGTGGTGGTCAACCACAGTGCCTACTGTGGGGAGGGATATGGGGATAGCAACATAGCTGCTAATCCATAGATTCCAGCAGAATGACTCTTGCTTTCAGGCAGAGAAGTGGGTGGGTGATTATTCTTCGCTGAAACATCTCCAGGGAAAGAACAAGGACTGACAGTCTTCAGTGAGCTATTTCAGTTTCTGATTAATCATTTGGGCAGGAAATTCTTGTCATGTATAATCAAAATCATTGTGCCACAAATTAAGTCAAATGTTCCTGGTTTTCTTCTTTCTAGAGGTAGATCAGAATTAGGCACTATCCTGCATTTTGTAACCGGTTATGGATAAAAATACATGGGATATCTAGATTGTTTATTTAATAACATTTTATTAAAATGCCTTTGTGACCAGGAATTCCATTTGAAGCCTACTGGTCCTAGAGGGGAAAGAGAGCTCACATCTTGCTGTGAAAGTGTGTTGAATTTACAAAGTGGGGAAAGAGAGGTGTCATGGGATGATATTTTCTTTGACATGGTCTTGGATGTTCTGTTTTATGTTGTTTGGGTAGGTTGTGTGGGAGTTGGGATGGATTTGTTCAGCTGGCTTGGATGTTTGAGGTGGGGTTGTGAGGGGGGTTAGTTGAAGCTTCTATGTGATAAAGGACAAAGACTCCTACAGCTCTCTCTTCCTTACCTGCCTGTGTTAGAAAAAGCACCCAGTCAAACTCTGTCATCAAGGCAGTGACTCTTACACAGACAGGAACCATATGAAATATTTAGACAAGATTGTCGTTGTATGGAATCTGTGGAAACCAGACCACCCTTCCTATGGGTCAGCTGCCAAAGTCCTGAAATAGCTCTCAGGGCCAGGGCCTTCCGTTACGGTATTTCCTCTTTCTGCATAGAACTGTGGGGGGGATGGTTTTACTCCCATCTTGCTTCACCATAGCCTCTCCTGCCCCCAATTTATTACCATGCCTTTATTTCCTCTCACATTCTTTCACCTGTTTAAACTTGGGAGAAAAACAGGGAAAGAGGAAAGAGGAAGGGGGACCAGGACAGGCCTTCAACTGAGAAGCAGCTGCTTGCATTGTGTGCTACTGGCAACTTCAGTCCTTCCTGGAGCATCTCCAAATACCTCTTCCAAATGCTGACTGATATAGAAAATTCCATTTTGTTCTCCTTCCAAATTCAGATCTCCACCATGGATTTTGTCATTTTGCTTTATCTTTTTGCAATGAATTTTATCCCCTGCCCCCCCAAAAAAAATCCCCTTAAAATAGTTTACCTGTAATTTAGAATTATAATAGAAACATACAACACATCAGTGAATACTTGAGATTATGACTACTAGAAGAGAATTTAGAGATAATCTAATCCAACCCTCTCACTTTTCCATTGGGAGGCTCAGAGGGGTAGAATGACCTACCCGAAATGAGGCACATAATAAATGGGAGAACCAAACTAGAAATTAGCACAGATGCTTTGTGTAAGACTGTCTGTAGGCCCCTGCAGCAGATCAGTGAGCAATAAAAATAACAGTGATGTGACTTTGAAACAAGATATTAAAACTCTTAGTAATTAAGAATGATGGGGGGCTTCCCTGGTGGCGCAGTGGTTGAGAGTCCGCCTGCCGATGCAGGGGACACGGGTTCGTGCCCCGGTCCGGGAAGATCCCACATGCCGCGGAGCGGCTAGGCCCGTGAGCCATGGCCACTGAGCCTGCGCGTCCGGAGCCTGTGCTCCGCAATGGGAGAGGCCACAACAGTGAGAGGCCTGCGTACCACAAAAAAAAAAAAAAAAAGAATGATGGGAACGAAGTGAGAGAGTGGCATGGACATATACACAGTACCAAATGTAAAATAGATAGCTAGTGGGAAGCAGCTGCATGGCACAGGGAGATCAGTTGGGTGCTTTGTGACCACCTAGCGGGGTGGGAGGGAGACACAACAGGGAGGAGATGTGGGGATATACGTATTTGTATAGCTGATTCACTTTGTTATAAAGCAGAAACTAACACACCATTGTAAAGCAATTATACTCCAATAAAGATGTTAAAAAATAAAAAAGAATGATGGGGACAAAGATGAGGAAGAGTTGCCCCAGACTTAGGTACACTCTGAAATGTTAAATCTGTTGAAACCCAAAAGAATATTAATGAAGGAAGCTTTATTCTGGGAAGAAGGTACCTAGATGGCTATGGTCATTGTCAAGACAAATTTCTGACCTTTCTGTCTGTCAAGTTTTATTGCCATGATTTAAATATTACGGAGCTTATGTGAGCCATTATCTGTATCTCTCTTTGTTATAAATTACACTGAGAATGTTCTGTAGCATTACAAGAAGAAAAAAGGACCACCACCAGTAGGACATACAGAGTCTTGTTGGTGCCAAAGGGTTATTTAACAATGGATAAAAATTCACTCCCTCAAAAAACATGTATCCCTGCTAAGATGCCCCATTAACTCCTGCCATCATGGGTTCAGTGTAGTGCTTCTTTCTGTGGAATCCTCTTGAGAAGGTGTATAGCTAACAATTTTTTAAATTAAAGTTTTCCACTAATAAAAAAAAAAGCATAAGCAGCAATGGAAGTCAGTGGGTTCCTCTGATACGGCACTGTATTGAAATACAGTAAGACGAATTACGTTGGGCTTCTTTCATTTTTTAAAGAGTTCAGAAATCCTTGAGCTTCAAATCAGTATATAAAAATGCCCCATTATCTTAATTATCAGGGGTCATGCTTTTTCATGGAATGCCTTTCATTTCAGAGATGGCGCCTGCTTACTCAGCACCAGCAAATGTTAAGGGACACATCTGAGCTAAATGACTATCATCTAGTCTTCATGGATAATTAAAATCCACATTTTTTCCAACTCTCTTTTAACCTTGAGGTAATCAGGAGGTACTGTCAATGAATTAATTTATCTCCTGGCCAATCACATATTTTCCCATTGCTTCAAATCAGTAATTCTGACTGATGTAGTTTTCATCTGCTTAACTCTTCGATCCACTTTTTGGCAGGGGCATGATGTCATAAAGAAGATAGCAGCTCAGAAGCCAGGGCATATGGGTCCAAGTCTTATCCCTGAAATGTACTAGGGATCTCTGACGAGGCACTTCATCTCTAAATCTTTTCTCTTTCCTTCATCTGTAAAATGAAAGCATGGGGTTAGACAAACTATACATTGTCTTCTAGTTTTAGCATTCATTGTGTCTGAAGTGGCAAAGAAGGAGGAGGAAGAGGAGGGGAACAAAGGGGCCAAGATATGGTTACATTGCAGATATTTAATGCCTGTGTAGTTGGCAGTCAGCAGGACCAGAGAAATCAAACCCTGCCTGCTGGAATCATTTTAACCTGGAATGAGGGCATTTACTTCCTTACTAGGACAGCATCATATTATATATCAAATACAACAATTCCCTTAAAAGCTAAGTCTGAATTAGTCATATGCAAGCATCCCAAGGTATAATCTGGATTGGATCACAAGTCAGTCACAAAGGGAATTACTTAGTCTAACTTCTTCCAGGATCATTTTCTATATTAACCCATGAATTTGCATCTCTTTTACTGTCCTTTTCTAGACCATTATTTAACCTGGTTTTAAGATAAAGATGAACTAACTTCCTCACACTGTAGTGTGAGGTACAGTTTAGCTAAGAGCCATCTTTCTAATCATTTAGCACTCTGGTAAGTTGGACTCATGCATATTTATGTGGAAATGTTCAGTCATTTTACACCAAGAAATCCATACCTAGACATTTCCCTGGTGAATGGTTCATGAAAGCAATTTTCCACATTAGCTGTATTTCTGACAATCCAACCCAAAATAGAAGGTTGCTTTGCAGAGCTTAGGGCAGGTGACATCTAATAGGATCTCAGAATCAGAACTGTTCTGGAAAAACCCGAGGGAGAACTTGCCCTTGGCATTCTCAAAGAGGGAGCACGGCACATTTCTGTCAACAGTCCTAGGGCCTTTGCATCATGGCCTGTCAGCGTGGGGTTGTGACAGTTAAAACAAGAATCGGAACTGTGGCTTCCTTGGCTAAAATCCCTAGGATGGAGTCTGAGACAGGCCTGGAAGTTCATTTTGCTTGACAGCAGGTTATGCAATCTTGAAGCCCAAGTGCATTTGCCATTAAAATTCTCAGCAAACCACTTCTACACCACTGGCCATTACTCTCGTGCTCCTGATGGCAGCATGATGGAACAGTGCATATCTAGTGCACAAATCCAGCACACTTTATTGAGCACCTGTTTTGTATCAGGCAGTGTGTTAAGGCCCTGAGAGCATTAAGTAAACATATGTAATCATTACCCCTCAAAGGCATTTAGTTCACTCTGGGATTCACAGGAACCTTCCTAGAGCAACTGATGCCTGCACTGAGTCTTAAAGGAGAAGGACAAACCTAGGGAAGCCTCTCCTAGGGAAACCTAGGAGGGAGCAGAACCTTATCTCTGCAGGGAAGGGCAAGCAGGTTGACGGGGGCAGAGCGTGGGTCCATGGGTGGGCATGTCATCTCTGTAAGGGGCCAGATAGTAAATATTTCTGGATTTGTGGCCCTACAGTACTCAGCTCTGTTGCTGTAGGCTGAAAGCACCGTAGATGATGGGGCGTGGCAGTGTTCTAATAAACTTGTATCTCCAGCCCAGGTGTCTGGAGATATCTGGCCAAGGGGCCCTGGTTTGCTGGGCAGGGCAGAGCGAGTGGGTTACTGGGAAGGTCAAGGGCCTGTTTTGGTGGGACTCCTTTACCAGGTCAGGCCGCTGGGGCTTAGGGAAGTGGGAAACAGTTAAGGCCTGAACTGCCCACAGGAAGCCAAAGGCCAGATGGTCTTAGTACCTCTTGATAAAACTTAGAAAGGAAAACCTACACCAAGCAAAAGCGTTGGCAATTTTCTCTCTCCTCACAGAACGCCCAGAGTTCCTCCAAGGCCTTGCCTGCTGGATTGGCACAGCAAGAGGTTCCAGCTCAGGCCAGGCTCTCCCCTGTGTGACTCTAGGCACCAGGGTCTCTTCCAGCCTCCCCCCCACCCCCACCCCCCGCCACTCCCTAGGCCTCTGGAGATACTGGCATGATGAGATGTTTTATGAGGTTTGTTCAAGAGCAAAGGAAGGAAAAGAGGGGCTCCAGAGAGCACCAGAGATCTCAACAGAATATATGTATTTTCTTCACTCCCATAGAGATCTGGGAAATTACAAGCATTTATGCAAATATGTCTTCCATTACATTAACATTTCTTGTCTCCATTTGCAAACTCCCACTCCAACCAAATTTGCTATGAACCAACCGAGAATAATATGGCTTATTCTTCCCTCGTGTGACAATTTGGCTGGCTCCCTGTCACCCATTCAAAATGCACCCTAAGTGAAACAGTATCTGTGCTCTACTTGTGGCTCAGGGTAAGAAAGAAAATACAAGGTTGCCAAGACTCAGAGGACCACAGCATGCTTAGACCCAACTAAGCAAGGAAGAAGCGGAGGAATTCTTTGGAGGGTTAAGTTCTTTTTCTAAAAGAAAGGCTGCTATTGCCAGAGCCTCATTCAACGTTCCCTACAACTGTGGACTCGGCTTCAGAAGCTAGGTCGGCACAATGAACTTTTCAGTTACATTTTTGCTTTTACAAATTAAAACAGTTCTTAAATTCATGAGTCAGCATCATGAAGACTGGATTAATATGTAAAGGTTATTGGCATGTGGTTTTCACAGTATTGTTAGAAGTCAACACTGAGTCATAGCCTCCCAGGTATGAAAAAAGGGAAAGGCTTATTCTGGGTTTGATGAGAAGGCAACCAAGATGGGGCTTTACTGTAGGTAGGGAGTGGGGGGGTTGGGGCCATGTCCTGGGCTAGAGACTGCATAATTTGAGATTCCTGGCTGCCAGCAGAGGCTTACAGCACCCATGGGTCTTCTTAACTTGGTTGCCCACATGTAGAGCAAGCAGGGAAGAAGGGTGGGAGTCTGCAGTGGTCAAACATAAAAAACAAATCAGCCTCTTCATTACATGTCCTTTTTGTCCTCCTGGTTCTCAGTTCTCAGAGCTGAATCTGAGATCTCAAAGAATCTTCCAATGGATTCCTTTTCATATTAAGTTAACCAGACTTGATTTCTGTTGCTTGCAGTCAGGAACCTTGACTGATACCAATAGGGCCAACAATTTTGTCATTTCAGATTAAACAAACAAACAAGCCTTAAACTTTAAGCAGAGACAAACTGTGAGCACTGTTTCAAAGCAGTGAAACTGTTGGTATAGATTTCCACAAATGCATGTTCTTCTTTCTGCAGTAGTGATTACAGCAAGTCAGTATTGGAAAACATCTTAGGAGTTCTTTTAGTTCAGTCTTGGGCACAAAGATTATTCAAATACACAGAATTCTAGAGCTTAAAGAGGCCCAAGAGGGCTTCCCTGGTGGCGCAGTGGTTGAGGGTCCGCATGCCGATGCGGGGGACGCGGGTTCGTGCCCCGGTCCGGGAGGGTCCCACATGCCGTGGAGCAGCTGGGCCCGTGAGCCATGGCCGCTGGGCCTGCGCATCCGGAGCCTGTGCTCTGCAACGGAAGAGGCCACAACAGTGAGAGGCCCGCATACCGCAAAAAAAAAAAAAAAAAAAAAAAAAAAGGAGGCCCAAGAGATGATCAGAAAAAACAAAACAAAATAAACCTTTAGTTACTGATGAGGAAACCACCACCAAGAACAAAGCACTTTTCCCAGTCATATCAAGAGGATCAGAGAGCAGGCATTCGAATTTGTAGTCAAGAGCCCCTTTTATCATAGCTGGCAGCTTCTTGGAATTCAGCTCAAGAGGCTTTCTCATGCCTTGAGCTGAACAGAATCTCTCTTCATTATATATGAAGGCTTTCTCCTATATCAATGCCACAATGCTCTGCTGCTGCCTAGCTCATTTATATAGGCTAGTGTATTGATGAAGCCAAGGTCATAGGCTTGAATTAGGAATGAGCAGTCAGTCTGGCTCATGTTCCACAGCACAGTGTCCAGAGGTTGGCTGGCTGTGCTGTAAAAATGGGACCCTGCTGGGGACACCTGGGCAAGCGTGTGTGAATGGCTCCGTGAGGTCCATGACCACTGGCAGAATGCGGGGCAGAAGCACCCTCCCAGGGCGTTACATCAGCTTTACATACAGAGGAGGTAATATTAGACCCTTTACTTTAGAAAAGAATGCATAGTTGACAGAAACCAGTGAAGAATTCTATTTATTAAATAAAGCAGCCTTGCCAATTAGGAAACTTCCTTTGTAATAGGATAAATGCCAGGTATTTCTTCCCTTGAGAATTTTCCTATTCCTCCTCTGCGCCCTACTCCAGATCATGCCTGCTCTTTAAAAAGGAGAAGGGGGGCTTCCCTGGTGGCACAGTGGTTGAGAGTCCACCTGCCAATGCAGGGGACATGGGCTCATGCCCCGGTCCGGGAGGAAGCCGCATGCCGCGGAGCGGCTGGGCCCGTGAGCCATGGCCGCTGAGCCTGCGCGTCCGGAGCCTGTGCTCCGCAACGGGAGAGGCCACAGCAGTGAGAGGCCCGCGTATCGCAAAAAAAAAAAAAAGGAGAAGGGGACCAGCCTCAAGAGCATTCCATTGCCGTGGCCCTACAGTTGCCAGCACTCACTCACCAATTTCTTATTGATGCGATAAGTTTGAAAAGAACCAGGAGCACCAAATGAATGCACATAACAGACTTAGTGAAGACAAAACAATGAAAGATGTCACTGCGGGCTGAATTAATTAAGAATTAATTAGAGAAAGAACTAGTTCTTGAAGAACTTTTATGGAGTGAGAGCAGAGTGTGAGAAGCATCCCAGTATTTGCAGGAGCCATTTATAAACAAAGGCACCAGGGAAAGGGTGTACGAGGATGCCCTGGGCATCCCATGGAGAACTGATGGAAAAGGAAGGTTCCTTTAGGAAAGACGTAGGAGATGGGTTTCAAGAAAGCAGGCTAAGGCCGTATTGTGGAGGGCTGTAGTGACAGGCTAAGCAGTGCCATCTTTGCTCTGCAGGCAGGGGGAACCACTTGAAGCTTTTAGAGCAGGGGAGGCATGCTGATCAAAGCCATAGTTCAGGAAGAGGAATCTGACAGTGGCACGTGGGCTGCATTGGAGGCGGGTGGCAGGAAGGCTGGAAATCGTGTTCGTGATGAAAAGAGACCTGAAGTCGAATAAAGGGTTGATGATCCAAGGTCTGCATTCCTGATGAGTCACAGACAGGGAGGGAGGAGGATTCTTCTTCCTTGTTAGGAAGCAGCTCTGGTGTCACCGCCAAGTCCCAGAAGACGTGACTTTGCTTCAGACCAGGATACCAAAGACCTGCTCTCTTCAGTGAACCTGGCCCTGTAGATACACAGGCAGGCAGCCTGATCCGGTAGCAGACAGGCCACTGTGGACCCCACAGAGTCTTTGTTAGATGAGCTGTTCTGATTAAAGACAAAGTGTAGTTGACAGAAGACAGGGAAGAATCCCATGGGGACCCTCATCTACCTTGTCCTCTACCTACTCAACCAGATAGGGTCTGAGATCTGTGAAAGCCGAGTCTCCTTCAAAGCAGGATGACAGGCTGATGGTCCCCGCACCTGGCCCCACAGAACCTGGCCCTCCAACCTACCGGTTCCCTACAGATGAGAAGCTGATTGCACCTGTCAGCAGGCTGCTGGGCTGCAGGACATGCACACAGCTGGATGGGGTAGGGATGGAAGGGGAAAGAGACATTCACATCTTACGTAAAATGCTGCAACTAGACTACACGTAGATATTCAGAACCTGGGTACCCACCCTTCCAGTCTGTGTTCATCCAGTCTACTGGTCAGACTATTTTGCCTGATTTAAATAGTCTTCTGAGTCAAACAAATGGCCTAACAGATATTTTACAGAACTGACCAAACAGTTGACTGTTCTGTCTCTTTAGTTCATGCTATTAAAAGACACCAGCACTTTAACTTCCTCAAAATCTGTAGGAAGACTTACAGCACCTGGCATCTTAGCACCACATTTTGAATAATAATCTTTTTTTATCTGTTACCACCTACATCCAACACATTTATATGGAGCAAGTGAATTTTCCTTGTTACAGAGCTTTATAACTTCTGATTAGTTGGTCCATAAGCCCAAAAGGAGAATATAGCTATCAGCCTTGACAAAATTAGGAAAAGGAAAAAACATGAGATAAAGGGAATTAAAAGATGTTTGTGATGTGGGTGTATAATTACGGCCAGCGAACACTCTGGGCTCAGGAAACAGAGCAAGGAGGTCCTGGCTCATTGGATCCCTGACCCCAGAGCAAAAGCAAAGAGACCAGGAGACACAGGAGGGCTAAGAGCTGCTCTGCAAAGCCTGAGCTCCTGAACAAGCAGGTGCCACAGGAGCAGCAGCCCCCTTCCCCACTGAGGAGGGTCTGGAGGAATCCTGTGTCCACAGAGCAAATTCTCCTCCCCAGCACCCCCCTCCGCAGCCCACCACTGAGAGATCCCGGGGCTCAGGTGGCAGGAGCATTGCTGGCACGTGCGTGGAGCCAGGGGAAATCACCGCCTGCTCAAGCTTTGCTGGAATGTTCAAGAGGCTGGTTTCATATTATTAAAAGCTCCATCCTCCAGGAAAGAAGCCAGGTCAGCGGGGAGCCTGATTGCCAGCAGAATGCCACAGGGAAGCAGGAAGACAAGTGAAGGGCTTGGCTCTGCTGCTACCAAATACACAGCTGCGTTCAGCCAAGGGGAGCCTGACCTTTCCTGCCCCAGCTCAGTCCTGGGTTCTCTGGCTGTGCTCTGGGCACAGTCCTGTGATCCTCGTGAAAAGCCAAGTAAGAATACATGGGTTAAGCTAAATCCATGGTCAGGGAATGTACCAGGCACACGTCCAAGAGAGAGCTGTGCTTGTCAGTCTGTTGTATTTTAGGTCCACGATTTGCATCCTCTGTTCTGCAGAGTAGAGGGGTGACAAGGGGAAGGTCATTTAGACAGGACTCTGCACCCTGCCCTGCCTCGAACAGAACAGCTCCGCCAGTGTCCCAGATGTCCCCTGGGCCCTGTCAGCCTTCCAGAGCCAGGTAAGTTGCCTGGGCAAGGAGTGTTCAATTCCAAAGCCTCTGACTCTGCAGGGTCCTCCCCAAGGTTCTCCCTGGAGGGCCGACAGCATCCTGGCTCTCTCGGCAGAGTGAAATCCTGCCTCCTTACACAGTTCTGCATCTCCCTGCTGAACACAGGGAACTAAGCCACATCTCTGACTTCCAGTGGGAACAAAAATAAAGCCCAAAAGCCTCAGTCATGAGAAGCACATGTGAGCACAACAGACTTTGAGAGAGGGCTGGAAGCCACAAGGAGGGGGTCATAGTGTACCCCAAACGCAAGAAACCCTAAAGGGTCTGTAGTAGACGTTCCTGTTCTCTAATACTGTTGCAGCCTCCCAGTGGCTGGGGTCTGCTCTCTTGGCCCTTTACTGAACCAGAGCTAAATAAGTCCCTTCCTACCAATGACTCCTCTCCTACCTCTCCCTTCTTTTCGCTTTCCTCTCCTTTTCCTGTCTCTCTATTCCATCCCTATAGGGACCAACTAATTTCTGCCCAGGCCCCTGGAGTTTCACCATCTAACTTAAGCCATTATCCAGATGTTTTTCCAGAGGTGCATTTGATTCTTGTTATTCAAAACAAGAATCAAACTCATAGTTGTGAGCTATCAAATCACGGCAAACACTGAAGTAGGAAACACTCCCAGGAGAAATAACTTAGGGTTAGGTTCCCGTGAGGCTCTGATCACAATTTTTTTGTTAATCAGTCAATACATAACTTAGTTTTATGCGTTTTTCTATTTAAAGACACCGTCTTTAAGAGATGTTGTTGATTCAGTAACGATTCATTAATGACTGAACCTGTGGTCAACAGCACTGTAACTCATGCCGGGATGAAACTTATCTATTTTCTCTGTAAGGCACTTCTGTGCTTAGGAACAATAGACAGAACTTCAGTACTGTGCTTGGGGGCCATTTAAAGAGCAAAATTACCAACTAAAAGCACAAAAATGCAAAAAAAAAAGGTGGCCCTAAATAGGCCTCCAAAAGGACGCTTGTTGACGGTACAAGAGCCAAAGGAAGAAGACAGAACACTGCCTTGTTCAGTCTCAGCTGGGAACATGTACATTAGGTGGAGTCATTGTGTACTGCTCTGCAGAGGTCTATGAGGAACTGCAAAAGCACTGCAAGTATTGATTGGAGGGGGACAAACAAGTTTTAGCAAGTAGGTAAATTAAAAAATATGGAATTGGCAAATAGGATCAACTGTATGTCCTTTTCTAAGAAGCATAATGGTGCCAACTGTTCAGATAACAGTTTTCCATTTTGTCACACACATATATATATATATATATATATATATATATATATATATATATACACATTTTTTTTTTTTTTTTGCGGTACGCGGGCCTCTCACTGTCGTGGCCTCTCCCATTGCGGAGCACAGGCTCTGGATGCGCAGGCTCAGCGGCCATGGCTCACGGGCCCAGCAGCTCTGTGGCATGTGGGATCTTCCTGGACCGGGGCATGAACCCTTGTCCCCTGCATCGGCAGGCGGACTCTCAACCACTGTGCCACCAGGGAAGCCCTATATATATATATATTTTTAATTACTTTATTTTATTTTTGGCTGCACTGGGTCTTCGCTGCTGCTCATGGGCCTTTTCCGTTTGCAGCGAGTGGGGACCACTCCTCACTGTGGTGCGTGGGCTTCTCACTGCGGTGGCTTCTGCGGAGCATGGGCTCCAGGCACACGGGCCTCAGCAGCCGTGGCTCATGGGCTCCAGAGCGCGGGCCCAGCAGCTGTGGCGCCCAGACCCAGTTGTTCCGTGGCACGTGGGATCCTCCCGGACCAGGGTTTGAACCCATGTCCCCTGCATTGGCAGGCAGATTCCCAACCACTGGGACACCAGGGAAGTCCCTCACTTATATATTAGCATAGGATTTCATTTGAAAAATTGGTTCTCCTGTTTAAAGGAGATGTGGAGGGACTTCCCTGGGAAGATCCCACATGCCGCGGAGCAGCTAAGCCCATGAGCCACAACTACAGAGCCTGTGCTCTAGAGCCCACGAGCCACAAATACTGAAGCCCGTGCTCTGCAACAAGAGAAGCCACAGCTATGAGAAGCCTGTGCGCCGCAAGGAAGAGTAGCCCCTGCTCACCACAACTAGAGAAAGCCCGCGCGCAGCAGCGAAGACCCAACACAGCCAAAAATAAATTAATTAATTAAAAAAAAAAGAGAGATTGGGAAACCATTGCTTTGGAAAACCTGATCCATGGTTCATTCCAGTTGTGATTATCAGTCTTGTCTAGTAACAGGGAACTGATGAAACTTGTCAACCAGGTTGAGTCTTAATATCCAAAGAGAGTGAGGTTTGCCCACATGAACAGAACAGAGAGAAGAGTCCAGAAGTGGGGACGTTACACGAAGTGGGGAGGTTACATGTTACTTTATAGATTTCTGCTTGGTAGAGAAGATAACCTCAAGGTCATGATTTTATTGTCCTGAAGGACATTAGCCAGTTTCGTATCCAATCTACGAAATCTTATTCTAGAATTCCTTTTTTTCTAAAATGCCTAGATGGTGGACCCTAAGAGTCTAACCTTCCCCTTTCATCAGCCTGAGAAGCATTATTCAGACCTTTCAGAGTCTCCGGGCATATCCTGCAGGTTGTTGCAAACCTCGGGAATATTCTGTTGTTTCAATTAAAAGACAAGAATTTAGATGTTTGTGTCAAAACTCAGCACCAGTTTCCTCTTCTTGTGAAAAGTTTACCCTGAGGCTCTGGGATCAGCACTGGGTGAAATGCAGTAAACTCAGACTGATGATAGGTTTACTGCAAGAGATTTTATGGTTTTGGAGCTTCACCAAGGTTCCCAGGTCTGTGCCATTAACTGCTTTCACAGTTCCCCTCTGTGTGCTTTCAGCTGTTAGACATAATTGAAGGATGGATGGGTGGCTGTGTGAGCATGGGTGTTATTTTCATTTTAGTTATTTGAACAGCATTTACAAGCTTCAGGCTTTGTGGTCCACAGAGCATGATTCTTGGCTGTGGCAGCCTGACACTGGCTGGCCCTCCAGCAGCCAGTGGGCATGTGCAGCCGTCGTATTTACAGATGGCATTTCAATCACTTAGCTTACCCTAAGTCATCCTGACAGAATTGAGTTACCCGTGCTCCATTTTGCAGAAGGCTGAAAGGTGAGAGTGACCCACGCAGTTTACAGAGTTGTGACAGCGTGTCCACTTCAGAATCAGACAGAACAAAGAAACGACGCAGATGTGAATCGAAGTAGAGCTTTGTGAATTTGAGAATTGTTTGATATATATATATATATATATTTCAGTTTGTTAAGAAAATTATCCCAAACTTAGAAATAAAGCAGAGTCAAGGACCTGTCCTCAGAATGTTGTACTGGAGCACCATTTAACAGGGTCACTCAGAGATTCTTTCATTATTTAGAGCAGTGGGTTTTAAACTTAGCTTCATGTTGGAAGTACCTGGGGACCTTCAAATACAGATGCCTGGCTCCCTACTCCTAGACATGTTAATTTAATGGCATGGGTGATGTGATGGGCTGAATAATGGCCCCCCAGGGAGGTCCTCAACCCAGTCCTCAGAACCTGTGGATATGTTATCTTATGTGATAAGAGATCTTGCAGATGTGATCAAGTTAAGGATCTTGAGATGGGGAGATTATCCTGTATTATCTCATGGGGGGTGGGGGGAATGTAGTTACAATGACCCTCATAAAAGGGGGCAGGAGGATCAGCGTCAGAGAGAGAAGGTGGAAGCAGAGGTCAGAGGAGAGAGAGCAGATACGTGCTACTGGCTTTGAAGATGGAGGAAGTGGCCAAAGAATGCAGGCAGCCTCTAGAAGCTGGGAAAGCAAAGAATGGATTCTCCCCCTGAGCCTCCAGAAGGAGCACAGCACTGGGAACACATTTTAGACTTCTGATCTTCAGAACTGTAAGAGAAAAAAGTTGTGTTGCTTTAAGTCACTACGTCTACAGTAATTTGTTACAATAAGAAGCTAACACAGGTGGGACGTTGGGCTTTAGGATTTTTTAAATCTCCGCAAGTGATTCTAACATGCAGCAAAGTTTGGGAACCCACTGATCTAACAAAATGTACTTGTGTTTGGCTTTGACATTAACTTTTGATCAGAGCCAAACACTGCTGTGACGTTACGTGTTACTTTATAGATTTCTAGTTGGTAGAGAAGATAATTTCAAGGTCATGATTTGATTGTCCTGTAGGACATTAGCTACCTTTGTATCTGATCTAGGCATTTTATTCTAGAATTCCTGTTTTCTGAAATGCCTATAAGTATCCAGTTTTCAAAATGCTTTTGGAACCAACTTTACTATCATGCCAGTTTCCTCAATAAGTGAAATACATTTTGACACGTTTATTCTATGTTTATATGAATGTCTTGCTTTGAACTCTTTGAAAATATACTTTCAAGTGTTCAATAATAAGTATTTGTGAGAAGGCAAAAGAAAAATATGTGAGAATACCAGTTTTTGCCCTTTGGAAGAGCTTAAAGTAAGATTGAAGAGTTGCTTCCGAAGTTACAGTTACAAGGCCAGAACAGTCACTGTTGCTGAAGCCACAGAGCTCGGAGCTGGGAGGAGCCCATCTCCTGCCATCACCTTCCTGGTTCTCGGGAGCTACTGGTAGACGGGGCTGGCTTTAAATCCTCACTCTGTTGCTTAATAGCTGTGTGATCTTGAGAATATCTTCTTAAAATCTCAGTTTCTTCATCTGAAAAAATTATAATCATCTATATCATAGCACTGTTAGACGTATTCCATGAGAGATTACACGTAGTATTCAGCCCAGTGCCTAACACCTGGGACGTACTCAGTTTAAATATCACCCAGGCAGCTGAGCAGTGCTGGCAGTGACACCTACTTTCTTTACCTCTGGCCATGCCAATGACAGTAGTGATGCCACTGATGGTCACAGGGGTGCATAGATTACAGTAAATGGCCAAAAGAGTTAATTTGCTTCCCAGAAGATCTAACTGTTGGCTGGGCAGAAATTTCAAGCCAAGGAAAAGCCTGACTCTATTTGCTGTGCACTCAGGTGACCTGTAGGACCTTTAAAGTGATGGCCTACATTTCACACTGGGGAGATGTGCCCTTATTGGCCTGTTTTCCCTTTGGCATTTCTGCCTTTCAGGTATTTTCCTCTCACTGACATGCTGAGCCTGGCTTCAAATTACACACCGTGGGGCAGTTAAATAGGAACTAATGGGCATTGCATTTCTTCCCATAATTATCTCTGAAAGGGCGGGCACTGTGTGCAGATGAAAAGATTCCATGGAGATACATTGAGTTTACAACTCTCCTTTGCTTGGCTCCAAGTGACACGAGTCCACACCAGAAACACATACAGGACCTCATCAGGGCTGAAGACGCTTGCACCTCTCTGTCCATGAAACTCTCCCCTGGGCGGCAGAGGTCGGGGTCCAGTTACAAAGGCTTGTAACGTGGAGCTGGAAGGAAGTCAGACCCAGTGAAGTCAAATAATTAGAATCTGGAGAGATTGATTTCAGGGATTAAATATCTACCGTGTCAGTTGATCCAACTGTGAGTTGAGAGAGATAGGAATGATAACCATGCAAAGAATTTTGACCAGATAAAGTGCCAGATAGGTCAGGTCTCAGTTAGGGTGACCCCAAGGTTATGGGGAAAATAAGTGAAGAAAGACCACATCCATCACTAGATAGGAGAAAACAAAAATGAACACTTAACATTAATGCATAAATGAGAATAGTAGCCCCTCATTTGGGTAAATTATGTAGACAGATAGGTTCATTTACAAGTCTGAAAAATTCATTAATGAATTCAGTTGGTCAGTTATTCAACAAACAGTTACTGACACTCTACAAATACCAGCCAAGCGGCTGAGTAAAGACAAGTAAGAAATATGTCCAGGGCTTCCCTGGTGGCACAGTGGTTGAGAGTCCGCCTGCCGATGCAGGAGACACAGGTTCGTGCCCCGGTCTGGGAGGATCCCACATGCCGCGGAGCTGCTGGGCCCGTGAGCCATGGCCGCTGAGCCTGCGCGTCCGGAGCCTGTGCTCCGCAACGGGAGAGGCCACAACAGTGAGAGGCCCGCGTACCGCAAAAAAAAAAAAAGAAAGAAATATGTCCAATCTGAAGAGCCTGTAGTCTCTGCAATTAGCATAATAAATGCTACTGGGGAAGGATATACCTGGCATGGTGGTGTCATAGGAATGAGTGATAGCATGTGAGAGGTTTTAAAAAATTATGATGATTTTATGTAATTTAACGTCTACCTCTGTAGAGTTAAGTAGCACTACTTTCAGACATCTAGAAATAAGCTCTTTTCTTTATTCCAATTCTAGAAGACTCTGACAAATGACCAATTCATTGACATCACAGGTAAAATATCACTTAGGGAAATTTTTCTCTGCTTCCCTTGAAGGATCCCTCTCTCCTATCTGGACCTTGACCAGGAATAACTTGGTCCCTGGGAGTACCTGGTGGGTCCCACAGGTGCTGTGAGTTCTGGGATGTGAATGGGCTCCCCAGCTGTAGGCTTGTGCCCTCACTGTAGAGAGAAGGCCCTGTCATGGGGCGGCTCCTGGGGCCATCCCAGGCTGACACATGTGGAGGTGAGCCCTGAACCACACAGGGATGCATTGCTGACCACCAGTTACAGGGGAACCCACAGGAGCTGGGCCTAAAAGAGGGAAACGGAAAACCCCTGAGCTTGCTCTTCCCCCGTCAGGAATCAGCAGCTGATAGACTGTAGCCAGGAGATGCTTTCAAGTGAAAGAAGTAGGATCACCATGCATAGTAGATTTTTGTTTTGTCTCAAGGTACAAGATGTGTTTATTATATTATTTGAGGATATTCAGTTCTACTGTAGACAATAAGCATACATACAGGGTGGATAAAACTCATCGGATGTGTTAGGTGTTGTCCTGGGTTGAATGATGCCCACCCCCAAAACTCATGTTTGCCTGGTACTGATGAATGTGATCTTATTTGGAAATAGGGTATCTGCAGATGTAGTTAGTCAAGATGTGGCCATACCAGATTGGGGTGGGCCCTAAGAACAGCAGCTGGTATCCTTAGAAGAAAGCCATGTGAAACATGAGACAGAAGAAGGCCATATGCAGACCAAGGTGGAGATTAGAGTCACGTATCTACAGGCCAAGCACCACCAAGGATGGCCAGCAACCACCAGAAGCTAGAAGAGGGGCATGAAACTGCTTCTCCCTGAGAGCCCACAAAAGGAACCAACCCTGCTGAAACCTTGATTTCAGACTTCCGGCCTCCGGAAATGTGAGAGCATAAATTTCTGTGAGACAGGTTAGACACAGATAAAGTCAAGCATTACATGCTGAACACAGATGGAAATGGATGGAGGGCCCAAGAGGCACCAATATTCATGAACCTCTAAATATACATGAGGCACATTAGACAATCAGTACTCATGGGGTCAGTGGCGGGTCATTGGTGACACTCATTCTGGCTCCATATATCCACTGTCCAAAATATGCAAACAAAAACCTGGGCTGCTCAGCAGGTCACTGGTGAGTTCTGGCTGGGGCCAGGTGTAATTGTCCTGCATCTGCCTGAGATAATGAGTCTGGCTTGGCCCCAGGTGTCTCCATCTGTTGGTCCCTTTTCCTCAAACCTCGCCTCTGGTCAGCAGGAAAAGGTGCAATGCACAGAAGGAGAGGGTGAGGGTGGAGAGGGGGAGAAGCAGGGAGGGAGAGAGAGAAAATCTTCGAACATTGTGTAACCGGGATTCAGGTGGTGTGGTCCATCCTTCTTGCACTTTATCCTAAGGCTATAAACCAACTCATCTCTTTTCCCTTGTTTCTCACTGTTTGTTTTAATTTGATTCCATAAACCATGTGATTTTAGCATTGTAATCTGGTTGTGAGCCTTTCTGTTCCATGACTTCTGGGATAGCTTGCCTGGTAGTATATATGGAGACAACAAGGTGATTTCCCATCCACACCAGGGGGAGCAGTTTACCTGGTGGTATTTCCTGATGACTAGTTATTTTTGAGCAAATGTTTATTTAAGACCTACTATGTGTCAGCCACTGTTGTAGGTCCCTGCTGTACAGTAATGAGCAGTGCGGACTTGGCTCCTGACCTGGTGACCTGAGTCCTGCAAGAAGAGAGATAACCAATGTCTAATGCAGTGTGAGCATTTTCTGTGACCGTGGAAGTGTCCAGTACAACAGAGCACATAGGAGGGGCATATAACCCAGTCTAGAGCAGTCTGGGAACACTTCCTGAGACCAGATGAGCAGATAAGGGGCAGAAGGTGTGGAAGAATGTTCTAGGCAGAAGGAATGGAATGAATAGAAGCCCAGAGGTCAGAGACAGCACAGCAAATCTGGGGAACTGAAAGAAATCCAGTATGGTCTTGAGCATAGAGAATAAATAGGAAAAGGTGAATGATGAAACTGGACACGTGAGTGGAGACTTTTAAAGTCATGTACGTAGACTGAACTTTATCCTAAGTCATTGGGAACATATTTTTGGTCTAATGCCATGTGAGGTTTCCCACATAGCACCTAGTATGTTTCTGTTTGCTGCTGATGAAATGGTGTATTCAAATTCAGCCCCCACCCCCTCACACTTTATTTTTTAGAATTGATATTTCCAGCTGCTTTAGTATTGATTAAACATGTTCATAATTATGGAGAGTCAATAACATTATCAAGCTTTCAGGGCTTGTGTTCAGAACAAAACCCACCCACGGTCTGCTTGTCGGGTGAGGTCTAGTTGGCTGTCTTTCTTCCTTCCCACCTCAGTTGCACCATCTCTGGAAAGGCTCTTTCTCTAGTCTCTGCCTCGGTTCTCCAGATGTTAAACGGTTGTTTACCTCAATTATTCTCAGGAGAACATAATGAAAATGAAGAAGAGCAAAGAACATTTTGAATATGATATAATTTAGTTACCTATTAAGGACTTTCTAACTGCAAAGATGGCAAAATGCTGATTCTTTTCCCCAAAGCTCCTCACCCTAGACCCATTTCCTTTTCTACAGATTGTTAAACAAGAAATAGCCATGATATGTGTGGAAGCATTAGAGTTCAGAGCTGCCCAGAACAAACATGATAACTCAGATGACACTTTGAGTCCTGTCTGAATCTCTAAACTATGATTTTATAGATGTATCTTGTTTACACAATACAAATATTTCTAAAAAATTGTCTGGAAGTTGATTTTCTAGATTAAATCATATTTTAGTTATACCTAATTAGCCTGCTTTTCAAAAAATTCCTGTAATACATACTTTGACAAACGAAGCACTCTCTAATTTGCATTTTCACGATGGACTTTAGAATATAAAGACGGATGTAGTTATGTTTTTAAATCTAATAATCAGTGTGAAACTATTTTGCAAATGTAAAAAACTGTCAGTGCAACTGTTGAGACAATATAGTAGTTATTTATTGCTGCATAACAAATGACCCCAAAACCTAGCAAGTTAAAACAACAAACATTCTATTTCATAGTTTCCGAGGGTCGAGATTCTTAGCTGGGTGGTTCTGGTTCAGGATCTCTCACTGAGTTGCAATCAAGATGTCAGCTGGGGTTGTAGTCTTTGAAAGCTTAGCGGGGGCTGTAGGATCCATTTCCAAGTTCACTTCCACAGCCATTGGCAAGAGGCTTCCTTTCTATGTGAGACTCTTTATGGGGCCCGCTCACAACATGGCTTCCCCCAGAGGGAGTATCAACATCAGCATCTCCATGAGAATGAGAGCAAGCAAGACAGAAGCCGAAGTGCTTTACAGCCTAATCTTGGAAGTAATATTCCATCCCTTCTCTGTGTTCTGTTGGTCACAGAGACCAACCCTGATACAGTGGCACTACTCAAAGGTGTGTGTACCAGGAGGCAGGGACCACTGGGGGCCATTCTGGAGGCTGGCGACCACAGAAAACAAAAGGATGAATCTTTCCAAAATCCTTGTCCTGTGGCTTTTTATACCTTCCTATTAAGATTAATGAGCCAGTTTCCCCCATGTAACTCCAGCTAGCCATAGAATCAGAGCCATCAACCTGGGACAAAAAGCAACTGTCAATCCACTAGTGTAAAAATATGTTAAATTGAAATATTTGACCAAGGTAGGCAGAAAAGTATCCAATACTAAGATGAGTTGTGAGACAGGCAAGCATCAGTTTTGCAAAGGAAATAGCTGAAAACTGGTTACACAAGTCTTGGGCTTCTCACCCAAGGGCCGTTCCCACAGATGAGGTGTATAGAAAGGTCAAGAGAGGGGCGTGCTGGAAAGAATAGGTGAGGAGGGTTTGTTGGAGAGAGTAATTTATTGCTATGAGTCCCAGCTAAGGGAGACAAGTGAGAGGCACTTTAATGGGATTGTTTTGAGAGGTTGAAATATGTTCTCTGCGGCTGGAGGGCGAAATGGGTAGATGTCTGCCTGCCCAGGAGATCTGGAAGTCAAGGAGATGTGCGGGCGAGCTGTTGGGCACTTTGTGATGAGGAGTGCAAGCTTGGGATTGCCCTGAACCTCCAGAACAGAGGAGGTTCTGGGGAAGGTTCCTGGATCCATTTAAATCCAGGTAGAGGTCTACCTGAAGGAGGAGGAGACCAGCAGAGATTCTGCATGGCCTGAACCAAGAAAAAAACAAGAGCTGAGCAAGGAGGAGCCAGCGGGTGAAGCATCATTGCCCAAAGTGCAGGAATTGTGGGCAGAGGCACAAAGCAAGGGAATCTCCAAATAACCCATCAAATATCTACAGGTCCAGAGAGGGTGAGCCATCTTAGACCAGCACCAGAGGGGCAAGGACTTTCCAGCACCCCTCTCCTCCTGGTCTTCTTCCTCCTGGATCTCGGTTGACAAGCTGGGGCAAGGGGTCTGGGCAGGAAAAAAGAGGAGGAGAGCCTTTTCTTGATGTCACACTCCAGCAGCCAGGCGGCTCACAGTGGGTCCCAGCTGGGGGTGGGGGAGGGGCAGGGGCCAGGTGTAACCAGAACTCCAATTTGAAGTTTATTACCTGGGACTAGACATGTTAAATTATTGAAGTTATGCTGTGGGTCTTACAGTGATCGAAAGACTTTCATTTCCCTAAGAGTGACCAAAATAAGTCAGAAAAGTAGTCAAGGACCCCCACCTCGCCAAGGGCAGGGTTATAATGGGGTACTAGGAGACAAAATCAGGTTATTTATGTAAGTATATCCCATGATTTTTTCTTGTTCAGTTTATAAGTTTCATTAGCAATTGCCTCTGTGCTTGAAATTAGAGTCATTTTCAATATTAGGCTTCTGTGACTCTTCTTAGGTGAGTTACAGCTAGCCCAGACTACATAGTCACAGGTGAGAGCTGGACGGAAAATTAAGTGAACCAGACAGTAAAAGAAGCAAAATGTCCATCTTGTCACATGCCGTGTGGGATTGAGGCTGTGACGGCAGGTTTTTCTCAAGGGCTTGTGATAGGTACTTATTCATCTCCTTAGGCCAAAAGCTTGATAAGCCCTTCAACTCCTGGCCCTTCATTCATCTGTTCATACAATAACCTTTTTTCAGAGCTCCTACCACATTCCTGGAATCCTTCCTTCCACTCCTCAGAAAACCGGTCTCACCATCTTTTGTATCTAGTTTTTTTCTCTCCCTCGAAGACTCTCTCAAGTTTGTCAGCTTTACTGAGCCAGGTGGCAGCTTTCCTGTAAAAAGTATTTGGATAGGGTTTAGAGGAAGTGGGTATTATATGTAAATGTGATCGGACACAGGAACTTTGGAGGTTTCTGATGCTTTCCTGTCACATGTATAATTATACACACACACATATATTTTATATATGTAGAGCTACATATGTACAGACATCACATATTTATATTTACATATGTGTATATATATTCCTAGTAGCACAGTTAAAAAAAGACTTGCAATCTGGAAAGTTTAAATAAAAATAATATTTTATGTATTCATAATACTTTGTACAACATTACCTATTTTTTTCTCCTAAGAAAGTCGTCCTGTCTTTTTACAGCCCAGCCCTCTCACAAGCCCAAATCCATTATCTATCCTGGTGAGTACTGAGGAGGCTGCATTACTTGACACCTAGGTAAACTAGTGTCTTCTGTTGTATAGAGCATTTTAAAAAGCATCTTTGGGGGCTTCCCTGGTGGCGCAGTGGTTGAGAGTCCGCCTGCCGATGCAGGGGACACAGGTTCGTGCCCCGGTCCCAGAGGATCCCACGTGCCGCGGAGCGGCTGGGCCCGTGAGCCATGGCCGCTGAGCCTGCGCGTCCGGAGCCTGTGCTCCGCAACGGGAGAGGCCACAACAATGAGAGGCCCGCGTACCCTTTTTTAGGAAGATTTTCTGCATAATTAAAAAGCTGCCTTTTTTAATATATATGATGTTTATGTAATATAATACTTTTATTTCTAGAACATGTATATATTTAATATATTTGAAATTAATTTGGGTATATGATAGCTAAGAATGCATTGAATCATCCTTTCAGACAAATGGATAGCCAAATTTTCTGAGTATGAATAGTCCATATTGCCCCACTTGCATGAAGGGAAATTATAACATATACTTAATTTCCATGGCTCTGTTTCTTCATTCTGTATTTGGTGCTATATCCATGCTGGTATAAAACTGTTTTTATTTACTGTAGCATCAAAGTCCATTTTTATGTCTGGTAGCCACTCAGTGTTCCCTGAACACCCTGATTGCCCGAGCCTCTCCCCTCAACCAGAATGCCTTCTCCTCCTCTCCACATTGCCCATCCTTGACTTGCAGCCCAAACAGGGGACACCTGGCTTAGTGGCAAGTTTTGGTGGAAAAGACAAAAGGATTTTTTGTTGGATCACAGGTTTGCTACTTACCCGCAATGCAGTGTGGTGGCTGAAGTCTCAGGCAATGTTAAACTGTTTTACTAGATCAATCACATTCAGAGGATGATAAATTACAGTTGCGAGATCTTTGACCCCAGTACATCTGGAGTGCCAGGCTCCGGGCTGGGCACCGCCTTTGGCAGGAGTCTTCCCTGGGTAGGAAATGGGGCCAGAGGGTTGCTGGATCCTGAGTCATGGGGGGAAGCGGGGAGGATGGTTGGTCTGGAGAGGAGAGGATGTTGGGCTGCTGCTGGTTGTCATCAGGTCTGAAGAGAGGTTGGAAGGGACTCTTTTGTCTGAAGGAAAAAAAGAAGACTATATCTCAGCTCTGTGTTGAAGAGAATTTTCTAGAAAAAAGAATATCCTCACGCAAAATGGGCTGATTAGTGAGAAAAGGATTACTGTCTGGGTAGGAAGATGAACCTGGTGCTTCTGTGGGTCTTTTCTATCTCCCTAACTTCCCTTTCCCTCCCTTAAAACTTTTCAGCACTTGCACCCTCATCGCAGCAAACACGGAACTTCTGGCCTGTGCCATACGTCTGTCTTGCAACATTTCTTGAGCTGATTTCTTGCAGCATTTCTCGAAAATTGCGATTTAAATTTTTCCTCTTCTTTTGGGTGCAGTGACTCTCCCTGAAAAGTCTTTTTTTCTTTCACAGCCTCTAGCCCAGTCTCTTGCCTTTCAAAGTAGCTTAATACATATTTATTTATTGTTCAACAGTGTGCTGACTGATGGGCTAATTATCCTGGCTCGGATCACCAAGAAATTAATAATGCACTTTGTCAGGATTGATCCTGGTTCAGAAATAGCCACCGTTTTATGTAACTCCCTCTGCAAGTTTCAAGCCTCATTCATTCCCGCCTCTTCATCCCCCTTTCCATTTTTTTTAAAAGGAAGAATCATCTTTTGCTAAAATGAAGCTCTTTTTTTGGTGCGTGTGGTCAGAATTACAGACAGGAAGGGAACAGATGGCTGAGTTTTGAGGAGACAATTCCTGGCAGCGGAGGCTTAACAAAGCTAATAAAAGGTAATTTACCAAAGACTTAGAGAGTCACGAGGCATCCGAGATTTTTTTAAAGCCCCAGTCCCCCGCCTTTGCCAACACCTGCCCACTGCTCTCCCCCACCCCTTCCATCCTCCCTGAGAACGTGAGGTTGCCAAGCTGTCACTGATGTAGCTACTCGCAGGCTCCCCTCTCCCAGGCACTTTTGCTGGGCTGTCTGGGTAATGGGCTGGGGCACCGTTGTCTTTCGGCAAACGGTCTTGGCATCGTTCAGCGGCCCAGGCTGTGGCCCCGTGAACCTGGCTGGGATCCCGGAACCCCCAGAGTGAGAGCTGCACAATGTAAGGCAGCGCTGGCGTCTTTATTCTGCTGCAGGGAGATGCCTTGTTTGGGTTCTATTTCATCTCTTCCCCTCCCGAAAGGCCCAGCTTGATGCTTCCTGCATCTGCTCTGTGGCATTTAGCTTTTGTGTCCAAAACCTCTTTTTATTCTGCTCCTGATTTTCTTTGAATAGAAAGCTTACAGAATGGCCCCCATCTGCTTCTCTCAGATTTTGTCCACAAAGGCAACCTTGGGCCTCCGTCAGCCACGATATGTCCCTTTGCTTCTCCCCTTGGGCTGTGGTTTTCACTACCGTCTGCTAACCTTGCACAGGGCAGTCACCAGCACCACCCAGAGAAAATGCTGTTTGTGCCTTTGTTTTCTTAAATTCAGGAGACAAATACTGTAAAATGTGTATGACTCATCACAGAACATCCAGGATGCGGGTGGGACCGCTCAGGGCCCAGGTTGGCTGAGGTGATGCAGAGAGAGAAAGGGAGAAAGTCATTAGCTACTTGACGCACTCACTTCATGTGACCGACCTCTTTGGTTTTTCAGTGATGAAAGGCAATGCTGTCTCCTGAGATATGGCCAGGAGACCTATGGACTGGGCTGGAATTTTGTTTATGCAAACCCAGCCTTTGAGCTTTCAAATCAGAGCAGCAAACACATAAGGAACCCTTATTGCTTTACGTGCCTGGTAATGTTCTGAGTACTTGCAGAGGAGGAGAGAGGAGATTATACTCAGTTACAAAAGAGGCAGACACATTTCAGCAACAGGTGATGATTGTTCCAAGGGGATGTGTACAGGGAACCGTGGGTACACGCAGGCGGGCACTCAGCTCCTCTTCTAAAAGAGATGCTGTCTGATGTTGCACGAGAAATTGAGTTCCCATCAATCAGGCAAATCAGTGGAGAAGGGGGTTTCAGAAGCAGAGTCAGAAAATATGAAACAGCATTATCTAAGACCCAGAATCACGACCCAGCATGGAGAGTGCAAGTGCCTGTAGGTAGGGTAGTTTGGAATAGTTGTAAGGTAGAACAGCTTGAGATTATGTCAGAAAATAAAGGCAGGGCCATATCACAAAAGGCCTCCTGTAGTAAATGAAGGGGATGTAGGTACAGGGGAACTGCCAGAGGCTTTCAGTGAGTGACAGAATCAGGTTTGCAGTTTAGAAAAGTTACTCTGGAAGGAGGATGGATTTTGAGGAGGGCGTCCTGTACAGAGAGCACCCAGTAGGTGAACCACTCAAGTCTCTTATCTTCCTGTGCCTGAATCCTATACTTCTCTCACCATAACCCAGTAGTTCTTCCAGAAATTTCATTGGCTTTACTTTAAAAATATTTCCAGAATCTTCCTTTTCTCACCATGTCCACTGCTACCACCCTGTTCCAGCCACCCGCATCTCTCGCCTGCATTATTGCTACAGCCTCCGACGTGGTCTCCGCTTCGATCCTGGTTTCCCTGTCTCTTCTCAGGGTGACAGCTCAATGATCCTTTGACAGCATATGTCAGATTTTATCATTCCTCTGCTCAAAACCTAGCAGTGACTCCTGATCCCACTCAGAAAAGGCTGAACTTCATAGAGTGAGCTCTGACCTGTTTTCTGACCGCCTCCCCTTGCTTCCTCCACTCCAGCTGGGCTGATGTTCTTGCTGCTTCTTGAACATACCAGCCACACTCCCATATTAGGGTCTTTTCCCTCTGCCTGGAATGCTTCCCCCAGGCAGCTACTTACATGGCTTACCTCCTTCACATCTTTGCTCAGATGTTATCTTCTCAAAGAGACTCACCCTAATCACGCTACTTAAAATGGCACTGCAGCCTTCCTGCCAAAAATTCTTCCCAGCACTCCCTGCTCTAATTTAATAGTAATTATTATTTTTTAAATTTGCTATGTAATTATCCATTTATTATGGTCTTATTACCCATCTTCTCCCCACCACCACTGCTAGAATATGAACTCTTCAAGGGTGGGGGTCTCTGTATATTTTGTTTGCTAATTGTATCCCAAGTCCTGGACTAGTGCCTGGCCAACAAATACTTGTTGGATCAATAACCAGCAATAGTTCAAATGAGAGCTGATAAAGGACTTTGTGTGGGGTAAGAAGAGACAGACTTTAGAGACATTGATAAGGCTTCCTGATTGATTGAAAATGCTGGGCGAGAGAAATGGAATGATCTGGAATGAATGTCAGGCTTGGATGAATAACTGGGGCAGAGGCTGACCGGGTAGGGGGCGGGGTAGGGGGGGAAAGAAGACAATAATGAGCCTCATTTAGGACATATTGAGGTGGAGGTGGCTGTGTAATACTCAGATGCAGACCCAGAGGGCAGTTAGAACTCAAGCAAAAAGACTCACTGGAGAGGTCAGAACTGAGGTGTGGAATTTGGAGTCATTGGTACTTGCATATTGACTTGTAAATAAGCTAATGACACCCTAACTAGCTCGCAGGACTAGGTATCAGGAGCCAGAAGACCTATTCATTCTGTTATACACGCACGGAGGAGAGAAAGGGTACAGGCACACGTGAGAACTGTTGCAAAGGAGATGGTTAAATTATTATTATATTATTATTATTTCAAATTTCCTTCTCCAAGGGAAGTTCTTCCTGTGAGGCACGATCTGTCATGTTCCAGGATGAAACACAGTTAAAGGTAAAAGCATTCTTGGGGCAATTACATGTTGTTCAACTGAAAAGTGCTGAACACACACAAAAATTAATTTCATTGAATTGTTTATCTCAGAGAATTATCTAAACGTTGCTGCAGGAGCAAAGCATCATTTTTCCCTCTGGACAAAAAGCACCACTTTCCTCTGGGAATCTCATAGATTTTTTTTTTTTTTTAAAAAGCATTGTATTAAGGCAAGTAATATTATCTCTCTTTACAGAGGGGATCAGGTCACAGAAAAGTTAAGGTAATTCCCAAGGATTGTACAGAAAGTCACAGGGCAACTCCTGGAACAAATCTTCAGAATCTTGGATCCCAGGCCAGGGTCCCCCAAATTGGGATCATCTTTCCGGTCATAAAAGCTTAGGCAGATTTATGAGATAATCAGAAGAAAATTTACAGCAACAATGTTAGACTTCTTGGTTTGAAAGCTAATAGTTACCCTTTTCTCTGGTATTTAAAAACTCATCTTTTATTTTTGCCGTTTTTTTTTTAAGCCTCAACTCTCTCTTCCACCTACATCTTCTAGTCCTGGATCCTTCGGACCCAGAAGGATTGGGGCAGAGGGTGGAGGGGGCTTCCTGCTCTCTCTGTGGTGGGAAAAGTCCTCCTAATTTTTTTTTTTCTAACGCCGTGAAGCAGTGGGATCAGAAGGCAGGAACCTGGAATTCTGGGCAAGGCTCTGGTGCTAAGGTGCTGAACACTGACCCTGGAGACCCCAGTTTCTCACACTGCAAAGTGAGGGAGCTGAACACCATCCTTTGAAGCTGTTTCTTGCTCCAAAAGTCCATAAGTCTATGTTAAGTGAAAAAGTCTATTTGAATGGTGTATTGAAATGTAGCCAGTTCCATTCCCATCAACCAAAATGAGTCTGTGCTGTTTTATCCTCCAAAGTGCTGGGGACTCCACTGGACAGCCTGACCACATGGCATTGCTCCCTACCTAGAGGAAGGGTGGGAGTTGAGGGCAGGGTGTCAGCGGTCCTGGCAAGGTCAACACGAGGGGGGAGGGGGGTTCATCAGGCGAATAGGATTTGGGAGGGGCAGAGGGGCTTAAGGGGAGACTGTGTGGTCCACGATGGGATTCTCAGCAACACTTCAAATCTTCAGTTAAACATCACAGCACACAGAGAGGGATCATAGTGCTTGTGGGAAATAGAGAAAAGAATCTGTGTTCAGCTTTATATCCGCATTTGACTCAATGTGGCACCAGGAAGAATTCTTGGGTTCAGAAATAGAAACAGAGGAAAGCAAAAAGAAGATATAGCAACTGCTCCAACCCGAGAAGAAGAGTTAGAGTCCAGCTTGACCTAAATCCATGAGCAGCAAGGTGGTCCCAAGGGCCCTGGAATGGTATCTGGGTTACATTAAGAAATAAGAAATATTTCAGGCCAAAAGTTAGAACTCTTTGTCCAAAATATTAATATATTTATTGCACCCAAGAAAATTGCAGTTCTAATTTCAACCTAAAATGAGGCAAAATAATTAATATTAGTGACGACAACTTTGTTCACATCCAGTACTGAAACCATGACACATACATAATATAAAACATCCCTAAAATCAAGAACATGAAGTCATTACAAATGTTTATGTGTATCTATATTTATTGACAGGGAAGAACTACACTAGTTGGTGCTGAGAAAAGAAAACCAAACCGAAACTCAGACGGCAGAGCAATTAGTGTGAATCTATTTTAAAAATACACGTATGTTTACGTTTGCTTGGAGAAAATATCGAGAAGGATCTTATATATATATATTATATATAATATATATATATATAATATATATATATATATATATAAGATCCTTCTCGATATTTTCCCCAAGCAGATATAAATATGGCATCTATCTGTGCATGGTGGGATTGCAAGTTTTATCTTTAAAATGTTTATCAGTATATTCTAGCCTTTTTACTATGTTTGTGTTTAGTTTCAAAAAGTTCATTACAATCTGAAATCAGAGAAGAGAAACCCAACTGAAGGTGATTGCTCTTCATTGGCTTCTCCCCAAAGAGGCATGAAAAATCTTGTCTTAAAAACAAGTTGTCCCAACACCACTGTCCTCATTAGAGCCCAGACTTGATTCCTGAAACCAAAAGGCTGCAACCTCCAGGCCTGTCCAAAAAGAGTGAGGAGAGGTAACCTCTCTGGCCTGGGTCCTCCTCCTGCTCTCTCCCCTAGGACTGCAGTTTCCCACTGAGGACTCAGTAAAATCCCCTGTTCCTCAGAGTCTCCAATGAACATCTTGGTTTAAGTGCCCTCCTACCTCAGACTCTTCTCTTCACAATGGAAGGAGAGGAAGCCAAGCATAGTGGGAAAACTGGACAACAATTGTGGATAAAGGAAGGATGCATCATTGGAGGTCTGTGGAAACATGAAATTTGATGCAGCCTTTCTCATCAGGTTTAGAATGCCCCCACATTTAAATGAAGTGTTTAATGTGCAGTCAAGGAAGCCAGGCCTTGGCTTCAAAGATGTTGGAAGCCCATGGTTTATCAAAACAAAAAGAACAACTGTGATTTAGGGTTGTTTCCAGGCTGCAGTAAGGCCAGTAGTCATCTTGGATGAAAGTTCCATATGGCTCTCACTTCAAGCAGAGCTCATCCACTTGGAATAGTCAAGGACGTTTATCAGCAATCAATCAGTGAATATTTAATGAGCATCTTGGATAGGAACCAGCTTTCTTGTTTAAAACAGTCATGTAACACTCCATAGTTTCATCAGAGAAGAACTCCAAAAGGAAATCTCCAAGTAAACAGAGGGAGGTGTACCCTACTGTCCCTGCCCCTCCACCTACAGAAGTTAATTTTTTCCCTAAAGAATTTCAGTCCCTCCCACTATCATAAAACACAGCTCTTCTTCTGCTAAACCCCTGATTCAGACTTAGGCAAAAATGCCCTTTCCTTGGTTCTCTCAATAAAGTCTAGACAGCCTGACACTGGACAAGAACAACTACTAAATATTAGCACACAGCCAAAAAAAAAGTATTTTATGGAAAGTTCACCAGAGAAAAAGCAGTCATGACTCCAAATTGGGTTAGTGAGGCCATGATAGCTACTCAGCCACAGATGCAGGATGGCTCTGGAGTCATCTTGCAGAAGCCTCCTCCCTCCACTCCTGCCAGCAGCCTCCCAATTTCTAAAGTCCCCAGTTCTCTTAGTTTCTATATTCTATTCCCTAGGGAAGTACAGCATCTCTTTAACTGAAGCCATGATAAGAGTATAATAGTCTGAAGAACATTAAAGAACATCTGTTCTACCTCCCTGCCTTTCTCCTCACTTTTCATGCATTATACAACCTGCAGATAGAGCCCAGTTATCTGAAAGAGGTCAGTTGATACTTTTAAAAACCTCAGTCCAGGCTAAACTATAGTAACCAATCCTAACCTCAAATAGTATGAGTACAGGTTTTAAATAGTTGGAATTGAATTCAAGTCAACAAGTATTTATTTAATAACCACTATGGGCTAAATAATATATAAAATATAGAAAGGCTAACAAAGATAAGTAAAACTTGGCTTTGTCCTTCAAGAAGTTTACAGTCTAATAATGGGAATAGGACAAGTGTAGGCTCCACTATAATATCAAACAGAAAGTAAGGAGCATAAAAATATTTTTTAATGTGCTAAGGTGGCTTATAGGAGGAAGAGAATACATTTAACTGGAAACTGAGGGAGGGCTTCTTAAGAGTTAGCATTGGAATGGGCGTTGAAGGATGAAGTGAACAGAAATGAATGGTTCTCCAGAAATGGGAATATTGGGGCTTCCCTGGTGGCGCAGTGGTTGAGAATCTGCCTGCTAATGCAGGGGACACAGGTTCGAGCCCTGGTCTGTGAAGATACCACATACCGCGGAGCAACTAGGCCCGTGAGCCACAACTACTGAGTCTGCGCATCTGGAGCCTGTGCTCCACAACAAGAGAGGCCGCGATAGTGAGAGGCCCGCGCACCGTGATGAAGAGTGGCCCCCACTTGCCACAACTAGAGAAAGCCCTCGCACAGAAACGAAGACCCAACACAGCAAAAATAAATAAATGAATTAATAAACTCCTACCCCCAACATCTTCTTTAAAAAAAAGAATATTATTAGCCGAGGCCCAGAGTTCAGCAAGCATGGCAGTGCCATGGAGCCCATGTGGGGGGTTAATCAACGAAGAAGCTGGAAAGCAGATTCAGAGTAAAGTTTGTGCTGAATTCCACAAGTGACAGTAAACTGCTGAAGATTTTTGAGCGTGGGGATGCCGTGATTTGAGCCGCACATTAGGTGAAATAATTGAGCGTAAGTTGAGCGGGATAGATGGGATGGAGGCAGAGAAATCCGTTAAGGTCAGCTGTAACATTCTAGATGAGGAGAAATAAAGGTCTAAACCCGGGAGGTGTTACTGGGCACGAGGAAGGATGGTGTGAGAGCCCAAGAGTGGCAGCAACATCGTATGTGGAGGGCAAGAAAGAGTGAGGAGAAGAATGACTCCAAGGTGTCCAGCCCAAGAGGCTGGGAGGGGGGTGTAGCCATCAGCCTTGACCTTGGAGTATCAAAACTATAAAAAGCAACCGAACGAAGCAAGCTGAGGAAGACCTCGTAAAAGGAACAGAGGTCTGAGACAGCTCATCCCTTTGCTTTTTCTCTGTTTCATTCTATTCAGTGTTCAAACACCCATCAGGTGTCTTCTTTGTAGGGAGGGCAGCTGGAATGCGTACTTGCTCTTGTTAGCTCCCAAATATCCTCCCCATCTGTAGACCAGGTTTGAGGCTCTCGGGAGATCTGATTCTCTCCGTTCAGCTCCAAGGATCCCCTAACTGATGAAAAAGGTGAAATACAGCCTAGAGATAAGGTAATCAAAGTACATTAAAGGAGTCATTGATTCAGAAGCTCTTACAAAAACATATCCGCTGAGCAGAAATCTAACTTTGCAAATAGAATCCTTAAAGTAAGTGTCCAAGCAGAGAACAGAGTGGCACACGAGATACTTCAGATTATAGACAAGCTCTCTCCAAAGTCTCTGATCTGGAAAATCAATCCCAGTGCCAATAATACAGAGAAAAACTGTCCTCCAGAGCTCCTTCCTATTCCCAGTGACAAGCAGGGCAGCAGATGGTCAGGCATTCGGGGACTTCTTGTTTTTGCAATTACAGCAGAGAAAATAGCCTCCTGGGCAGATCCAAGTCAGTGCAGGTCTGTGTCATGAACATTTCCTGCTTCAGAATTGCCCTCGATTACTGTCCCTCTTCCTTGGACCTTGGGAATAGTGATGATATCAAATGCTAGTGAGGATGAGAAGAAATTGGATTTCTCATATATTGTTAATGGGAATGTAAAATGGTGCAGTCACTTTGGAAATCAGTTTGGCTGTTTCCTTAAAAACTAAATATTACCACTTATCATTCAACCTAGCAGTCACACTCTGGGCATTTATTCAGGAGACATGAATACGTACGGCCACACAATAATCTGTACATGTATGTTGATAGCAGCTTTACCTATATGGCTAAAAACTGGAAACAACCAAAATGTCCTTTAATAGGTTAAACTGTGGTACATCCATACCATGAAATATTACTGAGGATGAACTATTGATGCACGTAACAACTTGAATGGATTTCAAGGACATTATGCTGAGTAAAAAAAAAAATCCAATTTCAAAAGGTCACATACTGTATAATTTGATTTATATAGCATTTTCAACACGAAAAATGTATAAAGACGAAGAACAAATTACTGGTTACCAAGGGTTAGGGATGGAGTGGGGGAGGCGAAGGGTGTGCCTGAGGGGGATCTTTGTGGTGATGCAATAATTCTGTAACTTGATTGTGAAGGTGGTTACAGGAATGTACACTTGGGATAAAAAGTGGCATAGAACTCACACAGCACACTGTAGCAATGTCAGTTTCCTGTTTTGATACGGCACTGTGATGGAGACTTGTCACAAAGTGTCGCATTGAGCTTTGACAACATCCCTATGAGTTGCGTTTTACTACCCCGGGAAGGTAAGACTCAGACAGGTTACCTCGCCCAAGGCAGGCAGCTGGCAAATGGCAGGGTTGAGATTCAAATCTAGGCAATCTGACCCTCAAACGTTTGTTTTTAATCTTGATGTTCAGCTACCCATGTCCTGGCAAGGAAAGCAGATAGGCAAAAAAAAAATAATAAGCTTTTCATAGGATCATGACTACAGGGATACAGGTAGAGGAGCTATCTAGAACGCATTACTTTAACCATTTAGCTCAGAGCTACCATTTTGAGTGCTTACAGACTAAGAATTTTCCTGAAACACTTTATATGTGTTTCTATTTCTACTTCTAAAACTGGCTTTTGCCATTGTCTGGTCCTACCTTACTGGCTCTGAAACATCACCTCCGACCTTGGAGTGGGTACCACTTCACGTGACGCTCAGCTACTTAGGATTTAGCCCATTTGCAAAATTTCCCTGCTTTGCGCACTCCTGGGTTTCTGTGAACTCCTTCCTTTCACTGAGGACCATCCACTACAGTCTTTGGTCCCAGGAATTCTGACCACTTTACTGGCCAACATCCAGCCCTCACTGGTGGGTGAGGAATATGATTAGACAGTCTGCACTGGCATCTGCAGGAGTGCACGATAGGTTATGTTTAATCCTTCACTAAGCATTCTGAACTACATACAATGAATTTATGCTTCCTCCGGCACCAGATATAGAGTGGAACTCAGTGAAAACCTGCCCTAGGTCACTACCAGGTGTGGCAGCAGCCAAACATCAAAGCCAGCCTAAGAACAGAGCACATGAAAATCATATTATGTGCCAGGGGTGTCGGGACAACTAGCCAGGTGCCAAGTGGAATGCTAATCCGAGCCTGAGGTGAGAACCAGAATTCAGGTCTTGAGTTCAAGTTATGGCTGATTCAGTTTTATATTGGTGGACAATGTCATTATGTGAAAACTCAGAGCCAGAAGCATGGTGAAGTAGGAACCCAAGCAACAGCTCTGACTGGGGAATAACCTTAGTTTTTATTTTTTAATTGAAGTATAGTTGACTTATAATATTATATTAGTTTCAGGTATACAACATCGTAGTTGAATATTTTTATAGATTATACTCCATACAAAGTTGTTATAAAATATTGACTATATTCCCTGTGCTGTACATTACATCCTTGTAGCCTATTTATTTTATACCTAGTAATTTGTACCTCTCGCCCCTTCACCTATTTTTCCCCTCCCCCAACTCCTTCCCCCGCTGGTAACCATTGGTTTGTTCTCTGTATCTGTGAGTCTGTTTTTGCTTAATTAAAAGAAAAGAGACCACGAAGTCACTCAGTGAGCTTGAGATAGAAAACTTCCGGGCTGGGACTTTGGCACCATTTTTTCCCTGATGTAAATGTTGTGATCGTGCCGCAGCGTGTGATTATGGATTCTTGAAGGTCTCTGATAATGATCTGCAAATACTTTGGGTGTAAGCTGAAGCTGTGGGTGGAATACTATCCCAGAAGCAGCCAATATTATGATTTCTACATGGTATTTTGGGATTCCTTAGACTCTGGTTCTTCAAGCAGCATGCCTGAGTCTCATTTTCACAGGAAATTCTCTCTGCAGTGTTCGTGCACTCCTTGTAAACTGAGAGCACGGAGACGACATGGCAAACCAGTCACGTGACTTAGGCACCTTCAGATCCAGAACTCATGGAAATGTCTCACTTCCTGGGGCTTGAAGGGGCCACGGTGGGGGAATAGCAGACCTGCTCCAGTCCTCTGGGCAGAATCTGATTATTTCCCACAGCCTCCTGGCCCAGACACAAGGCCTTTAGAACAGAGCCAGGAATGTTTCCTGGAGTTTAATGCAGCCCGGAGGTCATGGGTGTGACGTTGCACAGTGATTAATGACAGGGAACGCTTGGTCGGGATTATATTTAATTTATACTTAGGCGTTGGCAGTTTTTTGTAGACAATCATTTCTCCAGGACATCTCCTCATTGGCTCTGAACCATGTGACTGTTACCGTTAGATGTGTCCTTGGGATCCCGGACCTTCATGAATACTTGATGGAAGACGCACAGGACTGCCTGTGTGTCCCCATCTGGCACCCATCCCCTATTGTTCCTATGTTCATTTCTATTGTATTTCCTAAAATGGTGCCACTTTCCTCTATTAATAGAACTGCTCAGCTAATTGAATACTGTCAAAAAACGGAAACAGAACAAGGCGGAAAATGAGTATCCTCCCGTTCTGCCTTATTTGTGATCCCAAGTCCGTGAATGAAGTGTGTTCAGTGGTTCTGTTACTTTATCTTTAGTAGCCATATTTAATCTCATTCCTTGACAATTTTAGACTCAGCTCAGAAGGTAGATAATAATGTCAATCCCTAAGGTTTAAAAATAAATTTTGATATAAAATCTGAATCTCTGGGCTTGCTTTTTAAAGGAGATGAGGTTTCTAGTGATTTCCTAAGGAAACTGGAAGTTTCCTAAAGTTAATTACTAAAGTTAATTTATTTGCTTAAGTAAATAAGCCGTAAACAAAGAAAGCATGGGGGAAATCACTCTAACGTGATCATTTTGCCTTCAAGGCAGAAATCCTGGGATCTCTACGAAAATATCTGATTCATATGTGCTTCTATTATGTTAAATTATCTCATCAGCCTTCATCACCACAATGCTGTTATTCTTAGGTGAGAAGCCAAGTTCAGCACCTACGTGGCTTGGTCCTGGTTTATCGTGTTCCCTAGAGGATCAGACTCCTTTCCGCCTCCGTGTGGGTCAATCGGACACGTGACCTACTCCTTCCTCTCAACGCTGTGGCCGATGTCCACAGGAATTTAGTCCCAGTATATCCTCTCTTTTATCTACACAAGCTGATGCCATCACTGTATTCTCTTAATATAATGAGGGTAATTTAGTGTTAAACTATAATTGATTTAACTGTTTCCTTGTCAACTGACCTATGAGTTGAGGGGAAAAAATCAATCTCTAGAAATCTAAGTCAAATGTATCTTCTCAAAAGTTAGGCTTGATGCAGGGCCCCTCCGAAAGTAAGACCAACTGTGTAGAAATTAGTGTTTTAAAATAGTTGCTATTTTACACTTGGGAAGAGTTAATTGTCCAAATGTTTGCATCCTAAGTTTTTTTTTTTTTTTGCTGTACGCGGGCCTCTCTCACTGTTGTGGCCTCTTCCTTTGCGGAGCACAGGCTCCGGACGCGCAGGCTCAGCGGCCACGGCTCACGGGCCCAGCTGCTCCGTGGCATGTGGGATCTTCCCGGCCCGGGGCATGAACCCGTGTCCCCTGCATCGGCAGGCGGACTCTCAACCACTGTGCCACCAGGGAAGCCCATAAGTTTAATTATGAAATAAGACACATTATCATTATTGAAGCTGGAACTTCTGGCTCTTTCTTTTTTTTTTTGGGCTGTGTTGGGTCTTTGTTGCTGCGCACCGGCTTTTCTCTAGTTGCGGTGCGTGGGCATCTCATCGCGGTGGCTTCTCTTATTGCAGAGCACGGTCTCTAGGCACGTGGGCTTCAGTAGTTGTGGCATGCGGGCTCAGTAGTTGTGGCACGTGGGCTCTAGAGTGCAGGCTCAGTTTGTGGCACATGGGCTTGGTTGCTCCACGGCATGTGGGATCTTCCCCAGCCAGGGCTCGAACCCGTGTCCCCTGCATTGGCAGGCGGATTCTTAACCACTGTGCTACCAGAGGAGTCCTCTGGCTTAATTTTAATTAGCATTACTTTAGAGTACCTAGTGCTATGAAAAGATAGACATTGCCTAGTTTAGGAAAGTGGAATGAATCTTGATTGTCTTCAGAAACTGGCAATACTAGCTAGCGAATTCCAGGGACACATGAACGTGACCAAGACTGACAGGATAGTTGGAAAATAAAGGACTGGTTTTTGTTTATGTATTTGTTTTCACTTGCAGCCTTGTAAAACATATTTGGATGATTTAATTAAACTCTCTGAGCCTCATTTATTCAGCTGTAATGTGAAAAAAATAATAGAACCTAACTCATTAGTTTACTGTGAAGATTAAATAGGAAGATGCTTGTGCTGGCACATGATAAGGGCTCAATAAATATTAGCTATTAATTTTTAAAAATGAAGACAAGACAGTTGCAGCCTCTGAATAGAGATCCTCCCTCCATCCCGGAGTGTCACATACCATTTGACTCAAGTCATACCATCTCACTTGAAGTTGAGGGTCACAGGCTTTTATTCTAGAACGACTCTAAAGCCCCATAATACTGAAGTCAAAGTCAATATAAACAAAGCAATAATTGGGAAAAAAAGTTTCCAAAAGATTGTGACCCTATTAAAATGATTCCAAGTGAGCTTTCTACTGGGTCCTAGTAAAGAAAAACAGATATAAGTTAAGCAGTGATCCATCACATTTAAAGCTTACTTGGTACTTAATTCTAAAGCATACTTTAAAAAAAGTTAGCATTTTATAAATCAGTTTGCCTTAATCTATATTGCCTGTAATCAATTTGGCCTTTAATCAATTTCCACACATGATTTAGAGTTTTTCTCTTCTGCCCACCCCACTTTTGAATTTATGGTGTATCTTAGAATCAATGTTGATGTAAAATGAAGTATAGGGTGGGCATATGTTATTTCTAAATTTCTTTACAGGTTTTATAATTTCTTTAGAAGTACCAATTTCTTTTGTAACAATTCATGGATTATTAGCGTTTACCAGGGTAAAAGTTGCACATTTTAACCCCTTTTTCATATTAGCCATTTCCTCTGGAGATGTGATTCATAAATACCTCCCATCACTTTGGGAATTCATTTCTATTTCCTATGTGTCCTCCCTCTTGAAAAAAATGCATTGCTTATGATGAGTCTACCCTGTTTGTTCTAAAATTGCCAGTTCCAGTGTCAAGGTAGTAGAGAATAGTTATATAAATATATATAATACACAGTTAGAAATCAGGTATGGTGAGGGTGAGCCTAATTGAACCAACCACCATCACCACCAGCAAACATGTTGCAACCGCCATTTTAAGGAAAAGTAAGATGGGTGGCAGGAAAAGCACCATTCATGGAAAGTTCCCTGGGGTCAGGAGACTTTCTGGGAGAATATTGGGAATCAAGAGTCATTATGAAGATGTGCCAGCTGGACAAGAGCCTCACTTGGCCTTTGTTTGACCCCAATAGATGTTTCTCCACGGTCGTTGTTCTGTTCCCCACCCCCCCACCCCCCATGGCTATCTAGGTCAGGCTTCTCAAACTTCAAGGTGCGGATGAATCACTTGGGGCTCTTGATGAAATGCAGACTCTGCTTCAATAGGTCCGGGATGGGGGTTGAGATTTTGCATATCTAGCAAACTTCCAGGTGATGCTTGTTGCTGCTGGCCCAGGCCAGACTTTAAGTGGTAGGACCCAGGCGACCAGCATGAGGTGGGTTGGGACAGAGACGCCACTTGATTCTCGTTTCATATGTTGCTTTTCTATAGTGACAGTCAGTGACAACCCCCACCCCTTTGTTTTTTCATCGGCAAACTGTTCTGTTATCATGAAATTCCCATATAGAGACTCCCTCTCTTGGCTCTACACTATAAGCCCCTGAAAAGCTTTTTAAAAATTTGATTCCCACGTCACACATCAGTAAAACTAAATCAGAATCTCAGCGCGGGGCTGGGGGTCAGAAAGTTTAAAGAGCCCCGGGCGATTCAGATGCAGCTGAGAACCACTCACTAGGAAGCTGTAGAAGTTGGCGAAGAGCCTCATAAATCTGGTTCCAAGCTATGCTGCCAACATGTTTAAGTCCTTCTTTGCCTTCAATATTAACCTGAGAATTGGCTGGAAATAATTCTCTCAGAAGCCTGTTTGCACATAGAAGGCACCTTTTCTGGAAACTAAGAGGTCAAACACCAATGGAGGAAAATCTTCAGGAAAGCTAGAGGATTAAGTTTTTCCTTGATTTCCCTGAGTTGGAATTATATCATAAATTCATTCAGAGTTTTGCCTCTCATTTCTGTACCTTACAGACCTATTCTTTGAGCCATTTTGGAAGAAATGAATGATTTTTTTCTTCAAGAAGGTGCAGACACGTTAAGACAAAAATCCAACTAAGTATCCAGATAATTAAATGATTACAATCTTTACAGGCACCCAGGGAGCTGACAATGCCACGAGTCAGGGATTTCAAAGAAAAGGACCGTGAAAAAGAGAAAAGCCGTTTTGTCTCCGAAGGTGGCTCATTCACGCAGACCAAAACGACTGAAACCATGTTATTTTAAAAGCAAAACTGAGGCGAGGAAGAGTTTAAAGAAATACAAAACATGATATTCATCCCAGTTTTTCATCCATATTTTCAAGTATCTAATGATTCCCCAATTAGTATGATTATGACTGCTTGCAAAAAAAAAAAAAGAAAGAAAAAAGAAAACTCCTTTTCTACAAGTCAATCCACATGTGATACATATTTTAAATACCTTTAGTTTGTTTAAAACTTTTCATTCCTAGGATTCCTCCAGTTTTTGTAATAATGTCCTCATGATACAGGTGGCTAGTATATCTGTTCTCACTCAACAGGAAGAAAAACAAGACATTGGTTGGGAAACGACCACACCCAGGCTGCCTAAAACAACCTCATCTCTCAGGAAGTTAGAGGAGGGTTCACAGTTCTGAGCCAACATACTGTTCAGCCCACTGGGCATCTCAAGCAATGATATTCACTTGATACCTGAAAATTACATTTTCGAAAATGCCCCAGAGCATACTCATTCATTCATCCATCCACTCATTCAACAAGTATCTATTGAGGGCCCCTTATATTCCAGGAACTAGTCTTAGGTGCAAAATATAGAAGTCATGGCACTTGTCCTCAAGAGTCTAGAAGCCTTTGGGGGAAGCCAACTTATGGACAAAAAGGCAGTGGCATATAGAGATGAAGAACTCAGGTGCAGGAGTCAGGTAGATATTTGTGTGTGGGGGGGTTCTAGTTTGATTGAGAAATAATTGACACACATCACTGTATAAGTTTAAGGCATACAGCATGATTTACATATATTGTGAAATGATGACCACAATAGGTTCAGCTAACATCTGTCTTTTCAAGTAGATATAGTAAAAAGAAAAGAAAGAAGAAAAGAAAAAAGGGGAAAACATTTCTCCTGATAAGAATTCTTAGGATTTATTCTCTTAACTTTCCTGTTTAGAGATGGATGTTTGAATTCCAGCCCTGCCACTTTCTTAGCTGTATGATCTTAAGTTATTTACATCCTCAGTCTCCACATCCATAAAATCTGATTGAGCGTGGTACCTACATCAGAGTTGTGCTGACTCAATGAAATCTTCCATGTAAAGCCACTTAGCCCAGTACCAGGCATACACTAAACAAGCCAGCCTGTGTACAGTTCAGTGGTAGCACACAGAAAGAGCAGAGATTGATGTGACTGAGGGGACAGTGGCGTTTCGGCTGTGAGATTTTACAAATATAAATAAACCACGTTGAAGCCAGAGGGGAGAAATGTCTGGAGTATCCCTGCAGCTATAGAACATTCAATTTAGGAAAGACAGAGATACCCAATTATCTGTGGGGCTGAAATCAGAGAGGATCTTGATTAGGCACAGAGTGTGCAATAAGATTGGGTTTTTCCTAGCTCTCTCCTTTTAAATATTTAAATCTTGATAGTATACACTTCCTGTGTATGCATATCCTGTTAGAAAATAGACATCGTAGTAAGGGTCTCATCACAGCGTTGTTACTGTTATATAAGAGAATGTATGTGAAATTCTAAACAGTAAAGCACTGCACACAATAAATGATTGCACTAATTATGCAAAAAAAATCATAGTCTTCCCCGCTAGGGAACCTGGGCACAGCTGATGAAGGGAAGCCCTGTGAATAATAAGAAAGTTGAGTAAAAATGAATGAGTTAAGAAAATTCCACAGACTGGTCAGAAGTTAGAAAGGGCTTCAGATTCCAGGACCCATGCCCCTGGAGGGAAAGGGAAAGCATAAAAGGAATGAGTGGCCTCTCCCCTTGCCCCAGAAGGATAAGTCAAAGATCAGAAGATAAAAAATACACTTGCCTGATGGGCAGACACTACCCAGAGCAACAGTGAGCTAGGCCCGATGGGAACCCAAATCAAAGAGCATGCAACATTAAACAAGCAGCTTCAAAAGCTAGTGCTGTCCTGGGGCTCAAGCATAGCCTGAAATCACAGCAATGACAGTGCCCTACATGTGGGCACCGTCATTTTTGCCTGCCAGCCTGCCATCTGAATATCTGTGGGAGATCCACTGATGGATGAGTCTTGGGAGGACCAGAGAGCCTAAAATTCTGGGGTTGGAGCAAATGAAACAAAGCAACAGGAATTTGTTTCCTGCCCCAATGTGCAGGCATCCCTTGACCAGCGGCAGTAATGGCCCATCTTAACCAGTCTCTTTCTGTAGTTTGGCTTTACTGAGCTTCTGGCTGCCAGCTGTCTTCTCCTCTGACCTGGGGATCTGGCCTGTGTATAGACACATAGCTTCTAAGAGTTGCCTGCTTCCTTCTTATAAACTTTTCACCTCCCAACCCCCCACTGCACCTCTGCGGTGCCTTTTTAGACTTTTGTTTCCTGATCATCTCCCTGCCCCCACCCCCTCTCCCACCCCTTTGGCCATGAAATGTTACTACCATAGATAATATTCAGTATATCTATTTAAATACAATGGCCCTTTGGAGGACTACAGACCACTGTATTATCTAACTTTTTGTTTGCTCTGCCAAAAACAACATTCACCTGTTTTCTGGGTAAGATCACTCCCACATGAATGAATGCATGTAGTCAATTCCCCCATCTGCTTAAGTGGACCAGAGTTGGTTTCACTTATTTGCACCCATGAACCTTGAGTGGTACACCCACTCTGTGTTTTGGCAGAGGAATGGGGAAGTTTTATAATGGAAAAAAGGGAAAGCTTCAGGTGTGCCCTGGTTGGAGGCTGCTGGCGTGAGGAAGCTGTAGGCGGGCTAACTAGTAGGGCATCCATGTGATTGGCTAACGGTGGATGTTCGGCTTTCTCTGGTTGGTCCTAAGTTGGAAGCAGAGACAGGGAAGCTGTCAGTTATCACCCAAGTTTTGTCCATGTGGGGCTGATAATTATGGAAGTTATTGTTTGTGTTCCTGGATTGTCGCTAGAGATAGCAGTCTGACCTTCTGTACATCTCACAACAGGCTGGCTTCCTGGGCTCGTTATGGTAGATAAGGAGGTGATTTCCTGGGCAGTTGCTGCAGTTGGTGGGTCAGAGCCTAGTTTTACCTACAGCCTGGTCACTGTCCCTTTGTATGTTCAGTCTCTCAATCTCAACCCAAAAGGCCATACAGCAGGACCAGTCATACTTTAGTGGCCATGAGTTTGGGTGAGGAATAATCCAGCCTCCCCACAGCAGAGATTAGTGAGGATCCAGTGGATCTGCATGGATCTGAGAACACCCCTCCTCAGCCAAAACACTGACTGAAACTGGAAAGATGACCTTCCAGAAAGGGTAACACCAGAAGGTTGGTAAAGTTGTTACAGAGACTCTTTAGAGGACAGCCCACTCCTTTCCATGCCCCCTTTTAGGCACGTGGGTTCTGCTGCTTGCTGGTCTCTTTTGGCTGAAAGGAAAGACTCTGATGTTGCTCATTTATACTTTATTTCAAATTATGATTTGTATTGTTTACTACTTAATTATTATATAATTATTAACTTATTTACTCGTGAAACAGGAAGCTTGATCTAATTTTAAGGTTATAGGTCCTTTGTAGAGCTCCTGAAATCACACTGCACACGCAGTCACCAGGCTTTTAGCTGACTTATTAGAGTGACACTTATGAAATTGCCAATATTCAGTAGTTTTTGCCCCACAAAATGGTGATTTCATAGTGTCCAACCAAAAAACAAACTAGTGTCATGAGTTTTATTCTACAAACCAACTGGGCGACTAGGAAACACTTGTAAAAAAATTATAAGGCCAATTTTAAATTCTTGTTTTTATTTAGGAATTACCCCCTCCCACCTCAGTAAACACACACACATAGACACACACACATGACTGAACCCTGCTATTAATTTTTTTTTACATCTTTATTGGAGTATAATTGCTTCACAATACCGTTTTAGTTTCTGTTGCACAACAAAGCAAATCAGCCATATGCATACACATGCCCCCATATCCCCTCCCTCTTGAGCCTCCCTCCCACCCTCCCTATCCCACCCCTCTAGGTCATCGCAAAGCACCGAGCTGATCTCCCTGTGCTATGCTGCTGCTTCCCACTAGCTATCTGTTTTACAGTCGGTAGTGTATGTACGTGGATGCTACTCTCACTTTGCCCCAGCTTCACCCTCCCACCCCATGTCATCAAGTCCATTCTCTATGTCTACCTCTTTATTCCCGCCCTGCATCTAGGTTCACTTTTTTTTTTTTTAGATTCCATATATATGTGTTAGCATACGGTATTTGTTTTTCTCTTTCTGACTTACTTCACTCTGTATGACAGACTCTAGGTCCATCTACCTCACTACAAATAACTCAATTTCGTTTCCTTTTATGGCTGAGTAATATTCCATTGTAAATATGTGCCCCATCTTCTTTATCCATTCATCTGTTGATGGACACTTAGGTTGCTTCCATGTCCTGGCTATTGTAAATAGAGCTGCAGTGAACATTGTGGTCTTTTTGAATTATGGTTTTCTCAGGGTATATGCTCAGTAGTGGGATTGCTGAGTCGTATGGTAATTCTATTTTTAGTTTTTTAAGGAACCTCCATACTGTTTTCCGTAGTGGTTGTATCAAGTTACATTCCCACCAACAGTGTAGGAGGGTTGGGTTCCCTTTTCACCACACCTTTCCAGCATTTATTGTTTCTAGATTTTTTTGATAATGGCCATTCTGACCGGTGTGAGGTGATACCTCATTGTAGTTTTGATTTGCATTTCTCTAATAATTAGTGATATTGAGCATCTTTTCATGTGTCTTTTGGCCATCTGTATGTCTTCCTTGGTGAAATGTCTGTTTAGGTCTTCTGCCCATTTTTTAACTGGATTGTTTTTTTGATATTGAGCTCCATGAGCTATTTGTATATTTTGGAGATTAATCCTTTGTCTGTTGTTTCATTTGCAAATATTTTCTCCCATTCTGAGGATTGTCTTGTTTATGGTTTCATTTGCTGTGCAAAAGCTTTTAAGTTTAATTAAGTCCCATTTGTTTATTTTTGTTTTTATTTCTGTTACTCTAGGAGGTGGGTCAAAAAAGATCTTGCCTTGGTTTATATCAAAGAGTGTTTTTCCTATGTTTTCCTCTAAAAGTTTTATAGTATCTGGTCTTACATTTAAGTCTTTAATCCATTTGGAGTTTATTCTGGGGTATGGTGTTAGTGTTCTAATTTCATTCTTTTACATGTAGCTGTCCAGTTTTCCCAGCACCACTTATTGAAGAGGCTGTCTTTTCTCCATTGTATGTTCTTGCCTCCTTTGTCATAAATTAGGTGCCCATATGTGTGTGGGTTTATCTCTGAGTATTCTATCCTGTACCATTGACCTCTATTTCTGTTTTTGTGCCAGTACCATACTGTCTTGATTACTGTAGCTTTTTGGTACAGTTTGAAGTCGGGAAGCCTGATTCCTCCAACTCCGTTTTTCTTTCTCAAGATTGCTGTGGCTATTCGGGGTCTTTTGTGTTTCCATATGAATTGTAAGATTTTTTGTTCTAATTCTGTGAAGAATGCCATTGGTAGTTTGATAGGGATTGCATTGAATCTGTAGATTGCTTTGGACACTATAGTGATTTTCACAATATTGATTCTTCCTATCTAAGAACTTGGTATATTTCTCTATCAGTTTATGTCATCTTTGATTTCTTTCATCAGTGTTCTATAGTTTTCTGAGTACAAGTCTTCCTAATTCTTTTTAAAGTATGTTGGAAGAAACTGTAAAAGCACATTCTCTCTAATTAGCAGAGGGATTTAACTATTACGGGGGAACAATTTCATGAACCATATTTTAAGTCTTCTTTCATTTATCTACTCTTGAGTTGAGACTTTTTTTTAGATCTCAAAGTGTTGCATTTGAATTCTCCGTCAGGATGGAGTGGTAATGAAGAAAATTAAATTTAATCTCCTCTACAGAGAGTTGACTGAGGAAAGGCAGAGGGAGGTTGGAAACCATGTTATTAGCCTGTAAAGAAATATAGAGGCCAATATTAGGTAAACCACAGGTAGTTACACGTTTCTCCCTGGCTGTCAATTAAGGGGTAGCCATCACAACTGCCTGATGTTGAAAAGTGTGTTTGCCATTGATTTTCTAACGTGCAGGTAGAAATCTTGTCAGCCACTGTCAATTTAAAGCCCCCTGTAATTACACGTCTTGCAAGAGAGATTCTAATCTTATTTTCTATGCCAAAGCCTTGTCCCCAAATACTGTTCCATGGTAAATCAGAAGGGAGGCTGTAGCAATTGCTAATCACGAGGAATGTGTAAGGCTCCCTGAAGAATTTTCCTTTAATTAATGAATTGCATGTTACATCCCTCTGACGGAGGTCATCTTAGTCATTTTCCTTTCCTACTGGAGTGAAAACCTTTCATGTACGAGACAAGTTCAAGGTCGGGGAGTGTTATCAGTGGAGTTACTAAAGTCCAAACTCTGAGCTGTCTACCAGGTGACATCACCTTTTTGAGATTATAGAGGTAAGGATGCTCTACAGACATAACCGTGAAGTTTTGATTCCCCTCAATTCAGATTTTCTTAGACATCACACTTAGCATCCATTACTACTTCTTCCACTCCCTTGGTACTTAATCAAAAGCAGCCTTGTGATATCTCTTATATCTGTGATATCTGTTAATGTTTCTTATTTCTCTCACGTTGTTAATCCAGTGAGCGAAGAAACCATGTGTTCTACCCCAGAGCACCTATTTCAGTGCTGGCCGTAAATACATATCTGTTGAATAGTTAAGTGGACCTTCATCTACACACCTAGGACTCCATACTATTGACTGAAAAAAAAATGCACAACCTAAAAGTTGAGAATTATGTTTTATTTGGCAGACAAAACTGAGGACTCAAGCCCAGGACACAGCATCTCAGATGGCTCTGAGGGGCTGCTCCGAAGAGGTAGGGAGGAGCAGGATATCTAGGAGTTTTGGCGACAAAAACCAGGTACTCAGAACATCCCAAGTTTACTGTTCATTACAGAAAACCAGACACCTCAAGTCAAGGAATTTAGTCCTTTTCTATATGGGAAGATGCAAGAGTCTGGGCTCACTGAAATCATTCCTTTGATATGCACCTCAGCTATCTGGGGCCAGTATCCTGTATTTTCTCATCCTGAGTCTCCTCAGGGTGCACCTTTGGGTGCGGGAGCGCTGCAGTGGCTTGATGGTGGGCATCCTGTTTCCATCCTGAGTTCCCTCAGGGCCCACTGTCCGGGTGACTGTATTGTGCTTGCTTGATGGCTGCAACATCCTTTTTGTACTGATATGGCAGACAACATTTTTCATTTACAATGCCAAGAACCCAGGATAGACCTCAAGTTGACATTATTTCAAAAAGGTATTGATTTGAATCCTGGATTCAAATTCCACGTGTTAACTTTGATATTTTTCTCAAAATAATGGAGCATTTTTGGGAAGCAAGTGGAAAGAAAGCTATTTTACACATGGACATTATAGAGAAGCACACAGGACCTTAACCAAGGTTAGATGATTGTCAAATGCAAGAGTGAAGGGAAAGCAGAGGACGGACATAGACAGTGTCCTGTGTCCTCCCTTGGAAAGGAGCCCTGGGGTTCTGGCCTTTTGGCATCCCTCCCACTCACGATGCCTGCCATGTGCTACAAAGCAGATTTTGCTCTGGCCCCTTGGCATGATCTCTTCCCGTGAATTCTCTTATAATGTCTCTCCAAGGCTTCTGTACACCAAAGAAATATAAAACCCAAGATATCCCAGGAAAAGTCAGAAAAAACTCACCCTCTGCTTCACCCCTGAGGGCCAAACATTCAGTTTCAGAGTTTGGCATTGAAAAAAGGAAAATGTCATGTACAGAAAAACAAACCAAACAAAACCAGCCGATTGGTTCTTTGTCCCTTTTTGTTCCTTCTTTGTTCGAAATGGAAATTTCACTTCGGAAATCAAAAACAAATAAAATCCCCAGAAAACATATAAACCCCTCCTCAGTTTGCTTCAAGCACTGAGCTTCCCTCTGCTGCCCATTATAGGAGTAAAAACCTCCAAACCCTGACAAATAAATCATTCTGAAAGCTGGGGCTTCCCAAGGGTAACATCAGAGATTATCAGTCAGGCAGAAATGTTAACATCCATTTTCCCAACATTGTGAGGCCTTTTGTTAGTGCCGGTTTTTTTCTTTGCAGAAAAGGCACAGTGCCCTGCATTGTGGGGACATTTTATGCAAATAGCAGTTAACCGTGTGAAACTGCTCTGTCAGTCTCTAACCCAGGCAAATGCCCCTTACAGAAGGATTTTCATCTCACTGTAGAGCCCAAAGCATTGATGCCAGATGTGTCTACTCCCAGGTGAAAATGGTCAGGCTTTGACCAGGCTGAGCTGTCAGTGGTGGCCCAGGAAAGGGGAGGCTGTACCCAACAGCAGGAGAAGGACTCTTCCCTGCCTCCTCTGTTCCTGAGGCTGAAAATCGGGTCCGATCCTGGGTCAGTCTAATACTGGGATCATGGGGTTTCAGAGCTGGAAGCACCTCTCCTTTCACGTACTCATACCAGTAGGGAAACTGAAGCCTGGAAAGGTGATGGGACTTGCCCAAGGTCAGAGAGTCCATTTATAGTGAATCCGGACCAGAATCTGTATTAGCTGGACTGTATATTGCCTACATTCATTCATTTCTTTAATCAGTAAAACTATCAAGGTTGGAGCACTGTGTAGGGTTCTAGAGAGACAACAACGAATGAGATGCAGTCTACGCCCCTGGAAGGTGCTCACAGTTCAGAAGGGGTGGCAGGAGTAAAAAGATAGACAGGATGGCAAAAGACTGAACCTCACTGCCTGTCATCGGGGAACCGGTTACATAACTTGTGGTGCATCTATACTGCAGAATAACGAGCAGTGGTTCAAACAGTTCTGGGCAGACCTGCAGGACTGATGTGTAAAGATCTTCAAGTTGTATTGGTGGGTGAAAAAAGCAAAGTATTTCGCAAATATAAAATGAGGGGTTAGATTTGATCAGAGGCTTTCCAACCTTTTTAAAACAAATTATGGTAAAATATATATAACATAAAATTTACTATTTTAACCATTTCAAGTGTATAGTTCAGTGGTACTAAGTATATTCACATTGTTGTGCAACCATCACTGCTATCCATCTCCAGAACTGTTTTATCTCCCCAAACTAAAACTTTGTACCCATTAAACATTAACCTCCCATTCCTCCCCCACCCCTTGCAGCCCCTGGCAACTGCCATTCTACTTTCCATCTCTATAAATCTGACTACTCTAAGTACCTCATATAAGTAGGATCATGCAGTATTTGTTTCTTTGTGACTGGCTTATTTCACTCAGCATAATGTCTTCAGGTTCATCCATGTTGTAGCATGTGTCAGAATTTCATTCCTTTTTAAGGCTGCATAATATTCCATTGTATGAATAGACCATATTTTGTTTCTCTAGTCATCTGTCGATGGAGGCTTTGGGTTGCTTCCACCTCTTAGCTATTGTGAATGATGCTGTTATGAGCCTGAGTATACAAATATTTCTTAAAGTTCTTCCTTTCAACTGTTTTGGTTATATTCCAGGAATGGAAATGCTGGATCATACAGTAATTTTAATTTTAATCTTTTGAGGAACCTCCATGCTGTTATCCGTAGTGGCTGCACCATTTTACATGCTCACCAACAGTACACTGGGTACCAATTTCTCCCTGTCCTTGCCCATAGTGGTTATTTTCTGTTTTTTTTCTTTTTTTTTTTTTTAACAGCCATCCTAATGGGTGTGAAGTGGTATGTCATTCTGGTTTTGATTTGCATTTCCCTAATGATTAATGATGTTGAGCATCTGTTCATGTGCATATTGGCTCTTTGTATATTTTCTTTGGAGAAATGTCTATTCAAGTCCTTTGCCCGTATTTTAATTGGGTTGTCAGGTTTTTTGTTGAGTTCCAACCTTTTAAAAAGCTGTGGAAACTCCTACCTTTAATGAAATTGTATATCAAAGCCCAATATACAAAACAGGAAGACTCATGTGGAAGGCCTAGAGTTCAGACCTAGACCCACTCAAGGGCTTCACATGCCCACTCTGTCCTTTCTGTTTGTCCTGTGCCTCCTCCCAACAGGAGGGGGCCTCTGGGACACCTCCATGCAAACCCCACGGTCCACAGAACTGAGCAGGTTTGAAAACTATTAGACTAGGTAACCTCTAGATTACCTCTCAGGTCACAGGCCATGTTGATGTGAAAAACCACTGAAGTTTAATCTGCATAAAGGAGAACCTATTTAAAGTAAAGGAACTTTCATCAATACTTATTTTCATAAGGCTCACTGTGATGTTCACTTCCTTCCAGAAAGACCCTTCGGTTTAACCTGTAAGTCAGATTCATGCAACATTCTGAAACACTGTGAAGATTTTGTCTTGGTCACATTACCAGATTCTTTATCTCCTTATCTTAGCATATTCTTTGGTGTAAGTGCTTAGGTAAGTCTGTTGGCAAAGTGTTTAAAAATAATAATCTATAAGAAATATCCCTGTAGTACATGGATTGAAAAATGTTCCTTAATTTCTTCTCCCTTCTGTATATCCACCCCAGCTCCTTTGGCAATGTGATTCGGTGGCTTCTCCCATCAAAAAGTGGAGGCTCTTGTTCCATCCCTGAGTCTGGGCTGGCCTGCTGATTGGCTTTGATCAATAGAATAAGGTAAAGATGGTGTTAGGCCAGTTCTGAGCCTCATTTCTGCTCTCATTCTTTTTTTAAAAAATATTTATTTATTTATTTATATTTTGGCTGTGCCGGGGCTTAGTTGCAGCATGCAGGGTCTTTTAGTTGCAACATGTGGTATCTAGTTTCCCAACCAGGGATCGAACCTGGGCCCACTGCATTGGGAGCTCAGAGTCTTACCCCCTGGACCACCAGGGAAGTCCCTCTGCTCTCATTCTTTTTTTTAAAATAAATATTATTTATTTATTTATTTATTTATTTATTTTTGGCTGAGTTGGGTCTTCATTGCTGCACGCGGGCTCTCTCAAGTTGTGGTGAGCAGGGGCTCCTCTTCATTGTGGTGCGCATGCTTCTCATTGCGGTGGCTTCTCTTGTTGCGGAGCATGGGCCCTAGAGCACACGGGCTTCAGTAGTTGTGGCACGCAGGCTCAGTAGTTGTGGCTCGTGGGCTCTAGAGCACAGGCTCAGTAGTTGTGGCTCACGGGCTTAGTGGCTCCATGGCATGTGGGATCTTCCCGGACCAGGGCTCGAACCCATGTCCCCTGCATTGGCAGGCGGATTCTTAACCACTGTGCCACCAGGAAAGTCCCTGCTCTCATTCTTGAAATCCTGTCCAGCCACAGTGAAAACAAGCCTAGCCTAGCCTGCCCGATCATGGGAATCAAGCGGTTCCATCACCTCATTGCCCCAGCTCACAGGCAGCTAACAGCCACACGGGCTAATCCCATGAAGCCATTCTAGCTAATACAGCCCCTGCCACCCTACCCACTGAATACAGATTATGGGGCAGCCCAGTGCAGATCGACAGAACTGCCCAGTTAGCCCATAAAGTCAAGAGCAATGATGAATACTTCTTGTTCAAGGTCAATGAGATTTTGTGTGGTTTGTTCCATGGTGATAACTAACTGATACTAATCACCAACTATTTCTTTTTTTTGGTTGTTATTTTTTTTGAATTTATTACAGTATTGCTTCTGTTTTATGTTTTGGTTTGGTTTTTTGAGATCCTATCGAATCCTCTACAATTGAAATCTTTCTCTCAGTAGAGTTCTTCAACAGGTTCTTTGTCTTTCACTTATCAAAAGGAAAACACTACAACTTGAGTTGATTTGGGGATTTGCAGAAACCACAAAAGGCCTGGGAAGAATGTCTCATTTTAAAATACTCCGAAATGGACAGAAAGAAGTATATGAGTCCACCAAGGAAATACACTTTGCAGGGGTTTGGTCCCCTAACCCCATGTGCTTGCATTTGATAAGCCACATTTCTATGTGGCATCCTCATGTTTCAACAGCAATATTTCAAGAAAACATCATCTGAAGTCATTTCAGAGAGCATATACCTTTGTTTCTATTTGAATATAAACTGTAGTTAAAAACAAAAGCAGGGCTTCCCTGGTGGCGCAGTGGTTGGAAGTCCGCCTGCCGATGCAGGGGACACGGGTTCGTGCCCCGGTCTGGGAAGATCCCACATGCCGCAGAGCGGCTGGGCCCGTGAGCCATGGCCGCTGAGCCTGCGCGTCCGGAGCCTGTGCTCCGCAACGGGAGAGGCCACAGCAGTGAGAGGCCCACGTATCACAAAAAAAAAAAAAAACCCAAAAAACAACAAAAAAACCCAAAAGCAAACAAACAACACTATGTATAATGCCCTTTCCAAATCAGAGAGCAGAGGTCTACAGTTGATTAAGCTTTCAGCATCCCCAAATATGTACTATCCCTGCAAAAATGAGCAAAAACCCCAAAATATGTTCTCTCTGAGGAGCAAACAAGGGTCTAGCCTTCTCTGTGTCAATAGCTCAGTTCATCCCCCTGCAGTCATTACGATGGCTAATTACAGGCCAACATTCCGCAATGTCAGATGGTCACCACAGCTCAGCCTTCTGGCTCCCATCTTCCCAAAGGCTGGGAGGTCTTCCTTTTGAGAGAGTTAAACAGGAATAAGGAAAGTGAGACTAATTTATGCAAATGTGTGCGACATAAATCAGATTGTGTCTGCCAGATAGCACAAATCGCTGGGGTGATTTAGTGCTTTTCCACTCTGCACAGAAAGAGTTCCAGACACCAGCTCTTTAGTTTGGTGGCCGTGTACCTGGGTCACCAACTAGATTTCACCACAGTAATTTGTTTCTTTACCTTTTGAAAATAAACAGACACGATTCAGTCTAATGTGTGACTTGAATAAGTAAACCCATAACGGGAGCTTCAGTGTCTGGAATAAATTAACCAGAGCTGAAGAAAATTAGAACCAGGAAATTTTTAACTTAAAAGATAAAGTAGAATTAAAAAGAATTTTATAAGGGAAAAAGGAAAGTGAGCGCTTGGTCAACATTGGTAAATATCACAGAGAGTTGGGAGCACGGGGAGCGGGGGCTACCTGAAAGGAAGCAATTAATTTTTGTGAACTTTATAAGCTCAGTGGCAGTAGAATAATGGCGATCGAAGCCAAATAAGAGTGGCTTTAAGAAATGAACGGGAATTGAATAAGTAAAGACAGTGAAAATGTTTACAGGAAACTTAGATAAGAAAGATAAGAAATGCAGATGTAGCTTAAAGGGCATGACAGGTCAAGGAAAGGATTTTTTGTTGTTGAGCAGAGCAGTGAGTCACAGAAGCATGACTAACGCAGAGTAGATAGAGATTTCCAGAAAGAAAGGGAACAAAAGATTGTCCTCAAACAGGCAATGGGGATTCAGAACGTGTTTATACAGCAGGTCAAAACTTAAACCTCAGGTGTTTAAACATGTCACTTTATCTCCTTTTCTGTAATGGAACCTAAATTAGCCCTTCAGCCCCATTTCAAAGCAGCACGTGTGTCACTTTTTGTTTAACTGAGAGTCCATTCAAGATTTAAACTCAGGCAGTTGAATATTAAAGATTGTCCTCCTCGCTCTTCTTCCCTCTTCCCCAGGAGGGACCTGAGTTTCCCAGAGGTCTGCCTGCTGTTCTGGCACCTTGTCTCTGCTGCAGGGCGGGTGAAAGCACCTGGTCAGGGGCATCATCCTGATGTGCCAGATGCTGATGACGTCTGTGGTCCCACCACGGTTTCTGGTCTCATGTTGCATCTGCTCTGCATTCTCCTCAGCTAGACCCTACTGCAACGTCCATGCTCAATCTCATTCTGGAAGACGGGACCCTCACGTGTCCCACATCGTACTTTCAGGCCCACCTACCTGCTCACCACACCTCTGGCATTGCCCATCCGTTGCACACAAACGCTTCCAGAGTCCCCAGCTAAATCCAGTAAACCAAGTAATGGTCCCTTTTGTCTTGAATCCCTTGAACTTCTCTGGAGGTTTATGATGCTTCCCCATGAGCCAGCAGAATGTAGGGAGACCCCTACATTCAGGTAGCCTCTAGCTATTTAACTCCAGCCATTTTCCTTCCATCCTCCCTGTTGGGCCAGTTGCAGGGACTTCCATGGCCATTACCAGTGAGCAGATGCTGCTCTTTCAATTTGGAGAAAAAACTGCTATAGTCAGTGCTTTCATTATTTAAAAACATTGAAAGTGACTAACTCTGAATTCCACTCAAGAATCTAGAACAGAAAAAGCTAGGGGACTTCCCTGGTGGTCCAGCTGTTAAGACTCCATGCTCCCAATGCAAGGGGCCTGGGTTCGATCCCTGGTCAGGGAACTAGATCCCACATGCTGCAACTAAGAGCCCGCATACTGCAACTAAGACCCAGTGCAGCCAAATAAATAAATAATTTAAAAGGTTTTTTAAGAAAAAGAAACAACTAAATAAACTAAAAGCTGGTTGGTAATAGGCATTAGTTTTAAAAAAATGCAGTCAAATATGTTACCTACTGATTCCCATGGATTTTCCTTAAATCCCATTCGTTAGCCCTGGAGGCCCTCATCCTTCCTGTTCCAGAAAGCCATGTGTCAGTTGGCATCCCATCCATGTCAACAAAACTGCCAAGAACTGCAAGAGGTCTGGGATTTTACTCTACTTGCAAACTAACAAGTTAACCTATGATCAGGGATGTTGACATGAGATATGAGGCTCCTGGGTCAGAGACAAAGAACTTTATTACAGCAACAGCAGTAGCTAGAGCATTAGCATTTTCTTGCACCGATTCTCCAAGTCTCAAATCCCACCAAGTGACACGAGGAGGGCTAGGTGCCTCCTTCTCATGCAGTGGGTTGAGTTACAGGAGAGGAACCGTGTTTATTACTGTAGATGGACGGAGAGGTTGAGAGAAGCTGCCCTTGAATAGAAATGTCGTGTGGAAATATAGTAGCCTTGTCTCAACCATGCTATGGACCTAATGCATAAGATGTCCACATCTGAACCAAAGTCCTATAGGAGGAGAAAAGTCTCCCTAAGACAGCAGAAGAGGCACTGGTTTCCAGAGACAGAGTCCCCAGGGAAAGGTGAATCCCTGATTTGGTTAAGCTGCTCTTTCCCAGAAGCTCCTCCCTCCATTTTTTATTTTTAATTAGCCAGCTTTTCTTTTTTTTCATTTTCTTTTTATTTATTTTTGGCTGCATTTGGTCTTTGTTGCTGCACGCAGGCTTTCTCTAGTTGCGGCGAGCGGGGGCTACTCTTTGCTGTGGTGCGTGGGCTTCTCGCTGCGGTGGCTTCTCTTGTTGTGAAGCACGGGCCCTAGAGCAAACGGGCTTCAGTAGTTGCAGCACACAGGCTCAGTAGTTGTGGTTCGTGGGCTCTAGAGTGCAGGCTCAGCGGTTGTGGTGCACAGGCTTAATTGCTCTGCGGCATGTGGGATCTTCCCAGACCAAGGATCGAAACCGAGTCCCCTGCATTGGCAGGAGGATTCTTTAACCACTGTGCCACTAAGGAATTCCCGCCTTCCTCCATCTCTAAGATGGCAAAATCTTGGTTTGATTTAAAGAGAAAAAGTGGTCCCCCTTCCATCATCGATCTAAATCGTCTTTAATGGTTTTCCCTCCAGAGTCCCCAGAATGTTAGTTTCTCTACATTCCTATACCCAGCCCTCTTTCCTTTTCACCCTGTCTGATTTTAGTCGGCCTTATCTATTACCAGGAAGACAATTACCTTGTGTAGATTGCTTCTATACCAATGTAGTTGCTCCCCATATATTGACATACCCAAGTCACATAGTCACTCGTAGTTCAGATGGTTTACGAGGGTTTAGGTTGGTTTTATGATTTGCTAAAGGATATGTCATATGACACATCCTCTCTAAATAAAAAGAATTAACCTTTCACTTATGAACTTTGGCACATGTGAGCCCTTCATAAATATTTATTGAATGAATGAGTGAATAAGCTAGATAAGAAAATAAGGGACCTATGCTGATAGTGGTTAATGATAATATGTCTTTATTTGTAAATAGTGCTTTTATATATTAGAGTTTGAGATGAACTATCCTTCATACACATAAATATGCTGCTACTCCACCATTAATGCAGTTTCCTCCCATGCTGGTGATGAATCTGTAGTGAGTGATCTACCGTTACTCTTTTATCTGGGCTTCCTTGTAAAATGAACGGCACACACTAGTGGATCAACAGAAGAAGCTTCTGCCTCCGTGCTTCTTCCTTCCCAGGGTCTATCTCCTCCCGCTCTCCTTAAACACCACGCACCAATTCAGTGGAGGATGGGGTGGTCTGATTATGAAACAGAATACAATTAACAGTGTCATGTGGGGATTGAAATCATGACCTCATGCGTATAATACTTGTAACCAGTGAAGCAATGACAAATCTTTGCATTTATAGGAGTTAGCTAAACATTCAGCCTTTACATGAATGCCTTGGGAAAGGGCTTTAAGAGCTAGACAGGTAAATACTCTAACTTTTTACTCACAACCAAATTTCTAAGCTGTATACTCACTTACTAGTAGTAAGGAAAATCTTGAAATATCATCGAAGTCACCTACATTTCCTAAAGGTGTATATCATACATCAGACAGAAGACACAGGGTAGGGGAGAGAAAGGAAAGAAAATGTAATTGAATTGAAACATGCGTGCAGTGTCTACATCTACTTACTCAGAAGTCTGTGTCTCTTTTGGCCAAAATTACTTTCAGAAAGTATTAGTTCCCTATAGTCAGCTTAAAGACTTCCTGGAATGTCATGGCTAAAAATGAGTCAAATTCCTGGCTATTTTCCTTCAAGACAACACAAAGAAGATATTACACTGCTTGCTTTGGCCCAGAGCTCCTCTTATCTAAAAATAAATAAATATATTTAACAAGAAAGAAATTCGAAGCCTTTAAAGAAATCTTGATTTTACTTGTTATACGAAACTCTTGGTTGCATAGAGTCAACTATATTTGTCCCGGCTTTGTTGTAGTTTTAGGCACTCTTAGGCATACCAGAGAGACATCTCGTTTAAATTACTGAGGTTCTGTGCTTTTTGGAGACACTGGATTAGGAACGAGACACCTCAACCAGACTCCTCCGGCTCTTTCCGAGCATGGGCACAACCTCCTGACAAGCTGGCAACTTCAAATGAATGTCAAGTATTTGAAAAGCGAAGTTGGTTGAATGCCACCTCCTCGCTGTTTTGTCACTTAAACCTTAAAATTGAGGTATACTTTTTTAACTATATTTTTTTATATTCCCTATATAGAAAATGTGTTTTCTATATGTTTCTATATTTTTTTCTATATTTCTGTATTTCAGTGGACTCTCCGTTCAGTTCATTTGTACCTCATTTTGGAAAGTAAGTTGGTAACTGTATCATATCAAAAATCTCAAAGTGTTCACAGCTTTCCTCCCAGTAAATCCAGACCTGGGATTCTTTCCTAAACAAAGCATCCTAAACATCCAAAACATTACTGCAGCGTTATAATATTGCAAAGGACCCAAGTGTCCAACACGAAGTTATAGTTAAACAAAGCATAATTACATTTACAAAGGGTTTTTAATAATATTGGCAAATGTTTGTTTTTTCTATTAACTGAAAGGTTGGATGCAAAGTTATTTATATAATCACAGTATACATATCCTGGCAGATAGTAAGCATTTTATAAATATTTGTTAAATGAACTAAGGAATGAATCACAACTATATTAAAAAGAAAAGACTTGCATAGAAAAAGAGGCTGAAACATTTTTTATATATGGATATGGTTATCTCTGGATGACAAACTTAGGCATAATTTTTTCTATACTTTATAATTAACACCTAACCTTTTCATAACAAGAAAAACAAAATTTATTTTGTAAAAGAAATATGTTCAGGAGCATATTCTAGAGATAACAGAAATTCAACTGAATATTTAAGCCTTCTTAGTGTGATAACTTTAAAAAAAATATGGTCTATAAGACTAAACTACATTTTTTGAGAAATGTCATGCATGGCAGTAAAATAGTATTTATCATCATGATCACAGCTATCCTTTACTGAGTAGCTAAATTATGTCAGGTTACAAGATAACATTTTATTTGATTGTTGTGCGGGTCTCAGCCTATTAATGTGATGCTATCGGTTAGGAATGCCTGAGACACTCGCCTGGGCCCTGCTACTTATGGCAGCCCCCAGACATTTCCCCAACTTGAAGCAGTGTTGTGGCTGGACCAGCCCTTGTTTTTTTTTTTATCATGATTGCAGCACACACCTCAGCAACAACCATCAGGGAACTTTGAAGGACAAGATTTATTATTCACAGGTCCTGGAGGGTACATGGCATGCCCAAGAGCCACACAGTGAGGTCACAGTGGAAGGGAATGCAGACCAGGAGCTCTGCCTTTATTAGGGTCCAAAGGTTGGGTATCTAGCATTTTGAGAATTCACTCTTTATTGGTGAATTTAAAGCTCAGAGCTGGAATGAGGGCGTGGGTAGGGAGAAGTGGGGTCACTCCAGTGATCAGTTTTCTATGTTACTCAGGGCTTCCTGAATAGCGACCTGCATGGGTGGGGGCAGCCTGGTTTCTTGCCTAGATGTTTTGATAATATCTGTGTCATGCAGTTGGCAATATGTTTATTCGAGATTAATGTCTTCAAAATGGCTCCCTTGGCAATAAAAAGCATACTGTCGGGCGCTTACACTACAACTATTTCATTTAAGCTTTATTTTATTCATTCATTTGATACATATTTTGAGCACTAACTAAATGCAAGGCACTGTTTTAAACATAGGAATATAAAGATGGATAACAAAGAGTCTTTACCATAAAGAAAATTGTGAGGAGATTAGACCTTGTAAAAATTAATAAGCAGAAATCTCAATTAAAATAGAATCAGGAAGCCAGACAGGGGAGCTTTCACTCCCTAAGAGGATAGCTGAGCTCACCAAGAAAAAGAAAAACTTCCTCTTCCTGTCTAGCAAGAGCTCAGCCAATGAGAGACTGTCACGACTCAGCCAATGAAAGCCACTCTGCTTGGAACTCTCAATTCCTCCAGTGGATTCTTTGTTTACTGTGGCCCTCCCAAATCCTTTTTCCCCTCTTTAAGTGTTCCTTTGTTGCATGTGGTCTTGCACATGGCTCGTCATGGTTATAAACCCTGAATTGCAATCTTATGTTGATGCCAATTAAACCCATTTTTGCTGGAGAAATAGCTGGCAGTCTATTTGTTTTAGGTCAACAACCTTAATCAGATAAGGACAGTAGTGTTCTGGCTGCTGACAGACATTTGTGGGGGCACAAAGGAGGGGTGATTACATCCAGGTCAGAAATGTGGGTAATGGGAAGGGCTAACGATTGAGCTAAAACTATAGAATTAAAGCAAAGGCCCCTGTTGTCTGCTCCACCTGGTTGGAGGGAGGGAGGGAGGGAGGGAAGGCCAGTCTGAGACTCAGGTCAAGGCTACAAGACAAATGGCCTGACTCCTGCTTCAGAAACCTTTGGTCAGGAAATGGGCTTTCTCCACCTTCCTGAAGTCTGCCAATGCAGACATTCGAGAAATTTTCCATTCTCTAATATACATATATATATATACATTTGTTTTTTGTATTTTCACATGCCATTTTACCAACAACATGCTTTTTTACAATCATTGCTTCTCTCCTAGCAATCCTCTAAGTTTCATTGCATATTCTTAAATGCTTATAAAACACATGGTTTTTTTTGAAAATAAAAATGACCCTGAGAAACCTGTCTCCATAATGATAGAAAACTGTGACTTTAGATCTTGCTGCCAGGCTCCTGTCAGATATTTAAACCAAATGGTTTCCTTAAATTAAGGGCTAGGAGAGAAAGAAAAAATGGAAGGTAGTATTCCTGCAGATTTAAAGCATTAGAGTACAGTGGACAGTTGTGACTTTTTGAGACCCAAATCTGTACTGACTACTAAATATATCTAGACTGACCATAGGTTCAAGCTCATTTATTAATGATGACAATAATGCTACCTAAGATTTTTAAAGAACCATCTGTATGCCAGGCACTCTTCAAAATTCTTTATACAGATTACCTCCATCAACTATTATACCAATGCTACAAGGCAGAAAAATCTTCTAATCCTCCTTTTACCAATGACTAATTGTGAAAACTTTATTTATGTTAACTATTTTCGTAAGGAAACAAAATCAGACATACTGTAAAGGGTGAAGCAGTTTCTAAACAAGTGATTAAGTTGCAAGTTGGCTTAAATCTTCTGTTTACACATTATGGATTCTTCTCAAATTATCAGAATCCACTAACTTTTAGTTAGCACTTATACATAGCAAATATAACATACCTTAGGCTAGGGGCATATTAATTGTACCTTTATATATTTGTAAAACAATCTGCCCTCAAACATGCTCTAATAAAAATATTCTTACAGTGATCCATCTTAAAAGGACATGGCCCCAAGGAAGTGACTTGAACATAAATAATTAAGTGAAGGAGGAGGAGTAAGCATTCCACAGGCTTTCTCACCTCCTGTTTGCATGGATTTTACCAGGGGGCCATCCAGTTACTAACTCTGGGCTGTTTTCAGGAACTGCCAAACACACTAAGTTCAGGGACCTCCTTCTTCCCATTAACTTTATTATAATGATTTCCAGGGTTTAATAAACAAACACAGAGCTTAGCAAAGGAATTCAGCTATCATATTATAAATTATAACAGCCACAGAACTTTACCATCTAAATAGATAATGGTATTCAAGTCAAGTATTGCTATGGGGTGGATTTTAATAGTCCTTGCAGAATGGGATTTTTAAGAAATAGAATGCCCTTAACAATGGACTATTACAAATCCTGGATACCTCCTCCAGTTTTTCCTGCAGGTAAGTAAAAAATAGTACAGCTCTTCAGGATGCTTAAGCCTCCTCCAATGAAGTGCAGGTTCTTCAACAGACAGATGGAAAATTGAGACCCAGGATTGCAGGAGTCAGGCTGCTATAGAATGAATAGCTGACCAACTTTGCTTCCTCCTTGATTCTCTTCACAAAATAATAAATGACAGAGGAGAATTAGAATGTGTTGCTTCCAGAGCAATGTCCTTCTGTGATACAACAATAACTGGTGAAAGACAGATGATGGGAAGGAGTGTGGAGACTTCATTCAGACTTGGGTCTGGGAAGAGCTTGGAATCAGTTATCCAATCAGAAGCAGAAGCCATGTTTGATGGGTAAGTGGCAAAAAAAGAGTGCTGATCTTGTTTGTTTGTCTGTTTTTTACAGGATGTGTGCTCTTGAAGAAGGGATAGAAAATAATAAAACCTACGCGCATCAGTGAGGGCCTTTTCTTTCACCTTAACATGCAGGAGATTCTTTAAAAATATGTCCACTATGCCTCTAATCAATAAAAACCAAAGATGTCCAATAAAATCTATTTGAGAAATCCTAACAGAACTTTTAAAACTTCTTTCCTTTTATAATTCCATTTGGTAGTCCTATCTTGAATACTAGGCGAATACATTTGTTAACCAGTAATGCATCAATAAAATAATGTTCTCAGGACTCAAGCTGTCCCTTGAAACAGGAGCCAGGCCTGTGAAGATCCTGAGGTATTTGTTAGTTGGTTGGTTGGTTGGTTGGTTGGTTGGTTGGTTAGTTAGTTAGTTAGTTAGTTAGTTAAGAAAATTATGGTCATTCCTCCTCAGATGTTTCACCAAGACAGTAAAATGAAGAAAAGTAAATTGAGATTGAAATAAGGCAGTTGTTTTCTCATCTGTTCACGTGGGAAAAGGTTGTTTGTCATCTGCATGCCCCTCCTGACAAACATTTATTGAGAATCTATGGGCAAGACACAGCTGGCCTAATGATATTAGATCAATTGGGTGATGGCCCCGTGGGGGAGAGAGCTGGCCATCCAGATACTGATGGGAGAAGAGATCAAAGACGCCATCATGGAGGCAAGTGGCTGAGACAGTCTGTCCCACCCCAAGCTACGGACCAAAGGGGTTCAAAAGGAGGAAGCAGTACTTCTGATCCTCAAAGAGCTCATGGGCCTTATGTGACCCGAGAGAGTTTAGGTCAGCTTCCTAGCACCACAGGAAAGGAAAACTAGATCTAGGTCTAAAACTCACTGTCCCATAACTGCTATAACTTTTGCAGCACCTACAGGAGATGATCAGTTTGAGAAAGGAAATGGCTAATTCCATCATCAGGAAATATAAGGGAGCACCTACATATTTTATATAATAAAATAGGTAGCACTTATTGAGAGCTTACCTTGTGCTGTATATAATCCTAAACACTTTACATGCATTATTTCATTTAACCCCCATAGTAATCCCATGAGGTAGGTACCATTGTCATTTCCATTGCATAGATGAGGGAACTGAGCCACAGAGATATTATGTATCACAAGTGGCATTGTTTTCTTCAGAATCTGCTC